>NW_005871126.1:2828728-2900221 GCF_000147115.1 Myotis lucifugus
GGGCAAACTTTTTGACTCGAGGGCCACAATGGGTTCTTAAAGTGGACCGGAGGGCCGGAACAAAAGCATGGATGGAGTGTTTGTGTGAACTAATATAAATTCAAAGTAAACATCATTACATAAAAGGGTACGGTCTTTTTTTTTTTTTTAGTTTTATTCATTTCAAACGGGCCGGATCCGGCCCTCGGGCCATAGTTTGCCCACGGCTGGTCTATGCAGTGATGGCGAACCTATGACACGCGTGTCAGAGGTGACAAGCGAACTCATTTTTTTGGTTGATTTTTTTTTTGTTAAATGGCATTTAAGTATATAAAAAAAATATCAAAAATATGTCTTTGTTTTACTATGGTTGCAAATATCAAAAAATTTCTATATGTGACACGGCACCAGAGTTAAGTTAGGGTTTTTCAAAATGCTGACACGCCAAGCTCAAAAGGTTCGCCATCACTGGTCTAGTGAGTTAAAGAGGGTTAAAGAATATGGAAGATGAAGAAGTAGGAGTGGTATGAATAGGCAACTGTTTGAGGAAATATGAAGGGGAGAGGAAAAATAGTGTGGTATTTGGGGGGAATACAAAGTTTTTGGTACTAAAAAAAGTAAGTTAGAAGATAATAGAACATAATTGTGTGCTAATAGGAATAATCCAGCAGGAAGGGAAAGATTAATGCAGGAAAAAGAGGATAATGAAGGATTATAATTTAATAAAGGGATAAATTGTATGATGTAGACTGTAAGTACTTTATAAGCTCACTAGATGCCTGATGCACTAAATTCGTGCAAGGGGCTTGTCCCCCCCCCCTCCCCCCACTGCTGGGAGGCTGCGGGCCTCTGCCTCAGGCCTCTGCCTCCAGCCCCGCCCTCCATAGCTTTGTCTGGAAAGAAGGACATCAGGAAGGATGTCTGGTTTAATTAGCATATTACGCTTTTATTATTATAGATTATAGATAGGAGAGGGACATAATGAAGCCTGGGCTGGTGATGAGAAATTTTGTGCTAGGTTTGAAGAGGGGTAAAATTTCCACAGGCAGAATGGAAAAGGGGGCATTTTTAGATGAATAGGACAAATTTGGTAAAAGCAAAGGCAAGATAGAGCATATATAACTGAAGGCTGGGTTTATGTTAAATAGAAGTGAGAAATAAAATTTGGCTAGGTAGGTGGGCATACTGACCACCGAGTGGTCTGAAAGCTTGAAGGAATAGTCTTCAGTAGAAATTCTCTTAACCAACTTACATGAACTGACTCGTTACAGTCCCCAGTGCTCTGCATTCCTTCCACAAGCACATTCTTCAATACCCTACACAGTTAAATTATTCTCCAGTGTACCTGTGGACCTGCCACCCATTGGTTGGCTGATGTACTTTGCCAAGAGGCAGTTGTTTCTGCCAATTCTATAATTGTTTATTTAAATTTAATTTATTTAAATCTATACATTAGTGAAATAAGTGTGAAGTACACTGATAAATGCTACATAAAGACTTATGGATACAGTCACTAAAAATTACTCTGAACTAGATGAAAATTGTAAAAATTCTAGGATTCTATGTTCATGGTTTTTTAAAAGCAATTTTAAGTTCTACCACTACATTTTAAAGAAATTCAAACTGGCAGTTACAGATGATACTTTATGGGTGCAGAAGAAGATGATGTACAACTCTAAAGAATGGACCCTTAGTCAGTTTTACACTAAAAGATAGAGGAATGGCCGTAGCCAGTTTGGGTCAGTGGAGAGAGCATTGGCGCACGGGCTGGAAGGTCCTGGGTTCAATTCTGGTTGCAGGCTAAATCTTGTGTGGGACGCAAACAATGGGTGTGTCTTTCTTACATCGATGTTTTTCTTTCTGTTTCTCCCCCTCCAGTCTCTCTAAAAATCAATGGGAAAATATCCTCTAATGAGGATTAACAGAAAAAAAATAGAATTAATATTTATGTTTTATCTTAATGTTCACTGTTTGTATCATTTTTAATAATTATCTGATTTAACCTGGTTATTTGATTTTATCCATCTGTTGAGGGAATTTCTACAATATATGATGTGAAGTCAATACCAAGTAGTCGTTAAAGATGATTATTCTTGCAGGAATTCCATGGATGAATGGGATGGTTTTCTGTGTAAGGAAAGTATTAATGGAAATATATTTCAGTGTTACAAACTGTTCTGCTGAACTACACGATCATTTTGTGTTTATCCAGGAGCCTTTAGGGAATAGGGAGAGGAAAAGAAATTATTGTTAAATGAGTATTTTCTTTGTATTAGACATTTTGCTAGATCTCTCCATGCATTACCTCATGTAATGGTCACAACAACCCCCTTTTCAGAGGAGGAAGCAGCCTTAAATAACCTTCTCAAGGTAATTTAGCTAATGAGTGGGGAAAGAGAACACTTGTACTTTACTAGGTAATCTCATTAAAATCCCTGATGTTCTTTAACTAAGTTGTAAGGCATTCACTTAACTGCTGAGTAATAAAATCTCCTTTGAATTAAATAAGACCGAATGGACTGTGATTCTTCTTTAGTACAAGGGGAATCATTACAATATTGGCAAAATACACACTCTATCCTTTTTTTTTCTTCCTAAAATCTTGGTTTTTGTTTATTTAATGCAGTGTGGGGACTATCTTATCTTTACTATATCCAAAATGGACAGTTGGCCAAAAAAAGTGCAATATAGTACTACAATATAGTGGGATAAAACTGAAGGGGGTTTTAAATTAGAACCTAAAAAATAATATGCTATTTTTGGCAATGGAACCACAAACCTTAAGTACATTTGGCTTTTGAATGGTTTTATAAATCCTAACTACATTTTACTTCAAATAAAGCAGTTTTTAGGTAAATTAGATATTAAGTATTTCTTAGATATTTTGAATATTGAAATGTATTGAAAATTAAATTAATAAATGAGCAGTAACCTCTATTCTTCTTTTCCTGCATTAAGTTTCTTTTTTTTTTTAATTGAACTTTTTGGGATAATATTGGTTCACAAAAACCATATAAGTTTCAAGTGACAACTCAACAAAACTGCATCGTGCAACCATTGCCCAAAGCAAAGTCTTTCTGTCCCCATTTATCCCCCTTTGCCTACCTCCACCTACCTATCCCACCCTCCCTTTCCTTCTGTCTATCCCCACACTGTTGTCTGTGTGTGTTATATATGTGTTTTTTTGCTTAATCTCTTCACCTGCTTGCATCCAGCCTTCCAACCCTGCCTCCCCTCTGACAGCTGTCAGTCTGTTCCATGCCTCCCTGCCTCTGTTTCTATTTTGTTCAGTTTATTTTGTTCATTAGATTCCACATATAAGTGAGATCATATGGTATTTGTCTTTCTCTGACTTGCTCATTTCACTTAGCATAATGCTTTCCAGGTCCATCCATGCTGTTGCAAAAGGTATGATTTCTTTCTTTTTTACGGCCAAGTAGTATTCCATTGTGTAAATGTATTACAGCTTTTTTTAAATCCACTTATCAATTGATGGGCTGTTTCCAGATCTTGGCTATTGTAAATAATGCTGTTGTGAACATAAAGTGCATATATTCTTTTAAATTGGTGTTTTGGGAGTCTTTGGATATATTCCCAGAAGTGGGATCGCTAGGTCAAAAGGCAGTTCCATTTTTAATTTTTTGAGGGAACTCCATACTGTTTTCCAGTGGCTGCCTCAGTCTGCATTCCTACCAAAAGTGCCTGAGGGTTCCCTTTTCCCCACATCCTTGCCAGCACTTGTTTGTTGACTTATTGATGATAGCCATTCTGACAAGCATGAGGTGATTATCTCATTGTAGTTTTAATTTGCCCCTCTCTGATGATTAGTGACGTTGAGCATTTTTTCATATGTCTGTTGGTCATCTGTATGTCCTTTTCGGAGAAGTGTCTATTCTGGTCCTTTGCCCATTTCTTAATTGGGTTGTTTGTTCCCCCATTAAGTTTCATTTCTTTAACATTTGTAATTTAAAATTAAAAAAAATTACACAGGAAATACTCGAACAGCTCCCATTACAAAAAACTTGAATACTCAGAAATAAAACTTGAAAGCTCCTTACTACTTTCTTATTACACCGTACTGTATTGCCTACACCCTGTCAGTCCCTTCTTCAGAGATAATTGCTGTTACATATTCTACTACTTGTTTTTTTCAGTTATGTCATTGATATTTTTCCAGGACAATATGTATGATCAACTACCGTTTTTCAGTAGGATTCTTTAGTTATTTATTCAGTCACTTCCCTGTTGAATGACTATGTAGTTTTTTTGTATCATTTTAAATTTTTTATTTTTTATTTTTAAAATGATTCATTTAGCCGAACCGGTTTGGCTCAGTGGATAGAGCGTCGGCCTGCGGACTCAAGGGTCCCGGGTTCAATATCAGCTGCCTCCTGCACACTCCCCACTGGATTGTGCCCGCAACCAAGGCACATGCCCTTGACCAGAATCGAACCTGGGACCCTTGAGTCCGCAGGCTGACCCTCTATCCACTGAGCCAAACCGGTTAGGCTCATTTTAAATTTTTTAAATTTAAAATGATCCATTTAAAAAATAGGTGATATATGTTCATGGTTTGTAATCCAAAAGGTAACAAAGTGAGTCAGCCTCTCATTGCCTTTCCTTTAACAAAGCAGTCTGTTCTGTTCTTTGTAGTGGCCACTATTAACATTTCTTATATATCCTTTTAGAAATAATCTGTACATATGAAGGCATATGTTATTTGCCATAACATTTTGTCATATTTCTCTATGCAAATTATGCCATACATACTGTTCTGCAATAGTAAGATATATCTTGGACATTGTTCCGTACTAGTGCTTGGAAACTGCTTCATTTCTTCTGTTTAGGACTGCCTTGTGTGGCTTTACCATATATAATTTAACCAGTTCCAAACTGATATCTATGTTGTTTCCAATCTTTTGCTATTATAATGCTGCTTATATGCATTGTATATCCTTTGTACATCTGAACGTAAAGGATATAGGCATTTAAAGTTTTGATATGTATTGTCAAACTGTAGTCCATTGAGATGGTTCTAATTTACACTCATTGATCATCTCTTGCCATATTTAAGACATTTATTTTTCATTTCTTTTAATTGTTTGTTCATGTCCCTTGTCCATTTTTCTGTTGGTTTATAGATATTTTTCTCATTGGTTTATAGGAACTCATTAAAAATTGAGTAAATTATTTTTTGTGATGTATTTGGTAAATATTTTTTCTCCATTTCTTATTTATCTTTGATTTTGTCAAATTATCATGCAAGACGGTATTATTTTTATGTAATTTTTAAAACTTTTTTATCCTCTAACCAAACTGCCTAGGTACCACATGGTTGCTATCATTCCCAATCATTCCAATTGAGTGATATAATAACTAGAAAAATATACAGAAGATAGATAAAAATAGTTTTGGATATTTTGCTTTTAGAAAATTTCCTGGATTGATTAAAATTAATACCTATAAGTATTACAATACCAAAAGTAGAATTGTAGTAAAAAAGGAAAGGAGATTTTATAGATTATCTAATTGAACCAGCATTTCCTACATACTTGCAGTATGCAAAAAACTCTGTGCTGGGTATTGTGATAAAGAGGATATAACCTTTAGTGAATTCTGAGATTATGATAGAATTAGGGAAGAGTTGAAGAGATTAAATTCTGGAAAGGTGAAGTAGTTGCCTAGCTATTTTGCTCCTAAGCTTCCTGACCACTTCTTAAGTCATCTGAGGTTTCACAATTTCCATTCTTTGCTGGAAACAAGTTCCAAAGATTTAGCTTGCTTCCCGCCACTTTTGTTTCTTTTTATTTACTTACTAGAGGCCCAGTGCACAAATTCGTGTACAGGTGGGCTCCCTCAGCCTGGCTGGCGATCAGGGCCATTGGGGCCGTGGGAGGTTGGCAGGCGGGGGGAGGGGCCATGGGAGGATGGCTGCCCCGATAGGGGTCAGCGGGGCCAGCCAGCCTGGGGAAGGGACCATGGGAGGTTGGCTGTGGGAGTGCACTGACCACCAGGGGGCAGCTCCTGTGTTGAGCGTCTGCCCCCTGGTGGCCAGTGCGTATCATAGCAATTGGTCAACCAGTTGTTTGGTCGTTTGGTGACTTAGGCTTTTATATATATGTATAGATTTTTGGATTTTTGTGACTCAGTGTTTGCAAGTCTTTCCATCCAACCCCTTTCATTGTCCTTAAAGATGAGAACATATAATAAAAGCCTAATATGCAAATTGTCCCCTTGACCGGGAGTTTGACCAGGGGGTGGGCTGGCCGGCAGTGGTGGCAGGCAGCGGGGGGAAGGGAGGCCCCGGCTGGCAGCCGGCAGCCGCTAGGGACCCTACCCGTGCATGAATTTCATGCACTGGGCCTCTAGTGAGAATATAAAACCCTTACTGACCATACTTTATTGCTGATCCCTGTGTGTGCACAGATAAGATATTTAAAAATATGTATGGGGAAGTCAGAAGATACAACAGGGATCTATTACTGAGTTCTTATAATAATGAGCTGTAGTTCTGGATTCCCTTGCTGATATGACAGAGAAAGCTATCCTTTCACCTTCTGATTTTATTTTTGCTTATCTCCCACCCTTAAAACTCTTTTGTCTGAGCTCTTGTTTAGTGAAGGGCATACTGATTCCTTTTTCCATAATGACATAATGGTCTATGTTTTAATTTTCTTATAAAGCTAGTCAAGCAGAACAGTGGATAATCCCTTGTACCAGGTATAGTCTATAAACTTACCAGGAACTATCCACACTTTCTTCTTTTTGGCTCAGGGGATAGTTGTCTTTTTTCCTCTCCAATGTTAATCCTCTCATTGCTTGGCTCACATTAAATTTTATTTATATTCACATATTTGATATCTGTATTTGATTATTTTTTATTTGTTTTTAGGTAAAATTTGGTAATACCACCTTTAAAACAGATGTGTATCTCAAGTCCCTCAACCCTCAATGGAACTCAGAATGGTTTAAATTTGAGGTAAGTTTTTAAATGTTAGCATTTTTAGTGTGTGTTTTTTGAGGTGACGCTTTCCCTAGGAATGATAAGAACACCTTTTATTTCAGGTACAGTAGTTTTCCTGTAACATAAAAATATTTCTTAGGAATATTGCACTTAAAAAATTATGTTACAGTCAAGAAAATATAAATACATGTAGGAGAACCCAGATTAAAAAGGTATTATATTATTATATAGTAATTTCTCTGAATTTTAGCATATATCAGAAATCACTTAAGAACAATTATAGTTCCTCTCTTTGGCACAGTGCTTGGCACATGGTAAGTACTTGATAATGAGTAAACAGAAGCAGAGAGAGAGGGTAGACATTTATTTTATGAACTTAATTCAAGAACTTAAGTTGTTTTTTCTTACAAATAATGTTAGTTTTGCTTATAGTTTTATTCTCTGAAGTTGTCCTTAGAAATTATGCTGTCATTGTGCTCATTAGCATCCTTACTCTGTAGTTAATACATGGACTCTGTTATGATATTCCTAAAGCATTTTTGCTGGAAACCATTGGTAGAGTAGTGAAACACAGGATAATATGCAGAAAAGAAATTAAAACTTTTTTTTTGGTTAATTATCCTAACTCTGTGCTTGAGGCAAACTGTACATCTGCATCTTGTATAGAAAATTGAGTTACAATTTTTTGTTTATATATTAATTGGATTTTCCTCCCCAGAAATAAGTAATCTTTTATATTCGCTATACAAATTTACATTTACATTTATGATAACGAAGATCTTTAAATTTTAAGATTTAATTTAAAGTATGCTTTCAGGTGGATGATGAAGATTTACAAGATGAACCTCTACAGATCACAGTTCTTGACCATGATACTTATAGTGCAAATGATGCCATTGGTAAAGTGTACATTGATATTGATCCTTTACTCTACAGTGAAGCTGCAACAGTCATCTCAGGATGGTTTCCAATTTATGATACCATACATGGTAAGGAATATATTTTAAGAAAATAAATCACAATCTTTTAAATTTATCCTTAAAGACTATTATGTACACTTTGTGGTTTTAAAATTTATACCTTTAAAAGATATCTCCTTTTTAGACTTAGTAGTAATGTATTATTGGTAGAATTGTTTATTTTCTGAACATAATTTGAAACAATTTTCTGAGTTAAATTTGTACAGTATAGCAAGTATATGCATTATTTAAAAATCATCTCATATTTGTATTCTATGTTCCTAAAACAAACTATCAAACTGTATTCCATTAAGCTAAATGTTATAGAGATTTGCAAAAATGTAACACAGTGCCACTCATTACTTTTTTTCCAAATATAGTTATTTTTATAAAAAATATTGCTTATATTAACAGATTCATTATTACTTTCAATGGAGTAATAAGCAAATACTTTTTTAAATTCTCAATTTTAACTTATAATATGGTAAATATTGATAGATATAAGTAACATATATAAAAACTCCTTGAGGACTTCAGTAATTTTTAAGTTTGAACGGGTCCTGCGATTGAAAAGTTTGAGAACAGCTAGCCTAAAAGATGCCATCTTTTTAGAATGGTAAATGGACCCAAAAGGCATAGGCAGATGATTCTATCTAGTCTTGCATCTTTCTTACTAGTTTACATTATTGACCTGACAATTCCATTAATAGTCATTTATTGTAAGAAACCAAGATGTTTGCTGAGACTTATGTATATTTATTGTGATGTTACTTATATTCTATTATCATTTACTAATGTTTAAATTGGTCAAAATAAGTTGGAAAATAGGATTTACTTAAATAATTTAGAACATAAGTTGACACAGCCAGAACTAGAAGCATGTTTTCATAATACAATGGCAGAAGGAAATGTGCATGATGTATTATGAATTGCAAAATCCAGATTATAAAACATTATAGGATAATCTCAAGATAGTTTAGAAACAAGAGAATTGTATATATGTAATGCTCTTGATGAAATTGGCAGAATATGTGATAAAATGTTTACCTTTGGATAATTTTATTTGTGGACTATAGTCCTATTTTACTCTTTGTCCTGTTTTGCTTTTTTCTATACTTTTTATAATGTACACAGGGTTGGGCAAAAGTAGATTTACAGTTGTTTGTATGGCAAATAATACAATAATTAAGAAATAATATACAAGAATGAACTCCGTGTTTCACATACTTACAACTGTAAACCTACTTTTCCCCCACCCTGTATGTATTGTCTTTGTAATAATAAAATAAAATCCCATTTTATGTTATACTAGAGGCCCAGTGCATGAAATTCATGGGGGGGGGGGGGAGTCCCTCAGCCTGGCCGGTACCCTCTCCAATTTGGGAGCCCTCGAGGAATGTCTGACTGCCGGTTTAGGCGCGATCCCACTGCGGGATCGGGCCTAAACCGGCAGTCGGACATCCCTCTCACAATCCGGGACCGCTGGCTCCTAACTGCTCACCTGACTGCCTGTCTGATTGCCCCTAACCACTCTACCTTACTGCTTGATTGCCCCTAACTGCCCTCCCCTGCTGGCCTGATCACCCCTAACTGTCCTCCCCTGCTGGCCTGATTGCCCCTAATCGCCTCTGCCTGATGGCCTGATTGCCCCCTAACTGGTCCCCTGCCAGCCTGGCCACCCCATAACTGCCTTCCCCTGCTGGCCTAGTCCCCCCCTAACTATCCCTCTGCTGGCCTGGTCACCCCCTAACTGCCCCCCTGCCAACCTGGTCCCCCCCTAACTACCCCTCTACTGGCCTGGTTGCCCTCTAACTGTCCGGAAGGAAGTTGGACATCTGGAAGATGTCCAGTTGACCCGGTCTAATTAGCATTTTACCCTTTTATTAGTATAGATTACCAATAAAAAAGCCACTGGAGAATGAATCTGGACTTGGATTAAAAGCAGTAGCTATCGGAATGAATGAATTTTCTAAACATATTATATTAAAAATTGCTTATTGTTGGTTTAATAGGTTACATGGGCCCTTTGTTAGGAATATAATCTGTTATTTCAGTAGGTAAATGAGTAAGTCACTCTTCTTAGAAGGGTTCCTCCATAAGTATGAATTTGACAGGAAGTCAGGACAGCCAAAAAAAAAAAAATGTTTAGGGATTGAGGTGTGTCATTTTTATTTGTTAGGGCATCTTCTAAAAACCTGTTATCTTAGAATTTCTTAGTTAGCTTATTTTAACTTATTGCTGTGTATTCATTGAAAAGAATGAAAGTTCTTTTGTGCTAAATCAGATTCTTGCATTAGTTGTTAAGAGCATTTACTCTGGGATAATAAAGATCTGACTTTTAATCCTTGCTTCATCACTTACTATTGACTCTATAAAAATTGTTGAACTTTTATTAAACTGTAGCTTTTTTCCTCTGTAAAATGGGAATACTAATACTAAAGAAATTACCTTACTGGATTGGCATGAGCACTGTGAGATACTACTTGTAAAGCATTTAGAACATTACCAATGCACATTATCATCATCAAATTAAATGGTACTCCTTTCCAGTTAGATTGGTTCAAATAAGTGAAGACTTCTGGTACAATAAATATTATTCATTTTTTAATGTATACATGTTCTTTAGAAAATATAATAAAGAAACTACTTAGAATAAAAATAATTAGGGAAACAAAGTTAGCATTGCTATTATGATTGATACATTATTTTAAAATCATTAATTGGCATTGCTTGATTAATTATACTTTATTATTTAAGGTAGAAACTTGATTTTTCTTTTGAAATTATAGGTATTCGTGGGGAAATCAATGTAGTTGTCAAAGTAGACCTCTTCAATGATTTAAATCGATTTAGGCAGTCATCATGTGGAGTCAAATTCTTTTGCAGTAAGTAAATACATTTTATTATTCATTTAACAGGAAATTTAATAATTCACAAATATGGGAAATCAAATTAATATTTTAGAAGGCTAATGGAAAATCTTTTATTCTTTGGTTTTCATAGCAAAGAGAAAGTTGTTAATTTTTCAGAAACTGCTGTAGCTCTAGAGACTACTTTTCTGATTTTAAAATAAATTATATCTAATTTTTTACAAGTTCATCAGAATTTTTATTAGAAACATTCAGTGGGGCACATGTGTACCCGTGGTTGTCATGACAATGCCTGTGGCCCACAGGGAGGCTGTACCCAGCCTGCCACACCTCTATTCCCTTCTCCAGCTCCTACTCCAGTCTCTACCCCCAGCTTGTGAGCATGATTAGCAGGAATAACATTAACCATTGCTGATAATAGCCACCTCATGTCAGTAGAAAGAGTACCAGGTGAAGGTTTTGGATTTTTCCCAGAATTTTAAAGAATCCATATATTAATGAAACAATTTAACCTCATTTACTAAAAAAAAATATTTTTTTATTGACTTGGAGAGAGAGAGGAAGGGAGTGGGAGAGAGAGAAGCATTGGTGTAAGAGTGAAACATTGATTGGCTGTCTCCTGTAGGCCCCTACCAGGGATCAGGTCCACAATCCAGGTATATGCATGACCTGAATGGGAATCAAACTGTCAACCTTTCTGTGCACGAGATGATGCCCAAGCAACTGAGCCACACCGGCCTGGGCAACCTCATTTACTTTTTAATATTTCTTAAAAAAAAAAAATTTATTGGAACAACATTGGTCAACATGATCATATAGGTTTCAGGTGTGGGTTTCTATCTTACAAGATCTGTATATTGCACTGTGTGCCAACCACCCAAAGTCAAATCTCCCGTCACTGTATATTAGGACCCCCTTCTCCCCCCAACTCCTTCCCTCTGGCAACCACCACACTGCTGTTTGTGTTCAAAAGCTTCAGTTTTCTATTTTACATATGAGTGGAATCAGATGGTTCATAGCTTTTTCTAACTGACTTATTTCAGTGAGCATAATATTCTCAAGGTCCATCCATGTTATTGCACGTGGCAGTATTTAATCCTTTCTTATGACTGAGTAGTATTCCATTGTGTACATGTACCACATCTTCTTTATCCAGTCCTCTATTGCAGGACACTTTGGTTGTTTCCATGCCTTGGCCACTGTGAATAATGCTGCAGTGAACATAGAGGGTGCATATATCTTTGGGAATATATGTTTTTGAGTTTTGGGGGTATATATTCAGGAGAGGGATTGTTGGGTCATATGATTCATTTACTTTTAAACCTTATGTTTCATGGTATTGGGACCAAAGGTGAAGAAGTGATTGTTAAAGCACTATCTATAGATATAAAAACCTAAGCGACCGAACAACCAAATGCCCCTCCCCCCAGCTGGCCAACCTCCCATACCCCTGCCATCCCCGATTGCTGGCCAGGCCAAGAGACCCCACCCATGCACAAATTCGTGCACCGGGCCTCTAGTATAAGAATAAAATTCTGAGATAACTAAGAATGACTGGAAATAAGATTGAAAACAAAGGTGGAATGTGTTTTTGCTGCAGTGCTACAAATTAATTTATCCTTAGAGAAGTTAGATGTGGTGCCTTTCATTTGAGAAGGTAAAGTGTGATAATATTTGCTATAGCCCTAACTCAAAACCAAATACCAAAGGGAATGAAACTAAACCGACCTGTATGGAACAGGAAGGCTCTACAGCTCAACTAAACCCATGTTAAAAGAAAATCACTGCCTATCAAACTACATATGTGTAAGAATATAAAAAAAAAGGAGTATAAAACATGATGCACTGTATCTGAAGAGTAGCCTATGCTACCTTGATGTCTGCTGGTTGTCATTAGTCAGCAACAACATAGAGGGAGAAGGACTTGTTGCACTTTCTCAATCAATGAAAACAAATCCCACACTCTCTAATATCTGCATTTGGGGAAACAAATTTGATGAGGCTACATGTGTGGCATGTTCAGACTTCATTCAAATGGGCTGTCTAAAACTAAACAATACAGATGTGGAACCTTTTGTGGTAGATATATGTATGTATCTTGCAAAAGTCTTTAGTGACCTTAACCATAATTATTAGACACCATCTTATGGAGAAGCTTGTGGCCACTCATCTAATGCAGGTTTTACTCTTGTACCAGTAGGTCAACATTTATGAAAAACAAGGTTTAAAAATAACTGTCACATATTTATTTTATTACTTTGCACAGAGGTTAATATTTTATTGCTCAGTAAATTTTTTTCATAAGTTAGAACAAGTTACTTTTGCCAAATGTGTAAAAGATATGACTATATTAAACTTTGTATAACTGTCAAAAAGAAAAAAAAATCCAGTGGGATTTTACTTTAGTACAGAGCACTGAAAGATAGGAGTAGAGCAGTATTGCTAAGCTATGGTGCTATCTAAAATTACATAGGCGTGCACAGGTATGGAGCCTCATGAATACCATGCAGTATGTGTCAGAATTGGGCAGATCTGGGCAATTTATAGCTAGTTTGGATTAATAGACTTGAAAAGTCCTAAGTAGTTGAGTTAGCTTCAAGGTACAAATGTCTATTTTAAGAAACTAGTTTGGTGTAGATGTTCTCAGGTTCTTCTCTTTTTGAATGTGACCAGATCTTAGTTAAATCCAATGACATTTGGTGTTTTACATATTAAATGAGTCTGTTAAGTAGAGTGACTACTGAACCACTGGCCATATGGCCATGCATTATTAGAAACTTCAGAGCTTTATTTTTCCTCAGATTATGTCAGAAAGGTTTGATTTTTGAGTCTGGTGTACAGAACTTTTTCATAGAGCTTTGAGTAAGTAAAGTTTTTTGTGTACTTTATCTGTTTTTCACCTATTTAGATAATCAGGTAGCCGACTTTAATTTTGATTTTTTGCACTTTGCATTGAATGCTATTTAAGAAGTCTTAGCTGTTTTCTAAGTTATACAAGTACAATGTATATTCATTATGCTTACATGGGAAAGATGAGAGGTCTCATGAAAGAAAATGATTATTTGTACGAGTAAAATGGAACTTAGAAGACTGATTGCAAGTATTATGTAATTACATTTAGATTATCACTGTAGAAGATGTTCTTGTACTATTTATCCAAAAGGTAAGAACTTAGTTGTACATTTTTAAAAAATTGATTTAACCGTGTGATAAATAGAAGCATAATAGATCATTTCTTTTAACAGCAACATCTATTCCAAAGTGCTATAGAGCTGTAATAATTCATGGATTTGTAGAAGAACTTGTGGTCAATGAAGACCCAGAATATCAGTGGATTGATCGAATTCGCACACCAAGGGCATCAAATGAGGCCAGACAGAGACTCATTTCTTTAATGTCAGGTATTTTAAAAATTCACCCTTATTACTGCAAAATTTTTCACTTCCTTTTGACATGTTACCTCAAATTTTATAAAGAAGACTATGAATTATATATGACTGATTCTCTACCCCCTGAACACATGAATTTCCATCGTATAACAAGGATAAATCTAATCAGAAGCTTATAATTCTTTCTTAATTAGGCAGTAAAAAGAAATTATGTTCATGAAGTGGTATAGTAGAAAGTGCCCTGGCAAGGAGGTAGGAAACTGGATTCTAGTTTTTTCCCTCCAGCATTTATTTGTACTCAGATTTAGGTAATCTCTCTAATGCTTTCTGTTCAAATGCTGCCTTTTCATGGTTCTTCTCTGACAACTTATAGCTCTTTCTACCCCTACCTGCCACTTTTACCCAATTTACTTTTATTTTTCTTTGAAGAACTTATTACCTAAAATTTATGTTTATATGTATATATGTGTGAGTGTCTTTATACACACATATTCATACATATATATTCTAGATAATAAATAAGTATAAATATTTATTTTTAATAAATTTATGTATTTGAAATAGATATTTACACTTATATTACTATTAAATTAATTATATTTATACTTACATTACTTATTTATAAGTATATTTATATTTATGTTACTTTTAAATTATACTTATAAATAGGTACTTATAGTAGTATTAGATTAATTATATTTAACTAATATTTATAAATATTTATGAATATGTTAATTCATAGTTAACATGCATTAGATTTAACATATTAAATAATACATTTAATTGTTATTTTGTATTATATTCTACATATTTGTAGTATATGATATGTAATATATAATGCTAAATTATATTATATATATAATTACATTAGACTATATTATATGCTATGTATTCTATATGTTATATATAACATTTATATTTGTTGTTTTTTGTCTGTTTCTCTCACATTATGTAAACTCCACTAGATTTGGGTCTTTACCTTTCTAGTTATCTCTATATATCTAGCACCTAGAAGAAGGAGGAAGGCCAGGCACATAGCAAACAACTAAAAATTATTTGGTAAATAAATGCTACCTGCCACATCTGTAAAATGTAGCTAATATATTGCCTCCATGAAAGTTGGTTCCCTTCAAGTTCTAAGAATCCAGGATTTTTTAGACTCTTTTATTACTACTATATCCAGTTTTATTTTATATAATGTGGAGATATAAAGCAGAATGAGTTTCCTTTCTTTTTTGTAGGAGAATTGCAGAGGAAGATTGGCTTGAAAGTACTTGAAATGAGAGGAAATGCGGTTGTTGGGTACTTACAGTGTTTTGATCTGGAAGGCGAATCTGGTTTAGTGGTACGAGCCATAGGGACAGCGTGTACACTGGATAAATTAAGTAGCCCAGCAGCATTCCTTCCTGCATGTAATTCCCCATCCAAAGACATGAAGGAGTAAGTATGAATCACTGAATTATTCTTAAGGAACTTTTTATCTTTTACTATACATTTTCATTTGGCTCGAAAATTTTAGTAGTGTTGTTCGATATACATTTTTTCCTAATGATGACTGTCAACATTTGAAGCTTAAAACTCTTTAGATATTCCTAATATTTTATATATAGTCTTAATATGAAATTTGAATAAAGTAAGATACAATTAAACTTATCCAGATCTTTAGGCACTGTATATCTAAAGCATAAAATGAATATTTATGAATTGTGTGGAATTTTACTTATTCTCTGGGGAATGCTTAAAACCCTATACTTGGTAATTCAGTTATGCTGATTATTAGCAACATATTATAGAAAGCAGGAAAGATTGACTTGTGCAGGGGTCTCAAACTTGAATGTCTACAGAGGCCAAGCAGTTTATATAAATAATTGGCTATAATTAAATAGGTGATACTGGGGACTGTTTAAAGCAGACATTGGAAAACTTTTTCTAAAAAGGCCAGTTACTGCCCGGCTGGTAAGCTCAGTGGTTGAGCATCAGCCTATGAACCAGGAGGTCACGGTTCAATTCCTGTCAGGGCACATGCCTGGGTCGCAGTCCTGATCCTCAGTGTGGGGCATACAAGAGGCAGCC
Source organism: Myotis lucifugus (assembly GCF_000147115.1). NCBI lineage: Eukaryota > Metazoa > Chordata > Mammalia > Chiroptera > Vespertilionidae > Myotis > Myotis lucifugus. The sequence continues at coordinate 2,844,963 of NW_005871126.1, forward strand.
AATCAATGATTCTCTCTCATCATTGTTTCTCTCTCTCCCTCTCCTTTCCTCTCTGAAATCAATAAAAAAAAAAATATATATATATATATATATTTATATATTTAAACAAATATATGTTTTTTAAATATATAAAATTTATGCACTGGGTGGGGGGTCCCTCAGCCTGGCCTGCCCCCTCTCACAGTCCGGGAGCCCTCAGGGGATGTCCCAGCCTCGGGGGATGTCCCACGGGGAGCAGGCCTAAGCTGCAGTCTGGCCTCCCTCTGAGGAGGCAACCAGGCAAAGGTGCCGTCCCCATCACTCTGCTGCTGCTGCCACTGCCTGCCACTGGCCCTCCCTCGGCCCTCCTCAGCCCTCACAGCCACCGCAGCTTTGTCCGGAAGACGTCCAGTCTATCTGGCCTAATTTGCATATTACCCTTTTATTAGTATAGATATATAAATAAAAGGCCAGGTACTGAGTATTTCAGGCACTAGCTCTATAGTTTCTATCTTTATTTACTAAAAAAAGGAGTTTGTTGATCCTGTCTAAAGGCATTTAGGCTCACACATTTAAAAAAAACTATGTGTGATCCAAGAAAACAACTTTGCTGGCTGGATTCAGCCTGTGTCATTGTTCAGCATGGTGGTGCTGGTGCTGTGAAAAGGGAATGTTTGAAATAGACTTTCTGTCAGAATGATTGGGGTGAGAGAGACGATTCTGTTGGAGATTAGAAATGCTGACTATTCTGTACAGCAAGGGACAACTCTTTATTATGAAAACTTTTCCATCCTAAATGCCAATAATACTTCCAATGACAATTTGATCTAAAGAATCTTCTAGATCAAGGATCAACAAACTTTTTCTGTAAATAACCAGAAGGTACAGGTAAATAATTTAATCTTTGCCCTCAGTACCGTCTCAGCTCAGCTACTGTTCTGTGAAAGCAGCCATCAACAGTATGAAAATTAATGAGTATGGTTGTGTTCCAATAAAACTTACTTCCTCACAAAACAGATGGCAGGATGGATTTGGCCTGTGTTGGGTTTGCTGACCCCTTTCCTGTATCATCAGAGTTAGAATTCTGTAGTCAGAAACCTGAAATGTTTTCTAGTTAAGCAGTAGTCAAGAGAGGTTGATTAGAAAACAATCACAATCTTTTTAAAAACAATCTTTTTAAAAAAAATTTTTAAATTTTTTATTGATTTCAGAGGAAGGGAGAGTGAGAGAGACAGAATTATCAATGATTAGAGAGAATCATTGATTGGCTGCATCCTGCATGCCCCCTACTGGGGATCAAGCCCACAATGCATAGGCGTGTGCCCGGCTATAACACAATCTTTTTTTTCTCTTTTGAATTTTTAAAAATATATTTTTATTGATTTCAGAGAGGAAGGGAGAGGGAGAGAGAGTTAGACACATCGATGATGAGAGAGAATCATTGATCGGCTGCCTCCTGCAAGCCCCACACTGGGCATCGAGCCGCAACCCAGGTTCCCTTAGCAGGAATTGAACCTGGGACCCTTCAGTCCACAGGCCAACGCTCTAGCCACTGAGCTAGACCGGCCAGGGCCTAAAACACAACCTTTTAAAAAAAGATTTTCCCCTTTATCTTAAGTTTATTCTTTTTATTTATTTCCTTTCTGTTGGCCTTTAGTTATTTGGATTAAATTTTATCACAAGAGAGGGAGCACATATATTGCCTTATTTTATTTGGAAACTAGAGGCCCGGTGCATGGATTCATGCACCGGTGGGGTCCCTCGGCCTGGCCTGTGGGGATCAGGCTGAAACCGGCTCCCCGACATCCCCTGAGGGGTCCCGGATTGCGAGAGGGCGGTTCTTGGATGACACACCCTGGAATCGGGCTCCCTCCTCTCTGGTTTTGGGTGCATCACCCAAGAACCACAGCTGCCAAGTCACCGCAGCTTGGCAGTTCCTGCGTTGAGTGTCTGCCCCCTGGTGGTCATTGTGTGTCATAGCTACCAGCCAGTTGGCCGGTCGCTTAGGTTTTTATATATATAGATATGTTGCAAATGAAATAACTTTTAAATAAAATGGAAGAGTGAATTTGCTTTATATTCTACTTAAAAATGTGTCTTAAAAATATATCAACTGCCTGTTGCTACAGGGGAAGTCAGATTGCAGGGGTAGATTTTGGGGGGAATTTGGAATTCAGATTTTTTTTTTCTTTTTCCATAGCAAATTTAAGTAAGGACCTGGGGTCCCTCCTCCTCCTGCTACTCTTCCTCTTTATCTACACTGCCTTAAGGGGTCTGGCTTTTGCATTTGTGATTTCTGAAGTTTTCCTCTTTTCACTAACTTAATGGAAAGAGAAAACTATAGTACCTGTTGGTGTCTTAAAATGATGTATGGGCACTAGGGGAATACATTTTATCTGCATTCAGGAAGTGTTTCAATAATGTAAATCTTCTGGGATTATGTAAGTTTTTTCCTTTTCTAAATTTGTTGTAGCCATTTGCATTTAATTGTCAAATATTCACTGTGAAGAATTTAAGTTGCTTCATTAAGATTTTTCTGCAAGACATCTTACTACCTAAGTCATATTATTTTAACCCCCCGCCCCCCCCCCAAAAACCCTCTATACTCAGGCAATACTCAGGCTGCTTTATTTCAACTAGCTTCTTTTGTATTTTTGATAATGAATCAATTTGAGTGCTAGCTTAAAGTTGTTTTATGATTCAGTTGATTATAATTATTCTGGTATTTAATTATAACATTGTTGATTCTAGATGGAAATTTAATAAAAGGTAGTTTGGATTATGTTCCTGCCTGAATGGATTTGATATTAGAAGTGCCACTTGGGTGTTATTGAAAGGCAACCTTTCATGAAAAGAGATTGTTACGAATTAGAACTCCAAGAATACATTATGATGATGCTCCAGTGTATTTGAGTTTTAATGTGATATCATAATTTGAACATTTTACAATGCTCATTTTATTTTATTTTACCTTTATTAATGTGTGTTCTACTCCATCAGTTTTTTTCCTTTTAGATGTTTAATGTAATGTACAATATAAATCTTTTTTGTTTCCTAGCTGAATTATCTTGATGGTACAAAGTGCACTTAAATATGATTTATTACTTCTCTACTTCAGAAAAAAAAGTACTTTCTAAGAGATTTTAGCCATAATTCCTCCTCAGTATGACATTGATTCTTAGACTTTTTTTTGTTTTGTTAATCATCACCTGAGAATATTTTTTCCTTTTTTTTTTTTAGAGAGTGGAAGGGAGGGAAAGAGAGAGGGCAGAGAGAGAGAAAGAAAAAGAGAGTGAGAGAGAGATAGAGAGAAACATTGATGTGAGAGAGACACACCAATTGGCTGCCCTCCCACACAGGACCTGACGGGGGCTGGATCCAGCCTACAACCTAGGTACATGCCTTTGACTGGGAATCGAACCCAAGACCTTTCTGTGCACGGGCTGATTCTGTCACCACTGAGCCACACCAGCCAGGGCTGATTTTTAGACTTTTTAACTTCATTAGTCACTTCAACAGAGAAAGAAAAAACAAAAATAAAACCTCACTCAGTTTGTATACAAATAAATCATCAATGAGATGTTTGATTTTTATTAGTTATATTAAACACATTTTAAATTTAAACTAGCAACAAAAACAGAAACAATTATCCCATTGTAAAATCAGTGATATTTCCAGAAAGTAGTCTGTAGACCATTATTGTCAATTAATGATAGCTCATGTTTGAACCTTGACAAATTGTGATTGTTGGGCAATGGAAAAGAAAAAGAGACGCCAGGAAAAGTTGGGCTCTTGGCCTGCTTTTAATTTGAATTCTAAAAAAATTGTGATATGATTGCCTTAGCCGGTTTGGCTAAGTGGATAGAGCGCTGGCCTATAGACTGAAGGGTCCCAGGTTTAATTCAGGTCAAGGGCACGTACTTTGGTTGTAGGCTTGATCCCTGGCCTTGGTTGGTGTGTGCAAGAGGCAACCAATTGATGTGTCTCTCTCACATCAGTGTTTTTCTCTGTCTCTCCCCTCCCTTCCACTCTTTGTAAAAAAAATCAATGGAAAAATATCCTTGGGTGAGGGGTAACAACAACAAAATTAAATAAAAAATGGAGATATGATAGTTTTCAGATTATATATAAGGATTATTTTCACTTTATTGTATATAAGCAAAGGCATTGAATAGTGAAATAATTGCTAATGAAGTTAGGACTTTTAGTTCTGTAATATACTTTATTTTGAAAGGTTGTATATGAATATATACCTCTGTATCTGATCTAAATATATTCATACATGCTCATGATGTGGTCTGTTGCAGGATACAAGTTGATATCTTAAAATATTTCAATTCAGAATGTAGTTTAATCTATTTTAAGTTTAAATAATATGTTTGAGAGAGCTAGACAAAAATCATTTAAATTGCTTTATTAATGTGTTTTTAAAAGAATTGTTTCCTTGTTTTGTTTGGTTCCCAGTATAACTTGAGTTATACTTGATATATTAAAATATGCAATGTTTATATCGGCTTATATCCATTCAGTTCAGTCATTTCTCTTTATGCTGTCATTTTTCTTATTCTTAAGTACCCCTATCTCAGGATTCTAGACAGAAATAGGTTTGCTAGTTAAACTTTCTTTATGGAAAATATAATTAATTATATCAGCAATTATTTATATATCAGTCTCAAAAATAATATAAGAACTTTGTATTTATAGACTTTTCACTTTTATGGGTATTTTCTTCCTAAAATTCTGTGGTGATCAAAATAATAACAAACATTTTAGAGCAGCTTAAATCCAAATCTTTGTCTTTCTAAGAAATTTAATTCCACTGACAATTCTACCTGCTATCTTTCGTATTCACAGTCCTAATTTATTAATCTGATCCTTTAAAACTATAATTATATCCTAATGAATGAATGAATATTTAGCTATTTTTTAAAAATTTCAACTTGTTTTTTTGTATGCTAGGGATTAAAAAAAATAATTCCTCTCCCCTAACTAAAGCTCCTTTGAAATTATTTTAACAAAACTTTGCTATCTGTTGTATGTATTGTTTTCTTTTCTTCCACTTTGACCAAAAATTCCCCCAGGTCTCCGCTGGTTCATCCTCCAAGCCATGGATGCCGCTCGACTCACAACAGCCCAATTCACACTGCTACTGGCTCCCGACTTACTCAGAACTTCTCTGTGTCTGTTCCCACTCTCATCTATACTGGTACGAGACTGCTCAGACTCCAGAGCTGGGGAAGGCAGGCCACAGGCAGAGTGGCTGCAGAGGGCAGGCAGGCAGGTAGTGTAGGCAGGTACCACAAGTCTTGGCTTCTTCCTTTTCTCACTCAAAGTCCAGTTGCAGTGAAGAAATCCTGTATTTAGCCTCCATAGAGGCTCTAACATGGAATTGAAAGTGTTCTTCCAGTTTCCAAAGTCTCTTCCATAGGCCTTCTAACAACCCTGGGTTCTGTATGCACACTGTGCGTTTTTTGGGGAATCCTCCAGTATGTATTTTTGCCATTACAACTACATTTGGTTAGAATAAAAATTAATGATTGGATTCTAAACAAAATAGCTTCCAAAGCTTCTGATTTGCTTATGTTCTTTATGTACAAACCTTGTTACAGTAGGGTCTGTTTTATTCTGTGGAAGAGAGCTTTTGGAAAAGAGGTAAGCAACTATGCTGCATAAAATGCAATGATTTTTTGTAGCTATATTCATTTTCCTCTCTGCTCTGTTTTTAGCTGTGGCACTCTTGATGCTATAGGATAAGGAAACATTTTTCTTTTGATGATATCTGTGTGTGCAAATATAAAAACAGTTGTGAATATTTACACACACCATTTGCAGTCATCGTTTCTTTGGTAACTTAAAAAAGAGCATTGTTTATTTGCAAGTATTTTCAGTCATGTATTTATTCTTTTTGTTTATTTCTCCTTTTAATATTTTTTACCCCCCTTAGTCTGTCATTTCATGCTTTTTTGCTTTTTTACTTGGCTTATTAACTGTTTCAATGCAGATAATTATTTATTTGAAGAATGATGAATGGTTAAACAGCAGTTGATTGACTTTGGCCTCATACCCAGCTCCACACTTAAGAAATGACTGCTGGCCCTGCCCCAATATTTCCTGGTGTTTGGATCATGCTGCCTTCCATCAAATCCTTTGGCACATGATTATTTAATATTTCTCCACCTTCTTCTGGCAGGATTCCCTTCAATGAAGATCCCAACCCCAATACTCACTCATCAGGACCCTCCACCCCTCTGAAAAACCAAACTTATTCCTTTTCACCTTCCAAGTCCTACAGCCGACAGTCCTCTTCTTCTGACACAGATTTGAGTTTGACACCCAAAACTGGTAAGGCGCTTCCACCCATCTTTTATTTTTTTTCTATTTTTTCTTTTTCAAATTTGTTTCTGTTCCTTGTTAGCTTTCCATCCAAGCCTTTTCTCCAGTTTTTTGGCATTTAAGGTTAAAGGTAATGTGAACAGTGATCATTTTTACGACTACAATGCAAATATGAAGATTTTGTATAGTTCAGAAATCGACATTTTATTGATTTTATCACAGTGTAGCTATGAAGTCCAGGATTTATTTTTGCAGTATATATTTTTCATTTCATGCTCAAGTTAAGAGGAATAAACATCTGAAAGCATTTGAATAAAAAGGAACACTATTAGTTGCAGTTGAATTCCTCATGCAGTATAAGCATTTTGAATTCATTGTTTCTGTCTATTTCTGAATATATTTGTAAAGATTTTATTATGAAAAAATCTTAAGAACAACTAATATGGTTATTTTGGAATAATACACCTATTAACTTTTTGTTATTTAAAATGTTTGTTTTTTTCTTGTCTTAATTTCTAGATTAGAAAATAGCAGTTTTTATTTACTTATTTTTGCATATATTTTAATGTATGAAATTTATAATTTTTCTGTCTCCTATGTGTGTTTTGATAATTTGAAATTTTATGAACATATTTTATGACAAAAATTGATTAAAAATCAAATTCCTCCCTTACTACATAAAATAGAATTAACTTAATCATTAAATTATTATTCTTGAGAAAAAGAAAAATAAATAAAACATTTAAAAGTTAATAGTTTGCAATTTTTGTAAATACTATTTTTGTCTGGCAATTTCTTGCCAGATTAATGAAAACATATTGCATAGTTCTTATTTGTGTTATTTTTAATTTATCTTGAATAACCTTATTTTCATGTTAGCCAAGAAATTTATAAAATGACCTGATTTTATGAAGGCAATGTAAAGAAATCTAATTCCAGAACCAGTACTACTTCCAAAGTAAAAGAGGATATTAAAAAAAAGCCTGTAGATTTAATATCTACTTTTATAAATGTAGTAATTTATATGAGCACCTAATTCTTTGAAAAGAGTATCTGTATTTTTATATATACATAATTATGACTGACATCTTAAAATAATTGATATTTGATAGTAATCTTAACCATATTCATGATAAGCATCTTAACATGATTTGTAGCATCTTAACCATATTCATGAAACCATTCAAATAGTGCTTTTCTTTTTTAAAAAACATATTTATTTATTAAATTGATTGGGATGACATTGGTCAACATGAACATATAGGTTTCAAGCATGGATTTCTATGATATAGTATCTTCAAATAGTGGTTTTCTTTGTTTTTTACTAAAGAATGAAATTCTGGCCCTGAATTCATGACAATCAAAACAAGAAAGACTGCCCTAGCCAGTTTGGCTCAGTGGATAGAGTGTTGGCCTACGACTGACGGGTCCTGGGTTCAATTCCAGTCAAGGGTGCATGCCCAGGTTGTGGGCTGGATTCCCAGTAGCGGATGTGCAGGAGGCAGCCAATCAATGATTCTCTGTCATCATTGATGTTTCTATCTCTCTCTTCCTCTCCCTTCCTCTCTCAAATCAGTAAAAATATATTTTAAAAACGAACAAATAAAAAAACAAGAAAGACTTAGGATAGTATTTGAAGAATAAGTTTTCTTAAAAATATTTTTAAAACTGTCCACTTGCTATTTATTTGTGTATTCCAGGCCACTTTTCAATATTATCTTTAATTTTTGAAAGTATTTCCTTGATCTTTCTGTTTCTTTTTCTTTAGTTCACCATAAAGTCCAAGACTAAAGAAGATTGTCAAGTAATACATTAACTGAACTAGTCTATTCTCTTAGCTTTCTAGTTTGCAGTCAGTTGTATTATCAAATGAAAATATTTTTGTATTTTATTTTCTAGCTCCAACTTTTTAGTTTTTTAAAATTTATTTATAATAGAAGTATTCTCATATATTTCTATATTTATAAGCTACCTCTAAGTAAATTATTTTTTTCTGTCTATAATTATTCACTACCTCAGTAGCATATTTATAGGATATTAGTCATTTTTAGTCCTTTGGCTTTATCATGATTCCCTGAATATCTTCAAATACTCCTGAGGAGCATTCTGATTTCTCATGGAGATTTAAAATGGCAAATATGATTGTTCTAAAATTTCTAAAACTGTAATTCAGTATGTATTTCATAATTTTCTGTCTTCTAATTTACCTATATTCAAAATCAGTCTCCTGAGAAATAAAGTAGATAAGCTGATTATTATTGATTTATTATATGTAAACTGGGGAGCCAAAAATAGAATGAAGTTAATAAACCTTAGACTGCGATTTTTTTTTCCATTCGTAGTTAAAGCTATCATCTGTTTTTCAGGTAGGTCTTATTTAAAAAAAAATTTGATTTATTTCAGTTGATTCAAATTTGTGACATTTTATAAGATTTTATTTTCATACTTTTCCCAAATACTCAACTAGTCACAGTGGAATTTTAGAATGCTAGTGTTAGGATACTGACTTGGCGCCTAACTCAAGCTCATTTTTACTTTTTTAGTCAGGTTTTTAACCATGTAAAGAAATGGTATTTGACCCCACTAGGTACCCTAATCTTTGTAAATGCAAATAGTTCTATGGTCAAATTTGAGTATTTAAAATTTTAGAGGAGAAAGAAAAGTATTAACATCTTGAATCTGAACAGAAATAACTTAACATTTATTTATTTAAGATGAATAATGGCAACTGCTTAATGTGGTACTGTTTGATTTTTCAATTTAAATACTCATAGGGATATGTTTGTTTTTTTTTAGTAACATTTGAAGAGCTGTCCTTTACCACTTTAAATAAGTATTTCTATTTGAGGCAGCAAGTTTCTGGCTTTAAAAATTTGTTAGATGCAGTACATTTTAATCTTCCACATTCTTATGCAAAGAAGGCAGGTAATTTAAGTATTTTAAGGAAATCATCTAAAAGTTATTAGAATGGCATAAAATCTTACTTTAGTGATTTAAAAATTTTAAAGAATGCAAAGTTTGTAAAGGTTTTGTTAAGTTTTAGACTATGCCTTCTATTTATATTATGTTGGGTATATGTCTTGCTAATGACTTCATAAGCTTAGTGTAATTTGTGTATGCATTTTAAAATTCATTTTTACTGTTACGTTTTGGTTCATCATTGCTTTCCTTATCCTGCATTTTCTGATCATCTTCTGAACGTACATCTTTTTCTCTGCTACTTTCCTCCACAGCACCTTACCCACAGAGTCAAGGGATTTTCCTGTATCCCAGCTCCCCCTCTCTCTCTTGTGGTTCCCTTCATCTTAAAAAGTCCTGTCTCCTCCTCTCGGAATCTAGCCTTTCCCCTCATCATTCTAGCCTTGTCAGCCCAGTTCTGAGGAAAAGTGTTTCTTTCAGTGACGAGCTGTTCCTGGCTGCTTCTGGTAGGATCACCTTAATGTCAGCTTTTTAATCCCTTTGTTTTGAATCATTTTTGATACTACAAAGAAGTAGTGGGTATTTATGCAGGATGTACTTCTTATTTTCTTATTGTTAGACAGATTTAAGTGATTAGAATTATGAGGACATGATTGAGGATCACTTGATAGATAATTGTGAATACTCTGCTAAAATTATTTTATATATTAAAAATTATTATATTCTAAAGACACAGATAGACATATTTCCAGTTATTATTAGGTTCTTATTACTAGAGTGTCTGTGTTACTTTCTTTCCCTTCATACCAACTCTGTTCACATTGGACCTGTACCATCATGTTGCTAAACCATATGGTTACATTAGTAAATTATTCTGTTTGAATCAGTTTAAGTCTCGTTTTGGTAATATTATTTCATTATCCTTTTTTTTCCCTGTCCATTGGTTTAATTTTCAAATTATTCTGCTGTATTTTTTTATATTTCATATACCTCTACAAACTTACATTTTTTTATGGTTTTCAATATGCTTCATGTAAAGAGCTTAGTTTAATTTCTATGTTTAGTATTGTATAGTCTCTAAGAATCATGTTTAGGTTACTACAAGGACAATAAATTTTCTTTTTTTAAAAAACAGAACAGAATGGGACTATACATATGCTAACCTTTGTTTCCTTATCCAAGAACAGCTAAAAATATAAAAGTCATTATAGTGACTATGACTATATGTTTCTTCAGTTTAAATGGTGGGATTGATGAACTAGTGACTCTAGTTTTAGAGAACTGGCTTCTCACCTGTCCCCTGCTTTCTATAATTCTTTTACCATAGTTGATCTTTTGGTATTATCAAAAGAATAAAATAAGGTAGGGAAAGAAGTTTATAATTAAGCCTTTAAAAATACATCTAAGAAATTGTGAAATATAATTCTTTCATGCATAACGACATACATTTGTGATTGTGTCTATTAAATGTTTGTGATTTTTAGTTTAAAAAAAATTATGTTGATTTTTGCAAACGAGTGTGGAAAACTATGGATATTAATACTGTTTTGACATTAATGTTATGTTTAGGAATGGAATTTATCAGAAAACACATATGACTATATTTCAAAATTACCCTGAAATTCATGCTCTTTAGAGAATTTTGGAATATTTTAAGTAAGGACAATTAGTGCTTTCCTTTTTATACTTAATTTTAGACAAACATTTAACATTTCTCATATTTAGTATTCTAAAAGTGTTAGCATAAGTAATTGGTATTATCATGATTATATTTTATTGGAAGATTGATTTACAAAATTGAATATTATGCAAAAATTCAATACCTTAATTTAATTTAAAAATAATTTTTAGAACAAATTAAGTCTAAAACTAGTTGTGATCAGTAGAACGTTGACATATTGCTTCTAAAATGAACTTGCTGAGTAAAACATGTGTTCACTTGCCTTAAATACTTTTAAATGTTTGGATCATTCAAACAGATTTTGACTCATGATATTTATGAAGATGAATGCAATTAATCTTTCTGCTTCTATAGTTGTTTTTTTGTTATTTATGTACTGATGTTCTGTAGGAATGGGAAGTGGTAGTGCTGGAAAAGAAGGGGGGCCATTTAAAGCTCTTTTAAGACAACAGACGCAGTCAGCATTGGAACAGAGGGTAAGATTCACTCAACATTCTTTATTTTTACACTGTTGATGTGATTGTATTATCAGTCTTCCATGTTCTTATAACTTATTTCCATACTGCTTTTGGTCATGTATCTGTAATGTAATTTCAAAGTCTAAACTGTATTTAAGGTATCATAGTGATTTGTTTATGTATAATAACTTTTAATTTGGAATAATTGTATAACTATTTTTGTTTTATCCTTCAGTTTCTTACTAGAAATAGTCTATTTGCAAATATTCATTGAAGGTGAAATTATTTCTAATTTTACATTAAGATTATAATATATAAAAAGAAATAATAGATATTTTTCCTGAAAAAAAAGTTAGTTTTAAACATTAAAAGTATATTATTAGTATATTAATATTTTTATTTGCTGAGATTATATTTATTACTGGCCAATCTCTTTAGCATAAGAAATGCACAGATTTCATATTTCTATGGATTAACATAAATAATGTGGTTCAGTATTTGAGTACATTTCTTTAAAATATTATAGGTTAACATTTTATTGAATATGTTAAATGGAAAAATGAGTAGTTAAGTTATTGGATGATTTTCTCTTTTCATTTTTATTTTTTTATAAACTTCAATGCTAAGGGAGGATCGCCTCATAGGTTCTGTAGAAGGCGGGTATGTTCCTAAAACATGTGTGAGAGCCTATTTCTTGTATGGTAGTTTTTCTAGTTTTAATATTGATCATTTAAGTTTCATTTATGCTTTTAACACATGTTGCCAGCTTTTTTTCTTTTCGTAATGCAAAGTTTGTTTTTTTTTAATTTAATAGCACTATGAGGCTGTTTTTGTTTTCTTTTTCCTACTTAACTAATACAGTGCATGATTTTATGTCCTGTCAGTTACTTTACGGCACAGTTCCATAGCTCTCATTATGTCTGATTTACAGAATGTCTTTCACAGGTTCTAGTTTACACTAGCATTTTTTTAAAAAAGTTGCAATATAGCAAATACTTATAAAAGGATGCACTTTATAAAACAAAGGTGTGTTTTTCCCCCTAGAGGTTGGCCTTTTGAGAATACTTGTGTTTTTCAGATTCCATTATTATGAACAATACGAATTTTTTTTTTTTTTTAGGCTTTCTTTGCTTGTGCTGAGAGTATCTGTGTATGCACTGTTTGCCTTTTAGACAGGCTGGAGAGAATAGACCTGTACTAAGCAGAGTGATGAGACTTTAGCTGTACCCGGTTCTTGGCTTTATACCCTATTAAGCAGCAATTGCCTTTCAGCTATTCTCACAGCTTGCAGGCACAAAAAGCCCACCTAAATATTCACACCATCCATTGAAAGCAAATCAAGATAAGGACTAAAAAGAGGGAGAAGAGGGCCAGAGTGAAGGTGTGTCCCCTTATCATTTTTTAGTGCAGAATGCTCTTACTTCCACCCCTCCCAGTTTTGTATTCTCTACAGAGTCCCTTTCACTAGGAATATGTCCTGTAATCTAATTATCATTCTAGAATTCACAGGAAGAGAAAAACTTGGATTGCCTTGATGTTTGATATAATGAGATTTTGCCTGTATGTTGTACCTGTGACTTTACTCTCTGTACTAAGAATGTTTAAAAACATCTAGCATTATAAGAAAAATAATTCTAATCACTGAAAATGGTTTTGGATTTGGTTTCGATAAAATTTATGTTTACAAATATGCTTTTAAACATTCTTAAAATTTTGGACACATTAACACATTGGGCATACATTACTAGATAATCTTCATGGAATTAACAGCAGAGGTGTGGAGAACTTTAAATTTTCATTTATAATTTGGTAAAACCTGAGTTAGCAATATATTTACATAACCTTAACCTTGCAGTATCAGTTACTCGAGTTTATGAGACCACCTCTCTACCCTGTGTACAAAATAAATAGAGCATTATCATCTTTGACTTTCCTATTTTTTTATGGCTGCCAGTAGTGTGGCTTTATTTTGGGAAATATTTGTACAGAAGTATGAAGAATTCTCTCCATATATGTTCAGATGTGCCTTAACTCTGCCAAGTTGAGCACTGAATCAAGTTGAACCTAGGCTAGTTGTATCATTTTTTAATATTCACTTTAAACACATTTATTTCTACCTCTTGCCACCCTTAATAAATTATATTGCTTTTTTTTACTTGAGGAAAAGAGAAACTTTGCTGAAAATCCTTTATTTAGTGGATTATTCAAGTAGAGTTCTCAAAAATAAAAGTATTTTCCCCCTTTCACAAAAATATTAAAAAACCAGAGGCCTGGTGCACGAAATTCGTGCACGGTGCAATCCCTAGGCCTGGCCAGTGATCGAAGTGTGAGCGTCTGGGTGGAAGGGCAGGTCCCAGCTGACCTCTGGGCCCTGGGCAGCACCTGGGTTCCCGAGCTCCTGTGCGCCCCCCTCTGCCTGAGTCATGGCGCCCGAGTCCCCATGTGGAGATTCAGTGAGTGCGGCTGGATGCTGTGGGCCAGGGTGCAGCATGGGCCTCTGGGCCGCCCAGCGGTACCACATGGGAGCCAGGCAGGCAGTGTGCTCTCTCCCAGCCAGCCTCGCAGACTGGCTCCTGCGTGAACCCACGGAGAGACCCACCAGCCCCTGCGGTCCCGGTGGCTGCGGCCTGGCTCACCCGAATGAGGCTGCGTGGGTGTGGGGCGGGCTCCCCACGGGCGCCTGGCACCTCAGTGCAGGGGCTTCCCCAGCACACCGAGCCCTGGCGTCCCAGGGGAGGTAAGCAGGGGGAGTGAGAGCGAGCTCTACAGACATCCCACATTCTCACTGCACCTCCATCCCCGTCACCCCCGCCCCCAGGTAGCTGGTGAGAGGTCGCAGCACGTCGCTGATGCCTGCTATGTTCCACGCCACGCCCTGGTGGTCAGCGCACGTCATAGCTAGTGGTTGAACTCCTGGTCTCCCGGTTGAACGACCGCCCGAGGGGACAATTTGCATATTAGGCTTTTATTATATAAGATAAGTTGACAAGATCTTGGGAACAGGTGTCAAATTACTGGGAGATGAGAAATAGAACTAAAAGTTTTATTTAGATTTAGGTTTTGCCTATGAACTATTTGATGTAAGGCAAATAGATATATTTTTCAATATGACTCTTCTTTCACCTGTAAGAAAAATAAAATTACTCTGTCGATTCTGGGATGTTTATTTTTCTTCAGTAAAGAAACCTAGTTAACTTAGTTTGACCTAGTGTTTTTTAAATATATTTTACCATGGAATCTTTCATTTAAATATGTTTTAGTGAGGAACACATTTTGGGGAAACATTGATAAAGAGCAAACTTATTTGATAAATTATGACTTTTGTAGAAGTGGGGGTAAAATTATATAATAAATCATAGGAATCTGGCATGAAGTTTTATGTCTAGAGAGTTACTCTGGTCTCTTAGGATAATAAAAAGAACATATGATTTAAAAATAAGCTATTTAAACATCTAAGAAAAATCCTATTTAAATCTTAAAAGAGATACTCCCTTGTGTTCTCAAGATTTTTCAACTAGCCTGTCCTGAGTACATGCTATTAATAGATTTATGCTACATGCACTTGGCTTATGTCAAAACATCAACATATGAAGTCTTATCTAGGTCCCAAAGGGCAAGATGTTTTAAATATAAGGATTTTCCAGAGGAAACGTCTCCTATAGTCCCTGGAAGTTTCATCTGAGCAATGAAAGCAGTGTGTGGTTGGGCTGATCTTAAGGAAGCTGTCCTTGTGGACTAGAGAACCCATACATTCATCAGGTATAATAATAGACTAGAGATTAAAATCAACTCTTTAACTTAATGTTTTAACCAGAAATAATAAGAAGCCAGATGAGGTTTGTTGTTCAGTAAGAGTCTAGGCCAGGGTTCTCAACCTTCCTAATGCCGGGACTCTTTAATACAGTTCCTCATGTTGTGATGACCCCCAACCACAAAATTATTTTCGTTGCTACTTCATAACTGTAATTTTGTTACTGTTTTGAATCGTAATGTAAATATCTGATATGCAGGATGTATTTTCATTGTTACAAATTGAACATAATTAAAGCATAGTGATTAATCACAAAAACAATATGTAATTATATATGTGTTTTCCGATGGTCTTAGGACCCCTGTGAAAGGGTCGTTCGACCCCCAAAGGGGTCACGACCCACAGGTTGAGAACCGCTGGTCTAGGCCCTCTTGAGCTCAGTTGTTTTGTTTTTTTTTACCTAAAATGTGGAGATAATAGTACCTCTTTCTTAGGGTATGGGAACAATTTTAAAGGACAGTTTTAGAATACTTTGCTCAGGGCTGGCACATTCTGAGTACTTCATAGCTGCTGGTGATTGTGGTGGAGACGATAGGTGGTAAACCTCATAGCTACAGGTAGGCTGTAGACATGAGCAGTAGTTCTGAGGTTGAATAATTGCCATTTTCTATACTGTAGGTTAAAGTATGTGTGTTAAAGTGAGTGGGTGTGCTGCATGCATGAACCGGGGACATGCAGCACAGAGGTGAAGTTGGCCTCTGCCTCTTTGGGCAGCTATTTTCCTACATCTTCTGCTGTGACCCTCTAGATCAGCGGTTCTCAACCTGTGGGTCGTGACCCCTTGGGGGTCGAACGACCCTTTCACAGGGGTCGCCTAAAACCATCGGAAAACACATATATAATTACATATTGTTTTTGTGATTAATCACTATGCTTTAATTATGTTCAATTTGTAACAATGAAAATACATCCTGCATATCAGATATTTACATTACGATTCATAACAGTAGCAAAATTACAGTTATGAAGTAGCAACGAAAATAATTTTATGGTTGGGGGTCACCACAACATGAGGAACTGTATTAAAGGGTCGCAGCATTAGGAAGGTTGAGAACCACTGCTCTAGATGCTTTTCCTCTTCATTTATCCCATCTTCAGAAATTTGAGTAGAAGAGTCAAAGAATCCGAAATAGGGAAAGCATTTAGGTTCATTTTTTCATACGTCAAGTCTTATATGCAGATTTAAAAAAAATATATGTTTTTATTGATTTCAGAGAGGAAGAGAGAGAGAGAGAGAGAGAGAGAAACATCAGTAATGTGAGAAAATCATTGATCGGCTGCCTCCATACCCCCCCACCCCCTCCCGGGGATTGAGCCTGCAACTTGGGCATGTGCCCTTGACCAGAATCGAACCTGGGACCCTTCAGTCTGCAGGCCAACACTATCCACTAAGCCAAACCGGCTAGGCTTGCAGAAGTTTTTAATATGTGAATTTACCCAATTTATTTTTATGTTTTAGAAGGAAGTAGTACTTTCCATTTGCTTAAAAAACTTATTTTCAGTGTCTCTGGTCCAGAATATTTATAATATAGGATGTCCCAAAAAATGTATACACACTTTGAATAATTATTAATTCCAATGGGTTAAATTGGAAAAGAAAGAAACATCAATTGAGCTATCGAAAATATGTATGTGTATATATTTTTGGGACATCCTATATTTAAATGTAAAAAGTAAATTTAAAGGGCTTTTTCATATTATGCCTCAGTATTTTGAGGAAATTAAAAACTTGTGTTGAAAAAATTCTTTTTCTAAGATTTAGCTTATTAGGTAAAATACTCAAGTTTGTAGTAACACAAGCTTACCTGGACATTTTTTCACTTAAAATATATATTGAAAAAGTTCAGGGGGCAATAAGAAGGCATTTTGACCAAATATTTTGTAATACATTTAAGTGAAATTCCCCTTCTGTCTTCTCCCTTGCCTTCCCTTTACTCTGCTTTCATTTGGGCCATACCTACACACTTCCATAAATTGTTTTTTTACTCTTCTTTACATAGCCTAGGCTTTCTTGCCCTTATTAATGTAAAGATTACTTATATATTCTAACTGAATTACCTTCTAATTATATATACATACACATGCATATATACATACACATACATATATATGCATATATACATATACATATATATATTTATTCTGTACCTTCCTGGGTTACTGAGATGTACCAAACTGTTTGCCTTTTGCTGAATGAATCCAATTGCTATGCTTTGTTAAATTATGTTTTGGTGAATTTGTATTCTCCATCTTTTACGTTTGTATTCTTCAGTCAGTGTTCTTGCTGCTTTTAATGTACCTGCTTCTAGTAGTATTCTGTATCTCTTTATCTTCCAGCTTTTATTTGTTGCATTTAATCTACTGTGGTCTGGGAAAAGGATACTGAGATTTTAGAATATATCCCTAAAGTTATATCTTTAAAATTATTATATGCCATACTGTGATTATGATCAGTGGGGATTTCTTATGAATAAAGCACATAAACTTAGTACTTGGAACCGTAACAGTTCTTTTTACTGTTGAGAGCCCTGTTTTGCTTATTTTCCAGTTCTCAGTTAGGTTCTGAATAGCTGAGGCTACTCGTAAGTGATTTCTGGTTAAGTGAGCTATATTAATCTTGGAGCAAGACAAGTCAGATATTTAGTTCCCTGACCCAAATGCAATTTGAATAATGTGATAGACCTTTATATTTGGGCAGCTACAGGGGCTCCCTTTTCTTCCTGGGTACTATTTCAATGACTTTCCTTTCTCTACTGTTTTCTTCTCTCACATGCTTCTCTTTGTCTCTAAATTGATGAGATTGATGTCCTTGAGAGAGAAAGGAAGAATATAGCTTCAAAAAACGTGTGGAATTGTATTGCTTCCCTTGCTGTCATCACTTACCTCTCTCCTTTCCTTAAAATACATTTATGAACTTACATTTTCTCCTGCTGCCCTGGTCTTGATAGAGTAAATAATCACACAGCGATTCTCTACACACCTCAACTTGAAATTTTCCCTGTCTTCACTGTTCTATGTATTTCTTAACCCACACGGCTCATCCTCTCCCTACATCTCCCTCAGTCCCACATTCTTTTAGATCTCTAGCTCCAGGCCTTCTGAGTCTTACCAGTGGCCTGGACTTGGGGAAAAGCATTAAAGTGAGGGGGAGTCAGTCCCAATAAGATGTAGGTATGGGGTAGAGGGGAATCTCCTCATCTCAATTCGAAGTCCTGTCAGAGTAGGAGATTGAGAGGAAGGAACTCCAAGAACATTTTTCTTACTGGGAATTGATGAAAAGAGTGCTTGGGTTCTGCATATATGAGAAAGTGGATTAAAAACTCTATACATCCAAGGAAACTTACATACAAAGCATGTGTAATGTATAATTGGTAACCTTTGTTAAGGGATGGAATTTATTTCCTTATGACAGCTTTTTAACAAGCAAATTTTTTGTACTTTACACACTCAGTTATATTTTTTCCTCTTGTTTCTACTAGGAATTTCCATTTTTTACCTTGACGGCATTTCCTCCTGGATTTCTTGTGCACGTTGGGGGTGTTGTTAGTGCACGCTCTGTGAAGCTTTTGGATCGTATCCACAATCCTGGTATGTTCTTTAAAAGTTTGTTTTTTGATGTTTTATTTATTTAGACTATGATTATTAAAGTTGATTTTTATAATGCTGTTTTTAAGCCAAATTTATCTGCATGAGAAATGACAAAGAGTATAAACTGACATATGTAGCTTTAAAATATTTTCACTGACCTTAATTAAAAATACACTTAAGAAGAAGTATAATTTAGTTACGTTTTTATACAAAATAAAAATACAAATCTTGATTCACTTTTGGCCAAGGGAATCATTAAGTATCTTTTGAGTCCTCTATTTTCTTTGAGCCAGGCAGATACAGTTGACCCATTGCGACCATTAAATTAAGGCGTTAGTTCTTTTGATTGGCAATAACTCTTTTTTTATATTTTTCTGGCAATAACCCTTTATAGATTATTTGAGTTATTTCCTTATTCCTAAAAGAAGTATTCTTTTAAAATATAATTGTAAACCTGTGTAGAGTACCTAAGAATTTAAAAAGAAAACTGTCTGATTCCTTGGATTCTTTTGGGTAGCTATTTGTTCTGTATAACCGAACAAGTAAGAATGAAAGCTCACTCCTTTAAGACATGGGCCATCATTATAAAAGAAGAAAAGCATTAAAGTCCCGGTAATTTCAGGCCCTTGGGTTAAAAATGGTTTGGTGATTTTTTTAAATCTAAAATAAGCACGATAAATGTGGTAGGAACTTTTCGTATGGAATGTGTTCTTGCATCTTTCTTACAAGATGCCCAATCACTTGCTCAAGGCATTTATTATCTTAATGTCATACCTTAAACCTGAAGTTATACTAATATTCTTATTTGGCATATACACATACATACTTTTGAAAAATTTAAATTGTCACTTCTAATGACCTCCTCCTGAGGCCTGTACTGACAACTATAAAAAGAGTGAAATGCTTTGAAATTATTAATGCCAAACATTGCAGATAATGATTTTGAGGATACATAAAATTACTATTCTTTTAAATTAAATACAGTAATCTGTGCCCTGTGGTTTGATGTCATTTATTTTGAGTTACTAATTACAGAGAAACAACGGAATTTTTAGACTCTGAACAAGATTTCAGAGAAGCAATACTAGCTGGGATTATTTATAAAAACTCTAAAGCTGAGTGAATACATCTTTTAAGCATCAGTCTTCTTTTTTCCTATGATTTATTATTTTCCCCCCTGTTTCTTATTTTTCTGGTCAATTTAAGAACTTTTTTCCCCCATATAGTATTTGTATATTCTGCAGTAATTAAAGGCAAATTTAGACTGATGCCAGTTTAATGGATTGAGACCTTGAGGATATGCAAAGTTTATATTTTTGTGTTTAAGAACTTGGATTATTTGGAAAGTGCAAGGAAATACTGGGTTTAGATACATGACACTATATGACCAAGGCTAGTTGCCTGTGTTTCTGTGGGCCGCTGACTCAAATATTTTGATAGATTGCATACACTTATATAATAACTTCAAAAATGATATTAGGAATATATTCAATTATTGGTAATGTCTTTTTATTTACATTTAAAAAAATATTTATTTATTTTTAATCCTCACCCAAGGATATTTTTTTCCAGTGATTTTTAGAGAGAGTGGAAGAGAGAGGGAAAGACAGAAATATCGATGTAGAGAAACACATCGATTGGTTGCCTCCTGCATGAACCCCAACCAGGGCCTAGCCAGGGGAGGAGTGTGCAACCAAAGTACATGCCCTTGACCAGAATTGAACTGAGACCCTTCAGTCCTCAGGCTGACACTCTATCCACTGAGTCAAACCGGCTAGGGCTTATTTACATTTTTATTGTTGCTTCCATGTACTCTGAGTAAGTAGTATGCGAGTCTGGGAGAACAAATGAAGGTTATTTAAATAAGTTTAAGTAGAGAGCTATATTTAAAATCATATTATTTTGTACAAAAAACTGCATTGTGGGATCTGTTGTACTTGTCAGTATAATCTAGCTGTGCAAGAAATGTAAGAATCCAGGCCCAGAGAAGAAAATAAGAACCCTTATTAAGAACACATTTTGTATACTGTAATTACTAGCTCATTCATTCTTTGCCTTTCATTTCTTTATAGAGTAGTTTTTCAATTCACATGTAGAAATTCTTAGTTAATAATGGGCTGTTTCCCAATGATTATGGACATAAACATATAAATGCTTTAATGGTATATAAGTTATATTTTAAGTTTGTTTTATCTTCAGTTAAATACAAATCAGTTGTATATTCTAAAGGTTCCAGTGTTAATTTGATATAGATATCACATTCTTTTGACTGCTTAATACATCTTTTACACTTTAAAAAGAAACATTTTCTTAAGAACATTTTCTTAATCTTCAGGCCATTAAATAATTATTTATAAAAACATTTCAATTTGTTGAAAATAGCTGAATGTGAAAACAAAACAAAACTCTAGATTAGCATCTACCATAATGATGTATTAATTTTATGACACTGAGTTCATCTGCAGAACTTAGGGTGAATTGAGATACATGTGCTAATGTTAAAAGTGCTGTATTTGCACTCTCAAATGAATGCTGCAGCAATTTTTTTTTGACTAGTGAGTATGGGAAATTTGCATTTTAAACTGAGTGTAGACGAAAAAAATCTTATTTTAAAACCACTACCACCTGCTAATTCTATGGATTATTATTTTGGAGTTATTTCTTTTGAACTTTCTCCTTTGTTAAGTACTTAGCAAACCAGGTCACATAATAAAGGAACAAATGGGGTGGTTTTAAAAATCAAGGTAATTATCTTAAATAATTAAACTTTAGTTAATGTTAGATTATGATAGCATGCTCCTTCTTCTTTTTCTATTTCAACTTCTTATTAACTCTGCTGTCTGTGTCTTTCCAGTTCCTGTCGAGTGGTGTTGTCAATTGTGTTCTTGTTTATAGTTTGTTTTTCCCCCCCTACTATTCTGCACCTAAAACTGATCTTCTAATTTGCTGTTTTGAACTCAGCCTTTGTCGGAATTATGGGTAACACAAGATCTTACAAACTGCTAGACTGGAATAGTTTCAATTCAGGTATTTTAATGGTCATTCAGTACTACATACGCTGACAAAAATTATGGCAGCTCAGTGAAGTTTTTAGAAATGTTCTAGATTAAATAGGTTTCATATCAATTCAGTTATATAGATTTATTCTTCAGTACATATATTCTAACTCGTATAATTTCCATTGAAATGCAAATATAAAAATGTGTGAACTAAAATGAATTAATTAAAACCATAGAAATACCATAAATTATGAATGACTTTTGTTAGGTGACTGACCTTCAGAAAAATAATTTTAAAATATGTTATGTTTTGGACATTTTTTTCATATCAGGTAAATGACACAAGAATTAACTTTATGATTAAGGAAATATTAAATATAAGTATTAAATGACTAGCTTGATAATCTTAAAGTATATTTAAACTTCAATCTAGATTTGAATATAATGTACTTTGTGTTCTATAAATATGATAATAATGTAACTTAGCATTTTTATTTATAATTCTAAAAGTGTTCCAAAATTTGGTAAGAGCAGATTTTGGGGAGATTAACAGCTTGCATAAGCTTTCCTCATTCCCCTTCTACATGAGAATATACACTTTCTTTTAAATTACTTTTACATACAGATATTGTTTGTAGCTTTTAAAGAAACTAAACTAAGATAACTTTACAGCTGATGATGTGGTTTAAAGTCAAAGTCAGTTAATTTTTCTTTCTTTTCTTTTTAAAAATTAAATTTATTGGGGTGACATTGGTTAATAGGACATGGTCTGTATATTGCACTGCACTACCCAAAGTCAAACCATCCTCCGACCCATATATTAGGCCTCCTCCACTACCCACTCCTACCCCTTCCCTCTGGCAACCACCACACTGTTGTCTGTGTCCACAAGTTTTAGTTTTATATCCCACATATGAGTGAAATCATATGGTTCTTAACTTCTTTTGACTTTCTTATTTTACTTAGAATAATGTTTTCGATTTTCCTTTTTGATAAAAGAATATTCTTTTAATAATACAGATATCTTAATTTTGATGTCATTTACATGTTAGAATTAAACAGTAGAATCATCTTGATTCAGTATCAGAAGCTGTTATTTTGCCTAAAGAATCTTTTCAGTTCTTTGTGTCAGAAAAACAAAAACAAAAATCCAGAAGCTCACTTTTTTAGATAATATCCTATAATCTTTTCAATATTGTAAACTTTCTTTGTTCTTAGGAGGCCAGGATTTAAGTTCTGATGTAAGTAATGCATGTTTGACTATGAAGTAACTCATGTTCATCATGCAGATTTACCTAAATTCAGTCTAGTAAACAATCTGATCAGGTCCAACCTTTGCAGATTTAGACTGACATCACTTGGTAAATCTTTAGGGGAATTATCTCTATTGGCTATCCAAGTTTTGGCCAGCATGTTCTCACATTGATTAGAATGAAAATAATCATTTTTATTGTAATGCTGTATACTTAGTTTTTAGTAAGGAATTAAAAATACCCTGTTTGATTCCTTTAATAAATAAGAATATATATTTAAAACATTAGGGAGATTAGTATAGTGGGAAGAAAAAAAGCTTATTATATAGAAAAAGGACACAGAGAGCAGATTAATCATTAATAATTTAAAGAGTTGAAACCTCGTCAGGGCAGAGATGTTGAGGGTGAGATGTGTGTGTTAGATGATAAAACAGTCCTGAAAAGCGGAAAGGGCAAAAGATAAGTCCTATAGACATAATAAAGACTTTGTCCCATGTAAGCAAAATTACAGAATTTGGCAAGGAGAAACATGGTTGAGGAAGCAGTATATCTTGCCATCATTTAAAAATAAAGTCGAGTCATAAGTGTATGGGAAAAAAAGATGGGTATAAGTTATAGACTATTAAAAGAACATAAAAGATGACTGTCAGTTTAATGTTCTCATAGTTGTATGCTTTTGATTGAGGTATTATAATCATTATGGTAACAGTTGGTACATATTCAGACATCAGGCTGATTTTGACATTAGTTTAGGAAAAATAACTTGACATTTCTGAAAAAAAAGTGATATATTTTGGTAAATATATTAAAATTATTTATGTTTTCTTCTCTGTAATTAGGGAATATTGCTGTCCCATATTACTATATGAATCAAGAACTGACCAAGTCAGTGAGAAAACTACTTGATGTAGTTTCTACTAATGCTAAAAATTGTTCATCCATACTGTGTATTCTCTGGATTCTCTGATACCATGTATTATATGATGTATCATCAATTTAATAATAGCCTACTTATCAATTATTAGACATTCTTATTTCACAAACATTAAAATGTAGAATGGTATAAGAAAACATTTTATGTTACACAATAACATTTCATGAAATATGATATATCATGCAAGCATTTACTATAATTTATTTTGTGCCATGCAGTTTGTTAGATAGTAAGTGTGCAAAGATGCCAGGGCCTGAAAAATATGTAAGTCGTTTACTGTGTGGTCTGATGTGATACAAGATACAGTGTTAGAGAGGAAGGCATGATTAATTCTATGTGGCAAGGAAGTTTGTAGAAGTAATTCTTGAGCTCAGATTTTAAAGGATATATAGGCAATTCATGTATATTTATATTTTAGACAGTGTTTTTGGAGCTATGTTAATGTACTTTCTTTGAATGTAGTGCTGAAACTTTCAGCATTTGCAAAGTAATATCCTAGCCAATACTCATTAGATGTTACTTCATTCTTAAGTTTTCCCATTGAGTACAAAATGTCTTTGTTAGTTTAGCTCCCCCTCCCCATTCTCCTTTTGCCTGCTTTGCTATCTTAGTTTGTGTTAACTACAGTGATAGAAAATATAGAGCAGGAAGAAGGAACTCAGTATCTGAGAATTTATTTTATAAATATTATCTTTTATTATCTTGCTTTTTATGTTTTTGGCCTGGTACCAGATTATGTTTAAGGAAATATTTATAGAATATACATATCAGTCTGAGCGTCCAAAAATTTTTTTAAAAATAATTTTAAAGAAAAGCCTTTATTTAGTGGATATTCATGGAGTGTCTGCCACATCTTAAGCACAGTGTTGGAGATTGGGAAAACCATTCTTCAGCCAGGCAGAGATGCTATTTGCACATCTAGTCTAGGTTACTTTTTATACTGTTTTGCTGTGTGTGTGTGTGTGTGTGTGTGTGTGTGTGTGTGTGTGTGTATTAGTTAAATGGAGATAGGCTTTCTTGGAACTTGAATTCTACTGATGATCTCAGCAATTATTCTTTTTACTACATTGAGAGGGAGGTACACATAAGGAAATGTGCAAACTAAGTAGTGAAGCAATTTTTAGGTTTTAGTATTTTAATAAGGTTTTGAGGAAATAGATATGTACAGGTTGGGGCAAAAGTAGGCTTATAGTTATTTGTATGGAAAATAATACAATAATTAATAGATAACAACACAGGAATAAATGGTGTTTTGCATTCTCACAACTGTAAACCTACTTTTGCTCTACCCTGTAGAATTCAAGAAGGCGTAAATATAGCATGTATGCTATGTGAACTTTTCTTCATATATAAGGTAACATATAAATGTATATATAATTTTCTCTCCTATATAAAGTAACTATATTCATTACTATCCACTTTTTTTACTGTCTATAAAAATTACATATATAATCTTAATTGTGAAATTTCACTCTTTATATGTATAATAGTGCAATTGGATATTCATTACATTATTATAATGTAACATGTAAATGTAATATATAATTTTTTCTTTCTATATATACTGTAACTGGTCTTTATATATGAAGAGTTTAAGTTCAAAATTAGGGAGAAGTTTACGTATAACTTTTTTTTCACAAATAGTAAAGAACTCCAGTTTAGTCTAACATGGATTATATCTCAGCTACCTCCTAACATCCCAAATTCCTGCATCATGATGTTTGAATTTGTACATCATTCCCTGTATAATAAGACTCTTCCTGGTCTGGTTCTGAATCCCCACCCAATTTGGGGTTGTTATATTCCCTTGAATCTAAACTCTGTACTTTCTATTTCATTAGGGAAAAGGTATCTTCTTCAAAGTTTGTTGTGGGTTAGAATAATTCTTTCAGGTATTTGAGAATATAGCATTTTATGCTTCCAGTAACAAGATAGAATATAATTGTATTACAAACTTGTGATTCTACCTAACAGTTTATCTCCGCTTGTTCATTTAAAAAGTAGGTTGAATAATATTTTCTTTATTCTTTCAACTAGATTCTTAAGGACAGAGTTTTTCCTCTTCCAGGGCTATGTAAAAATAGAGCTAAGTTTAACATTTCAGATAGTCAGTGATTCTTAATTGCAAGTGTGTGATTGCCTAAAAGCTCAAAGGGATTGAGTTTTACAAAGGCATGTTGCATTGAGTTGTTTACTTTTTTTCTTTCTGAGACGTAAACTATTACTGTTATTTTAGGAACCTTTACCAGTTTCACCTGCACTTCAGAAACAAGATAGAATGCTAAAAAGATGGCAAGATATCCAGCTATGGCTATGCTCTAGAAAAGTAATAGCAGCAAAAAGAATTCATTATGATGTCAACCCAAGTGTGCAGACATTACTTTTAAAAGAGGTATCAGTGAGATACTATTCTAGAGCTCAGTTCATGCCTACAATTAAAAGAATATATTAAAAATATGAAATGAGTGATATTACCTATGAAATTTTGACTCATAGAAGAAAAACATAAAATAGTATAAAACATAATTTGTATAATAAATATATGTTATTACCTCCTAAAATGGTATCTTTATAATTATAAGTAAATCTACATAGATTATTGGGAGGTGCATGGTATTTCAAGTGAGGGTATGTTTTTCCTAACATCTTTGAAATGTCATCAATTGTGACCCTCACATCTCAGCTGTATAAATTGTATTCAGTTTTATGTATGGCATGTATGGTTGCCATAAAATTTTATTGATTTTTTTTTTTGCATGTGCCCTGACCAGGAATTGATCTGTGACCTCCTGGTTCATGGGTCAACAGTCAACCACTGAACCACACCGGCCGGGCACCATACATTTTTAAGCCAGATTCTTTGTTTTGCCATTTTTATAAGTATGGGAAATCCTACAGTTTTTGCCTTATGTAGGATGAATAAAACAATTTAAATTCACTAGTGTGTTTCCTATAAGAATGTTAGTTAGCAGTTTTTAAGCATTTAAGATTCTATTGTAGCAGCTAAAAACTATATTTCTGAATTTTCAGTTGTATTACGTTAAACTGGATTATAATTAATACTTCAAGATTCTCTGGCTTATCTGGCATAAGTATGATAGAGGTATTGAAGATAAATTTAATTTATCTTTAATATTAAATAAATAATTAACCTTCATTTTATTTTAATTAAACAACCCCTAAATTTAATAGCCAAAAAATTCATCCTTTGGCTTTCTGCTTACAGTTGTAGATAATTATTGTTAATCAAATTACTAGTTTGTGATGAAGTGCTCCCTACTTACTGTATGCTTGCCTTGCTTTCACCTAGAATCTAGGGCCATTACTTTCTGTAACCATTTCAGTGAGCTGCCATAGTTTTCGGTCTGTACTGTCACCTGATCCAAGCATGCGCCCAAAATATCCACTGTTTCTGGCTCCTGTCTGCTGAATCTGCTTTGCAAAATCTTTCGTTCTTTGAGCTTTTGCTTTAGCCAAAAACCAAATTTAAGAAATTCTTTGGAGTGTGGACATATGCCATTTGCTTCTTTAGCTCCCATGTTATGTAACTTGTTAGCTTTTATTAAACTTGTAAATAATTACAACAGTGGCATCCCCATGTGCAACTGCGTGGCTCGTGTGTCAAAATAAAGGCTGCTTGTGAACTTGTCAGAAGAATATGAATGCTCCACTTGTGCTGCATTCAGCTTTTTATTTATTTTTTATTTTTTTTAATCAGCCACCTATTCTTTCATAGTGTTTGGTTTAATTATCTGATTATTTTATGTGTTATACCAAGGTAAGTTTGATGTAATGAACTTTGTATTCTATGTGATTACATGTATCTCATAGTAATTATTATTACATACTTTTCCATTTAGACATGCTAGTCATTTAAAAATAAATATATTTTGAACATGAACTAAGTGGCTTCCTCCATTTTTCATTAATTTGAAAAAGTGTTATGTATTACTTCTTGTAAAATTCATTCTTAAAATAGAAAAGCTACCATGTATTACTTGTGGCAAAAATGTAGGCACACCTAATGTGAGAAGATATATTTTTATAAAACCATAGTATATAATTATTTGTCTTAGCAAAAAATAGTTTAAACTTACAGAAAGATATAAGAAGTAAATAGCAGGCCCTACTAGTGCATTTAGGAAAAGTTAGACTTTTTATTTTACACAGTTTTTTACAAAATAATTATTTTCTAAACAGAAATATTTCTATTATTATTTATGGTATCTATTTTCAAAGAATAAATAATTTGATAGATTAAGTAACTATGTTCTAAAAATTCCCTATTAGGAAAGGATGATATTAAATAGATGTTTTTTTATACTTCTCTTAAAAGAAAAAGAGTATGGATTTGAAAGTGTATTTGTGCTGTTAATGTCTGCATTTCAGTTAAAACTATGAAGAAATTCTTTAGCATAATAGTATATGTGCAAAATAGGACCACCTAATTCTCTCACACATGTCTTAATTCATAATATTGATTGCTAACACCGTATTGTAGTCTTTTCTATTTCTCTTTCTTTTTCTCCTACTTTGACATTTTTCTTAGTTTCCTGGAGTCTGCATTTTTTCTTTTCTTCTGAAAGAAAGTTTTAGGGTAGCTCTGTCTTGGATCCAAAGCTTTAATTCAAGAAGTGGCTGACATCATTTGTAGTTCTGGCCTTTATCTCCTCATTTCTCCCTTTTGCTGATCTTCCTCCCGTGGAGGAAACAAAATTACATCATAGGAATGTGAGCCATAGTAAGCCTTTAACCTTTCTTTACTTTGCTGTCTTCAATATTTCACTAGTGAGTATAATTCTACTTATTCTTCTTATTTTGCAAAACATATTTTGAAAATGGATATATACTGAAATTCAAAAAAGAAAGTTTGGAGATTGTTTCATTTTCAGTTTTAGTAGTGCCTTATGTGTGGAAAATTTACAATAAGAGCTTAACATACTATTTAGAGTTGGTTTTTTTCTATTTCAACAGTTTGCCACAAAAAGAAATAAATTAGGATGTGCTGATTATAGTCCGTTTCTGTTTCTAACATCTTTGTATATAAAAAGCTAGTATAATTTGCAGCTGCTGTTCACCAGTATTTGCAGCTATATGCAAGTGATTAGGAAGTATGTGTGAGTGATGCTCCATTTATAATGCTCCATTACAAAACAACATTGGATTTCTCTATGGTAATGAAATCTAATTCTGGGATTTTAAGGCATTTACTTAATTACAGAGCCATACGTGGAATTACAGTGTTCTATCTGAAATTTGTCCCTATATACAATGACCAAAATTATTTGTATTAATCTTTTAAATGTATTTGTTTTTTTTATTTTGAATTGGCTAGTCCCTTTATATTTTGTCATTTTACTTTAGGACCCACATCTTTTTAGAAGGATAGCTACAGATGGCTTTCTCTTTTTTTAAAATTTTTTTTTATTGGTTTTAGAGAGGAAGGGAGAGGGAGAGAGACAGAGAAACATCAGTGGTAAGAGAGAATCATTGATCGGCTGCCTCCTCCATGCCCGCTACTGGCGGTCGAGCCCACAACCCAGGCATATGCCCTGGATCGGAATCGAACCTGGGACCTTTTAGTCCGCAGGCTGACGTGCTATCCACTGAGCCAGACCGGTTAGGGCGGGCTTTCTCTCTCTCTCTCTCTCTTTTTTTTTTAACATCAATAAATCTTTACCTTGGAAAGAACTCAGAATATAGTGGGTTATAAAAGATAGGTACCAGGAAATGAAATCTGAATCTATATTAAGTTTATAGATATGATTCATAGTGTGTTCTCTCAGTGAGGTGAGATATAAGATACCTTCTCAATTTAAGATTAGAATCTGGAAAGTCTGGGTCAACATTTTAAGTTATATCTAATTAAATACATCTCTATAGATGTCCCTTAAAGTAATAAAGTAAATAGAACTAGGTGTTTTCCCCCCCCAGCAATCAAGTTTAAAATGTTATACTTTTTGAGAAGTAGCATTACATTAAAATGTTAAGCTTTTGAGAGGTAGTATTTTAAAGATGTGACGTTGTAAAATCTGTTGTAGAACAGTACTTTTTTTTGCCTTCCGGAGTATGTTTATATAAACATTTCTTTTTCATATAGACAATGTACTATTGAGTAGTAAACTGATTTAAAATTTATTTTTCAGATGAACCAGAAACTCGAGATGCGTGGTGGGCAGAAATCAGACAAGAAATAAAGTCACATGCTAAAGCATTAGGCTGTCATGCTGTAGTGGGCTACAGTGAATCAACTAGCATCTGGTAAATGATAATACAACGTGCTTTTCTAGATGCTGTAACTTACAGATTGTCTTCTGAAAGGGGAAAGGCTTTATGCAAATATAGAGAGAAGAATAGCAGGTGATCCAGGCGCATGGTCTTTAGAGTACCTCAGACTGAGGGTTAAATGCCATTTTTGCCTCTGAATTGCTGTGAAATTTTGAGAAAGTTACTCTGCTCCTCTGAGCCTCAGTGTACACATTGAATGAGAATATAATACTGGCACACAGTAAATATTAACTCTAGGCTGATTTTACTCCAGGTTGTGACTCTATCAACTTCTGCCTCTGGGATCTTTGGAACCCTTGATCTATGCAAATGTACTGCCTTGTGTCTTTAAAGCTCATCTGTACACTCTTTCTACCTTCTTTTACTAACTGTTACTTAACTTTCTCCTACTAACCAAATCATCCTAATTCTGCCAAGCAATGAAGGGACTTCCATACTGTTAGTTCTCAAAATCTTTTTTCCCTATTTCTCATTTGAACCTCTTCTCCTTTAAAGTCCATGCCGTTCCACAGTTCAGACTTTTCTCCCTCCCTCCAAAGCAGCCTTCTGCCTGTCTTAATTTCTTCTCTGCCATCTCCTCCAGTTAGAGTAATTAACTCACTTCTATCACCCTGGCATTGTATTTCTCATTCTTAAGTCCTCTATCTCCACTTGACTTTTAACCATACTTTGGACCTCATTTTCACTCAAAACTGTTGCCTCTTAAAAATGTGAAACTCTTCCATTGCCCTAGGAGCAGTATCGGTGAAGAAATTGCTTTGGCATATGTCTGAGATTTTGCTGCCTGTGGATTCCTCTAGAATTTTTATGGTTTCCCATCTTATGTTTAAGCCCTTTATCCATTTTTGAGTTTATTTTTGTGTAAGGTGTAAGTTGGTGGTCTAGTTTCATTTTTTTGCATGTATCTGTCCAATTTTCCCAACACCATTTATTGAAGAGATTGTCTTGACTCCATTGTATGCTCTTGCCTCCTTTGTCAAATATTAATTGAGCATAGTGGTTTGGGTCGATTTCTGGATTCTCTGTTCTATTCCATTGATCTATATGTCTGTTCTTGTGCCAGTACCAGGCAGTTTTGAGAACCGTGGCTTTGTAATACAGCTTGATATCTGGTATTGAGATCCCACCTACTTTGTTCTTCTTTCTCAGGATCGCTGCAGCTATTTGGGGGGTGAGGGGGGTAATGGGGGGATAAGGACACATATGTAATACCTTAATCAATAAAGAAATTAAAAAAAATGTGAGACTCTTAAGACTTCATTCTTGGATCACAATAATTTCCTCCACACCATTTGCTCATGCGCACCTGGTTTGTTTGGGCCTCTATCATAACCAGGGGTTTTTCTAGTTCCTTACTCAGGTTCTGGCTTTACTTATTTCTGCCATCCTTGTACCCTACTATAATTTCCTTCAAAGTTTACAATAGATATCATCTAGAAACTAACCTTCTGCTGTCTTATTTTCCATCTTCTGTTCTTAGATAATTACTGGAATTATTACGTGGATAATTCTCTTGCATTTGTGGTGATCATTATTAGAGAAGAAGGATTAGATTGTAGTAAATGTGGACATTACAGAGCCATGCCTGTTGCATCTTTATCTTTACAGTCCATGTATTATCTTATTGAACTGTTCTATTCCCATTGTAGTTATACTTTTGTTAAACTACTAACTCTATTATGCTTATCCTGCCTTATTCCCCAATATATAGTCTTGCTTCATTCACAGATTTAAGGGCACACACTTTGAAGTCCTAGGGATATGGTTTTAAAAGACATAGTTTTTGTTATCAGATTCACATTATACTGGAGAATTATGATGAATATACATTTTATGATAGAGATATCCCAGGATGCTTTGGGATCCCAGAGGGTTGGAGGTTAAAGGTATGATTAGAAGAAAGTGTTAATGTAGTAATTGAAGCTTGAATGGAATCTTGAAGGATGAGTATGAATCACATAAATGAAGTGAAGAGGCATAAGGAGTGTTCAAGGCTAAAAACAACACTGGAGGAGGTTGAGATTCAGTGAGGCTGGAGATAGATCACAGATGTGAGGTCTACAGACATGAGTCCAATTAATTTACTTAGAAGTTTGAATTCATCTGACACAAACTCCTTTTTTTTCTCTAGACCTCAAAAAGTCTTTGTATTAAATCCCGTCTTTACTAATGTGTTCTGTTCTAACCCATCCAACTTACTTTTACTGTATTAAACTCCTTGAACTACACCTGCTCTTATAGCTCCTTGATTCAGTGTCTTCTAGTTACTCCATGTTATTCCTTCTGACATTCTCAGTACCCACTTGAACATTTTAAGCCTGGCCTCTCTAATCAAGTGATCATTTCTTTCTTGTCCTCTTAGGCTTCCCATCCATTTACACTTTGTTTCCAGCCTTTTGTCCCTAGGCTGCTACTTTTCTGATTTGCTTTGTGATCTCTTTCAATATTTCTGTGGTCTACTTTTTTTTTTGGCTTTCAAATTGGGTAATATATAGTAAAGACTCTCAAAGAATTCTTTTGAATATAAATTTTTAGTATATACATAAAATGATGTAGTTTAAGCTCCATTTAGTATATTTTGGATATTATTTGTTTCAGATACTTTTTATTATTAAGTTTATATTAAGCTTTAACAATATAGGTATATATGTAGTTTGTTTTTAGAATAATTTAAATAAAATTTAATGTGCACTTAGAAGTTTGTAATATGTTTTAATGAGCTATTGCCTGACTCAACAATATAGTTACTACTTTCATTTTGAAATATTCCTATCTTACTCAGGTTTACCATATTTTAAAGGAAGTTATTGTCATTAATATTATACTTTATCTTTTACAATTTTTAAGTAATAAAGAATTCTTGCCTTCTCCATTTTAATAACATTACATTTCTTCTATTTTCTCTCCTAGGTTTAGGAGGTAATCCTGTGATATTATTAATATTTAGTAGAGTCTAACCTGAATTTAAATTGTCACCCTTGTAATCACTCTGATATTTAATGTTTTCCAAACTTAGATTACCTGAAAATGTTAACTTGTTTTATTGTTTTTTCTTTTATAGTGAAGAGGTCTGTATTTTATCTGCATCTGGCACAGCAGCTGTTCTGAACCCTAGATTTCTGCAGGATGGCACCGTGGAGAGCTGTTTGGAACAGAGGTTGTCATGGCAGCCTGGCTTGTTTTCCATAAGGGCAGAGAAGGGAGAGGTTGATTTCTTTTGTCAGAGCTGGGATAAGTCTTCTCTGTGAGGGTGGGTTACAGTGGGACAGTGTAGGAATCAGGACCAGGCACTTTACTGATTTTTATCTAATGCACAGCAACAGAGCAGTATTGAGATCTGCACTATATGACACACATAATTTCTAGTATCTTGATAAGTGACATGTATGATTACCAATTGCAGAATTTCAAGGAGACATTTTTTTGTTTGTTACATTATAGAAATAATTTCTTTGATTTGATTTTTTCTTTCTTTTGTCTTACCTCTAAAATGGAAAAAGACTATGAAACAATTTTTATAAAGAGAATTCTTCTTTTATAAAACCATCAAAACACTATATTATACCAAAATTATATCTAAAGCTTCATGGAAAGTGAAATGTTTTTATTAGAAATTCTTAAATTACACTTGCATTATATCTGTCATGCAATAAGAAAATATCACCTTTTTTGTCTAACCATTTGTTTTTATGTTGTATCCCAAAGAAAAAACTTTGAATTAATAGTGTTTTTTGTCAGGTGGTAAGTCATCACACAAATTGATAAAAAATGATTTTCTATTTGTAAAAGCCTTTTCTCTCACATGGTTCTCATTTCATGGTCATTTGTAATTCTTACCAGTCATAGTGGTACTCTCTGTGGTAGAAATTGTTGTGTAGTTTGTACACAAGAACTATGTATGTAATATGTTTGTTTGTTTTTAAAGAAGCACAGAATTTTCAACTGTGCCTTATTTTTCTTCTTAATGTATTCATATAGGCTAGAAGAAAATTTGCCTGCAGGCTGTGGATTTTGCCATATACCATATGATGAACTGAATATGCCATTTCCAGCTCATCTCACATATTGCTATAACTGCAGGAAACAAAAAGTTCCTGATGTTCTCTTTACAACTATAGACCTCCCAATAGATGCTACAGTTATTGGAAAAGGTTGTCTTATTCAAGCAAGGTATGTTTGTGAAATCAGTATTTGGGGTCCCTGAAAGAGTATGGGGTACGGAGCCCAATAGACCTATTTTCAAATATCTGCTCTGTTTCCTACCTGGGATCCTGGACAGGCTGGGAAGTTCTGTTTGAACCTTGTATATTATCATAGAGAAAATTGGGAGGAAAAATACCCTCATTATAAAACTTAAGTAAGTTTATATTAGTTTTAAACATTTAAATTCTGTATATATTTTTTTTTATTATGATTATTATTAATTAACCTGTTGAAGGACCGGGATGTGACTCAGTATGCTTTTGGAAACTGACATTTTTCTTTTAAAAAACAGTGCTATTTAGTATTTCTTTTATTATTTCTCTTAGCTGGTAAGAGTTCCTTTTAAACTGACAAGAGTAGGAAATGGTAAATTGTGGTAGGCATATGGGAAACAGCTCTGATTGTCTACTAGTAGGTCACTAACAGCTGCCGGGTTACCAAGTTCAGTGAGCATTTCTGTCCTCATCTTCCTTGACATTCCAGCATAGTCATACAGTTGATCGTTTTCTCTTTTTTGAAACTTCTTTGACTTCAGAACTCCAAACCTTCTGCTTTTTCTTACCTTTATGAATGGTGTCTAGTCTCCTTGTTGATTCCTCTTCATTTCTTGATCCTTGAGAGCCATGAGTTTGGATCCTCCTTTCAAAACTCTCTCCATAGTTGAACCCATGTTACCTGTGTCTGTGTCTCCCAAATTTATAACTTCAGTCCAGAACTTTCTTCTGAGCTTCAGACCCATATACTAACCTGCTACTTCACATCCCATTTTTAAAATTATTTTTAAAAATTTTATCTTTATTGTTGAAAGTATTACGGATGTCCTCCTTTTTACCCATTGACCCCCCTCCCCTTCCCCAAATCTTCACCATGCTATTGATGTGTCATAGATGTCTCATGCTTATTCCAAATTGAACTGCTGATTTTTTCTACTTCTTTCATATTAGCCTTCTCTACTTTAATAACTTATGCCTTGCTCTGTCCAGTTCTTCATGATAAATATGGTATTTTTTTTGACATTGTCTTTTTCCTAATTTCCCCACTTGTTATTACAAAGCTATGTTGCGTTTTCTTCGAAATATATTTTTAATCTACTTACTTTTGTTTTATTCCCTCCTTCATTTTAGGCCTTTCATTTTGGGTTGTTTTACTTTTGCATGAGGTATGTCCTTTAGTATTTCTTTGGGTGGGTCTGCTGGTGGTGAGCTTTCTATTTTTGCTTATCTGAATGTGTTTATTTTATCTTTTTAAAATTTTAAAATTTTTTATTTTTTTGAAGGATTATTTCTTAGTTTTTTAATTATAGCTTTCTCATCTCCACCCTTTCTTTCTTTCTTTCTTTCTTTCTTTTTTTTCTGGTTTGATGGGGAGTTGAATATTTTTTTTTTAAATTAAATCTTTATTGTTCAGATTATTACAGTTGTTTCTCCCCCCCCCCCCCATAGCTCCCCTCCACCCAGTTCCCACCCCATCCTCTGCCATTACCCCCCCACCCACTGTCCTCATCCATAGGTGTACGATTTTTGTCCAATCTCTTCCCGCACTCCCCACACCCCTTTCCCCCTGAGAATTGTCAGTCCACTCCCTTTCTATGCCCCTGATTCTATTATATTCACCAGTTTATTCTGTTCATAAGATTTTTTATTCACTTGATTTTTCGATTCATTTGTTGATAGATATGTATTTGTTGTTCATAATTTTTATCTTTACCTTTTTCTTCTTCTTCTTCCTCTTCCTCTTCTTCTTCCTCTTCCTCTTCCTCTTCCTCTTCTTCTTCTTCTCATCCTCATCCTCATCCTCATCCTCATCCTCATCCTACTCCACCTTTCAGCATTTCATATAATACTGGTTTGGTGGTGATGAACTCCTTTGGCTTTTTCTTATCTGTGAAGCTCTTTATCTGACCTTCAATTCTGAATGATAGCTTTGCTGGGTAAAGTAATCATGGTTGTAGGTTCTTGCTATTCATCACTTTGAATATTTCTTTCCACTCCCTTCTGGCCTGCATAGTTTCTGTTGAGAAATCAGCTGACAGTCGTATGGGTATTCCCTTGTAGGTAACTGAGTTTCTTTCTCTTGCTGCTTTTAAGATTCTCTCTTTGTCTTTTGCTCTTGGCATTTTAATTATGATGTGTCTTGGTGTGGTCCTCTTTGGATTCCTTTTGTTTGGGGTTCTCTGCGCTTCCTGGACTTGTAAGTCTATTTCTTTCACCAGGTAGGGGAAGTTTTCTGTCATTATTTCTTCAGATAGGTTTTCAATATCTTGCTCTCTCTCTTCTTCTGGCACCCCTATAATTCGGATGTTGGTGCGC
This sequence comes from Myotis lucifugus, assembly GCF_000147115.1. Classification (NCBI taxonomy): domain Eukaryota; kingdom Metazoa; phylum Chordata; class Mammalia; order Chiroptera; family Vespertilionidae; genus Myotis; species Myotis lucifugus. The sequence continues at coordinate 2,881,718 of NW_005871126.1, forward strand.
TTGAAGTTGTCCCAGAGGCTTCTTACACTATCTTCATATTTTTGGATTCTTTTTTCGTTTTTCTTTTCCAGGTGGGTGTTTTTTGCTTCTTCGTATTTCAAATATTTGACTTGATTCTTATAATCCTCTAGTCTGCTGTTGGATCTCTGTATATTATTCTTTATTTCAATCAGTGTATGCTTAATTTCTTGTTGGTCCTTTTTCATATCCTCGAAGGTCTCACTAGATTTATCAAGGGTCTCACTAAATTTATCGGTGGTTTCTAGAAAATTCTTGAAAAACCTTATAACCGTGTTTTTGAACTTTATATCCAGTAGTTTGCTTTCCTCCATTTCTGTCATTTTTGACCTGTTTCTTTGTCTTTGAATTTTGGCTGCTTCCCTGTGTTGATAGAGTGGCTTTCTGTGCTAGGTGTTCTATAGGGCCCAGTGGCTCAGCCTCCCCAGTTACCTGAGGTGGACCCTCTTGGTGCACCCCTTTGTGGGCTTTGTGCACAGTCTTGTTGTAGTTAAGCCTTGATTGTTGTTGGTATCACTGGGAGGAATTGACCTCCAGGTCAATTGGCTGTGAGAATCAGCTGTGTCTACAGTGGGAGAACTTCTGTGCTGGAGACACCCTTATGAGGCAAGACTTGCTTCAGTAGGGCTTTGGTGCTCACTGAGTCTGTCCCCTGAGTGTGTCCTTTATGGATCTGAGGAGTTGTAATCTGGATGGTCCCACTCTGACCACTGGGTACACTGGCTCTTGGATCTAAGGAGGTGCTAATTTAGCCTCTGCCTGAGGCTACCCAGCAGGAGCTATGGAGAGATCTGCAGATTCCTCTTCTTTGTTTGGGGTTTGAGGTGCCCAGATGAGGCCCAGCTATGAAGCAAGGCAAGCTTCTGTGGGGCCTTGGGCTTTCTTTTGGATGTTCTGGGTTTCTCTGACCCAGCTGCAGTTTGTTAGGTAATTTTACATTGCAAAGGGCTAGGCCATTCATATGCAAAAGCCTCTGCTGCGCACAGCTTGGGTGGGGCGAGGTCTCAGGGAATCAACAGGGCGGAGCAAACAGCTATGGCTGATCCTCAGCCCTGCCCTAAGAGGCCCTGGGTCTCAGTGTCCCACAGTAATTGCTGCAAGCACCTCTGAGAGAAAGCCGCCCTCGGGTTCTGCCCGCTGTCAGACAGTCCAGTTTCTCCCCATATGGGTCTGGATCCCCAGAAACTCACCTGGAACTGGAGTTCAGAGCAGTGGGGAGCTTGTGTCTCCCTCCTGATTGAAAAAGACAACCGCATCCTCAGTTGCCATCCCTTTCTGCATGCACCTCCGTACCTCTGCACTTTACTTCCGCACCTCCTCTGAGTCTCACTGTGCTTTTCTCTTTCCTTCTAGTTGTAGAATTTCCACTGAGCCAGCCTTCCTGTGGTTCTGGATGATGTCCATTTTGTCTTTTAGTTGTAGTTTTGAAGTGGTTGTGTGAAGCAGCAATTTCAGGTGTTTACCTATGCCGCCATCTTGGTTTCTCAATCTATTTTATCTTTAAAAGATATTTTGGGGTGGCAGTTACTTTATTTCAGCACACTAAAGATACTCTTCCACTGCCTCTTTGCTTTTATTGCTACTTTTGAAAAATAATCTGTTAGACTGTTTCTTTGAAGCTGTGTGTAAGCTATTCTTTATCTTTGGTTTTCTGCAGTTTCCCTATGAAGTGTTATGTTGGAATTATCTTTATCTTTATTGTTATATATTGGGTTTCTTGAATCTGTAGAATAATGTCTTTCATGTGTTTGAGAAAATTTTTAGATTTTAATTCTCCTATGTTTCCATCTCTTTTTTTTTTTTTAATCCTCATCCGAGGATATTTTCCCATTGATTTTTAGAGAGAGGGAAAGACAGAAATATTGATGTGGTTGCCTCCTGCATGAGCCCTGACCAGGGCCTGGGCTGGGGTCGAACCTGCAACCAAGGTATGTGCCCTTGACCAGAATTGAACCCAGACCCGGACCCTTTGGTCCACAGGCCAACGCTCTATCCACTGAGCCAAACCGGCTAGGGCTCTTCTCTCTTCTTGATACTCCAGTTAAAATGTTAGACTTTCCACTGCCTCCTCTATGTCTGTTACCGTCTCTTCTGTATTTTCTATCTTTTTGTTTCTCTTTGCTATATTTTAGATATACTTTCTTGTCTTTCAATTATTTTTCTCTTTGGCTGTCTGATATGCTAAGAAACATAATAATTTGAGTTTAAGTTTTTGGTAATTTGTTTTTTATTTATAGAAGTCTTATTTCACTCTTTTTCAAATCTAATATCATATGTTATAGTCTGATTCTGTAATTAATAATTTTAATATCTGAAATATTTTTGTTTTCTGTTGTTTCTGCTGGTTATTGTTCATAGTGTTTTGTTTCCTTTGACTGTGATAGGCACACAGGAAGTTACAAAATGGTACAAGGAGTTCCATCACTTTTCCTTATTGGTGACATCTTATACAACTGTCATAGAGTATTAGTGAGGAAATTGACATTGGTATAATTCTGTTAATCTAATGCAGAACTTATTAAGTTTTTACAACCATCACCAGTCAAGACACAGAATAATTCCAGGCCAAAACAGAAATTTTTTGTGCTATCTCCTTATGTTTATGCCCCACACTGCCCCTTGCCTTGGTCCTTTGATGCTTTTCAGAAGATTTGTGTGTGTGTGTGTGTGTGTGTGTGTGTGTGTGTGTGTGTGTATATATATATATATATATATATATTTAACCATTTGTTTGTTTGTTTTAGGTAGAAGGGGGTTGGTTTCTATCAGCAGTTCTCAGAGTGTGGTCCCAGACTAAGAAATGTCATCACCATCCTAGGGGGAACTTACAGAAATGTAAATTCTCAGGTCTCACCCCAGATTTATTGAATCAGAAACTCTGATGATGGGGCCCACTGATTGTTTCTTAACTAGTCCTCCAGGTGGTTCTGATGTAACTAAAGTTTGAGAACTACTAAGATAAATAGCCTGGCTTCCAGTATGGGGGATGGTAGCCTTTTGTCTACCATCCCTACATCAATTCTGTCATCTTTGTTCCCTTCTCTGTGTAGCAATATAAATGATGTCCTAAAATATAAATTGGCTCATGTTACTACTCAAAACCTATTTGGGGTTTTCCATTGCTGGCAGAATAAAATCAAACTCCTTACCATGACCCATAAGCCCCTAATATGATCATGCCCTTGTTTACCTGTACACTTCTAAGTACTACTCTCACCCTTGCTCACTTCACTGTAGCTATGGCGGTCACCTTTTGGTTCTTCTAATATGCTAGCTAGTTCTGTTCTATGATTGTCTTTCTCCTGCTCTCCCAGTCCCATCATGTATCAGAGATCTCAACTCAGGTGTCATCTCTCCTGTGAGGCCTCTCTAGTTATTCCCACTTATTTCACCTGGGTTATTTTCTTCAGATATTTGATTCTTAACATAATCTGAGGTTGCCTTGTTTATGTCCCCCACCACACATACATACACACACACACAAACACACACACTCACACTCACTCACTCACTGGTTTATATTCATGAGAACAAGGGTCTTTGTGAATATAACTGTTAGGGTCGCCAAAGGAGGAATGCACAAGGCCAAAAGGGGTAAAGAATTATAAATTTATTGTTACATCTGCTAGCAGAAGGGCTGAGACCAAAACAGCATCAGCGGGGCAGAGGAGGGGGAGCGGGATATTTATGTCTCTTATAAAGGTCAGTCAGAGGACCAGGTGCAGGTGGAGGCCAGGTGGAGGCGGTCCCTGGAAACTGTGGGTGAGGCAGTTTACTGGAAGCCAAAGGCCATTAATCATGAAACCTATAGTGAGAATAACAGGACAATCGCTGGGAGGGGCGAGAGCCCCAAGCAGAGCATAATGGAGTACAAGAATGTCCCTAGCAATAATCATGAGAAACAGGACTTTGTATTTTTTTCATTGATTAGTGCTCGTCACCTAGAAAAGTGCCTGGCACATGACAAATAGTCAAGTTTTATATTTTTATAAACTATGTTTTTATAAGTTTATATTCTTTCAATGAATAAATTAACTTTTCCCTTTGCTGTCCATTCATCATACAATCACATGGAGTTATGAAACCTAAGATTTAAATTATATTCTCTAGGATTTTGATCAGTATTTCATATTTAGAGATTTCGAGATTTTTTTCCTTTTGTTTGTTGAAATAGATTTTCAGCAAAAATGTATACATTGAAAAAAATGGCAGAAAGATTATTGATATAAATTAAACCTATTTGAAATGAGCAAATGTCTTCTCAAGCACACTCTTAGAAAGTTTTAAAAATTAGATATTTCTTTTTAAAAAAATATTTTTATTAATTTCAGAGAGGAAGAGAGAGAAACTTCAATGATGAGAGAGAATCATTGATTGGCTACCTCCTGCACACCCCAATAGGGAAATGAGCCCACAACCTAGGCATATGCCCTGACCGGAAATCAAACCACCCGGTTCATAGGTTGATGTTCAACCACTGAGCTATAGTGGCCAGGCCTAACTACATTCTTTTTTTTTTTTTTTTTTTAAATATATATTTTATTGATTTTTTACAGAGAGGAAGGGAGAGAGATAGAGAGTTAGAAACATCGATGAGAGAGAAACATCGATCAGCTGCCTCTTGCACATCTCCTACTGGGGGTGTGCCCGCAACCCAGGTACATGCCCTTGACCGGAATCGAACCTGGGACCTTTCAGTCTGCAGGCCGACGCTCTATCCACTGAGCCAAACCGGTTTCGGCTAACTACATTCTTTTTTAACAGGTTATGTCGTTTAAAAAAGAAAGCACAGGCAGAAGCAAATGCCACAGCTATCAGTAATCTGTTGCCATTTATGGAATACGAAGTGCATACTCAGCTAATGAATAAACTAAAACTCAAAGGAATGAATGCTTTATTTGGACTGAGAATTCAGATAACAGTGGGTGAAAATATGTTGATGGGCTTAGCGGTAAGTTTGCATGTTTTGTTTTTGCAATTCCTGTAGTTGTAGTAGATTCTGTTGTAAGTGATTCAAAGAGTCTTTTTAAAAGACTTATCTAAAGAAACTGGCATCAAGACTTTTAAGGGTTGGAGACATAAGAATTAACAGATCAGGTGATAGACTTTTAAATATTTTATAAAATTGTTATTTAAAATTAAATTAATAAATTATCACATAAAATATTGATTATCACAAAATATTAATATTTATGTTATTATATATTTATATTCTGCCCATAACCTCAGTAGTCAGATTTCTAAAAATAATCATGTGCAGCTTGTTTAGTAAGTTGACCGCCATTGTACTGGGCTTTATTGTTGTTTATATGTTGCTAAAACAGGGCTTATCCTGCTTGGAATTGTTGAGATTTGGGGCTGGATAACTCTTTGTTGTAGCGGATTGTCTCATTCATTGTAGGATATTTATCAGCATCCCTGGCCTCTGCCAACTAGAAGCTAATAACTTTCCTCCACTGTGACAACAAAAAATGTGTCCAGACTTTATCAGATGTCCTTTAGGGGGCAAAATCACTCCTGAAAGGAGATGAGGGGGAAGAACTAAAATAATCATTAGTTTTAATGGAGAAAGTAAAGCAATACCTGTGAGACACTGCCTACTGTTGGGCAGAGAATTATATTTTATTATAAATGTAACATCTGTGGTCAGAAGACAGTAGAATATGCAATAAAATGTGTCTCTTAAGTGCTGATAAATTGTGAGGCAGTGGAAAGCTCTTTATCTCAGCTTCATGTTTATCTTTGCTTATTAGAAAACAAGTTCTGTCTAGAAAAGTTGTAATGGGCATGAACTGCCTTTATAAGTAGCCTGAGATCCAGAGAACTAGTTGCCTCCGAAATATATATTGATTAGTTGGAATCTGAGCAACAATGTTTATCGAAAAGCTCTCACACACAAGATACTTTGATAGCCAGAATTTTATGTCATTGGTACTTTTAAATTTGGAATTCTCTGTCATCTTTTTGAGACATGCATATAAATTTTACCTAAGAAATTGATGAAACTTGGATTCTTTTTTTCAGTATGCATTTGTGCATAAAATGATGTTGTTTCTTGCTTCATCCACTTTTCTATAAGAGCAAATATGGAAATTTCTGTATGTAGGATATAATTTTGTAATGATGATTAATTATGTAATCACAAATTTTAACTAGGAATTTGTAGTGATTAATTATTTATATTCAAATATTTGATAGATTAACTTGGGGGGGGGGAAGTATCCGTTATAATTCTTTCATCTAAACCAGCGGTTCTCAACCTGTGGGTCGCGAAAATACATCCTGCATATCAGATATTTACATTATGATTCATAACAGTAGCAAAATTACAGTTATGAAGTAGCAATGAAAATAATTTTATGGTTGGGGTTCACCACAACATGAGGAACTCTATTAAAGGGTCACAGCATTAGGAAGGTTGAGAACCACTCACACACTTAGCTAAGACTTAACATACAAAACTATAGTTACTGGTGGGCATCTATAAGAACTAAGAACTTTATTTATATTCAAAGGTGTAAGAAACACTGTGCCAAATGTATCAAACACTTCCTGTGGTTGAACCCCAGGAAACTATTATGTGATCCTGGTATAATGCTTCAATACCTGCCTCAAATACTGCCTTTTCTGATTCTTACTAATCTTTTCTTTCTTGGGCACATTTAGTGACATCATTTATAGCTGAGATTTGTCATCTAGTGACATCATTTATAGCTGTTTGAGATTTGGATCTTTATGTGTGTTTTTAGCTTGTGCACTCAAGGTCTCAAGAGTAGCTTCCATGGTAGTTAACCTCTGATGATTGCTACTGGGTGTCTGTCACTGTGTTATTTCAGAAGAAATGTAATATTATCTTCACTTTGCGCGAGGAGAAAATGTATGCTGTGATAGGTTGAAACTTGTCCAAAGTGACATGGTTACATGTACTGGAACTGGGTTTCAAACCCAGGACTGTCTAGTTCTAGAGTCTGTGTGTTCTCAGCTATTCTGAGCCATTGCCTCATTAGCCATTGCAGTTAATATTAGAAATGGTACACTGAGGCTTCATGTGGCACAGAGGGTATTCTGGGATTGAGCATCAGCATCAGAAACTGGGTCATAGGTGCAGTCATGGACACTAATGAACAAACCAGGAGGGAGAGCTACTGAGGATCAGTTTCATCTACTGCCCAGTCTTCATCATAAAGTGTCATACACTTTTTGAGAATGGACTTTTATAAAATTGGCAATTGATTAATTTTTAAAACCCACCTCAATTCAAAATAACACAAATATCCAGATTTAAAAAATTGTCTTCTCTTTGCCTCATTCTACCCCTGTGATGTGAACAATTTGATGTTAATATGTCTGTGTATTTTTTTGCTTTGTTTATATAAGCATATTTAAATATATATGCACATAAGTGTGTGGAGTGTGTGTATGTATTTCCCCTAATAGCTTTCTAGTACTAATGGAATATAGTACTGTTACAGAGTCAGAAATTAATAGCCCATTAATAAAAAATTTAAAGTAAATCTGTATCAAGTACAGTTTTCCTTCTTTTTTTATTTTATTTGATTTTTTTTACAATATACAAAATAAATCTATACCAGATTGTAGATAAAAAATAATTAGCCATTTACATGCAATAAACATCAATTTTTCAAGAAAAATGATTTTAAATATAATAATGTTATATGCAATAAACATTAATATTTCAAGAAAAGCAATTTTAAATATAGTAATACTAGTAATACTAGAGGCCCAGTGCACGAAATTCATGCACTCGGGCGGGGGGGGGGGGCTTCAACCCGGCCTGTGCCCTCTTGCAGACTGGGAGCCTTTGGGGGATGTCTTACTGCGGCTTCGGGGGGAGCGGGCCTAAGCCGGTAGTCGAACATCCTTAGCACTGCTGCGAAGGCAGGAGAGGCTCCTGCCACCGCTGCTGTGCTTGCCAGCCATAAGCCTGGCTTCTGGCTGAGCGGTGCTCCCCCTGAGGGATCAGCCGAAACCAGCTCTCCGACATTACCCCAAGGGGTCCTGGATTGCGAGAGGGCATAGGCCAGGCCAGTGGACCCCACCAGCACATAATTGGGGCCGGGGAGAGACATGGGAGGTTGGCCAGCTGGGGTAGGGACCACAGGAGGGCTCTAGGGTGTGTCCGGCCCGTCTCGCTCAGTCCCGATCAGCTGGACCCCAGCAGCAAGCTAACCAACTAATTGGAGCGTCTTCCCCCTGGTAGTCGGTGCACATCATAGTGACTGGTTGACCAGTTGACTGTCTGCCCCCTGGTGGTCAGTGAATGTCATAGCGAGCAGTTGAGTGGCCTTAGCATATTATTAGCATACTAGAGGCCCGGTGCACAAAAATTTGTGCACTCGGGGGGGAAGGGGGGGTCCCTCAGCCCGGCCTGTGCCCTCTCGCAGTCTGGGACCCCTCGGGAGATAACGACCTGCTGGCTTAGGCCTGCTCCCGGGTGGCAGAGGGCAAGCCCAATCCCTAAGTGCAGCCCCTGGTCGGGCTCAGAGCAGGGCTGATTGGGGAGTTGGGGCGCTGCCCCCTGTCATGCACAGAGCAGGGCGGATTGGGAGGTTGCGATGCCACCATCAGTCACGCTCAGGGTAGGGCTGATTGGGGGGTTGGGGCACCGCCCCCTGTCACACACAGAGCAGGGCTGATCAGGGGGTTGGGATGCCACACCCTGTCACACACAGAGCCGCAGGGCGATCAGGGGGTTTGGGCGCTGCACCCTGTCATGCTGATCTGGTGCCAGGAGGCCTCGCGGCTCCGCTGATCCCGGTGCTGGGAGGCATATTACCCTTTTACTATATAGGATAGAGGCCTGGGGGCCGGCTGGTTTGCCCTGAAGGGTGTCCTGGATCAGGGTGGGGGTCCCCACTGGGGTGCCTGGCCAGCCTGGATGAGGGGATGATGGCTGTTTGCAGCTGGTCACACACCCTTCAGGGTGGGGGTCCCCACTGGGGTGCCTGGCCAGTCTGGGTGAGGGGCTGAGGGCTGCTTTCAGGCTGGCGGGAAGCTCCCAACCACTCCTTTTTTTCTTTTTTTTTTTTTTCTTCTGGGCCAGCTTTAGCTCTGGCTCTAGCTCTGAGGCTTCCGCTGCTGGTTTGTTTGCCGTTCTATAATCGAAACAATGTATAACTTCAGCTCTGAGATCCCGGCCTATATTTGTTAGAATGTTTCAAACTGCCAGCTCAGAGTCCGGCAAGTCAGGCGGGGAACGTTGGAGTCTGCAGTCACTGGAGCAAGGAAGCCTCATGTTCGCTTCCAGCTGCCTGGCTGCCGGCCGCCATCTTGGCTGACAGTTAATTTGCATAAGGATACGCTGATTAGCCAATCAGAAGGGTAGCGGTCGTACGCCAATTACCATTTTTCTCTTTTATTAGTGTAGATTATGCTGTGATTGGTTGAATGGCCGACCAGTCAACCAGACAGCATATTAGGCTTTTATTATATGGGATTACATGCAATAAACATTGATATTTCAAGTAAAAAATATTTTAAATCCTCTATAATAAAAGGGTGATATGCAAATTGACCCAAATGGTGGAATGACCGGGAACAACCATTCGCTATGATGTGCACTGACCACCAAGGGGCAGCCGGGCTGAGGGACACCCCCCCACCCCCCCCCCACCCCCGGTACATGAATTTTCATGCACCGGGCCTCTAGTATAATAATATTATCAAAACTGTACTAACATAGTATAATATCACAAATGTTATAGGCAGTATTACAAATCTGCAAATAACAGGATTACGTCTATTATATTCTAAAATATTTTTTTTCTCTTGACTCTGTTTTTGTCCATTAGTTTATGTTGTTCATTATATTCCACAAATGAGTGAGATCATGTGATATTTATCTTTCTCTGACTGGCTTATTTTGTTTAGCATAATGCTCTCCAGGTCCATCCATGGTGTTTTCCTTCTTGATAATTATGGGGGTAGCATGGTTTAGTGAAAAGTTCTTGGGTTTGGAGAAACAGATTCAAGTCTCTTTTCCAAATTTATTGACAGTGTGATCTTGAGTAAGTTCCCTATTCTTTCTGCACTTCAGTATCTTCTGCACTTTCATTGCAAAGTTTCCCTTTTTTGTCACAGAAAAGGTCAATTATCTACTCATTGATGAAAAACTTACTTTTAACAACTATATTTATTTATTTATTTATTTTAGAGAGAGAGATAAATATTCATCTGAGAGAGAAACATCGATTGGTTGCCTCCTGTAGGCCCCTTGACCAGAGGTTGAAACTGCAGCTTGGGAATTGAACCTGTGACCTTTAGGTGCACTGAATGACTCTCAACCAACTGAGCCACACTAGCCAGGGCTACTTTTAACTTTTTATCTTTTTTTCCTAAACCTTTTCAATACAATTAATTTCTTGCAACCATAGGTAAAAATTTTATAGTACAGTTGGGTACACAGTGAAAAGTAAGTCCTCCTAAACCATCTACCCCAGGTTCTCAACAGAAGCAGCCAACCCCTGTTCCCAGTTATGTTTTGCTGTGCTTGTCCACCATGTCCTGTGCATCCATTGACGTTAATTATCGTTCTCCTACTGGGCAAAGACCACATTCCTAAATATGAAAAATTAAGGTTCTGTTGTCCTATAGATATTTTTAACAATTATTTCCTAATTATTTTTACAAGTCGGCCACAGGTGTATATTTAGCAGCATTACCAACACCTGGTGGAATTCAGATTGCTGGGAAGACTCCTAATGATGGCTCCTACGAACAGCATGTATCTCATATGCAAAAGAAGATAAATGACACGATCGCTAAGAATAAAGAGTTATATGAAATCAATCCTCCAGTAAGTAAACTAAGTCTACATTGTGAATATATCAGTTATTGTGTAGTTGTTAGTATATTTTTTAGGTTATCTTACTTTGGACCTTAAAGACTTTTTTCACTGTTTAGATATGTTCTCCTCATTACTCATTCTTTTCCCTCCCTTTACATCTATGCTCAAATGTCTTCTTTTTAGGGAGGCTTACTCTGACTATTTAAGAATTGTAACTCTCCCATTAATTTTTGATACTTCCTATCCCCCTTTCTTATCTATTGTTTGTTACTGCCAGTAGAATCAAGCTCTATCAGGACTGTATCCCTAATGCCTAGAACAGTTCCTTCTGGTATTTTTTAAATAAATACTTATTGAATAGTTAAATAGCTTAAAATCTTCTCTCTCTCTTTTTTAATAAAAAGAAAGATCGCTTACCTATGGTAAAGTGTGAAAGAATAGAGATTTTTTTAGTTTGGCATTTTTCTTACAATTTTCCTACCAGTCATTTGCATAGTCAGTCTTTTCACCAGCTTTGCAATTGGTATCACAATGCTTCCTACTCTACAGATGTCCTATAGCTTTAACCTGAATTGAAAGATGTGTTGAAGTAGGAATGAAACTATTTGTTTTTATAAGTCTCTGATAATGAAATACTTCTATAAAAGGTAACTGTTTGGATAACATTATTTTCATTATTTTATTTTATATATGCTACTGAATTTTGGTTGGTCTTCTGGAATAGTACATCTGAATTCCAGTTTCAAACTAACAGCTTTCTAGCAAAGTTATTAAGCTGGTAGGAATTTTAAGGACATAACTAGGGTTACACAGTTCAGTGTGGTAGACACTGGTCACATGTGGCTATTAAGCACTTGACATGTGGCTAGTCTGAATTGAGATGTGGTATTGGTGTAAAATATACCAGTACACTGGATTTTGAAGACTTAGTAAATGAAAAAGAACGTAAAATACCTTTTGGATTCTTTTTATATTGATTACATGTTTCATTTGTATCTTTTTTATATTATTACCTATGAAGCTTGCTTTATATTTCTATTGAGCAGTGTCGATATAGTTTCTTTAAATTCATTGAAAATGTTAACGTGTTAATATATTTACTTACATAGCCTTTGTAAAAGCTTTCTGCAAAACGCTTTATTGACTGCTTGTTTGCTGTAATTATTTTTCTTTTATAATTATATTTTGATATTTAAACATCTACTAGTAGTGTTTATTCCTGTTGGGAAGAATGATTTGCAAAGATATATGTTAGGATTCCATATATGAATTGTAATGATATGAGCTGAACTTTCACGTAATAGTGTTTATCAACTCTACTTCCATCCTGACCTCCCTCAGGACCTGCCTCTTCCATTGTGTTTCTGTTGTACCTGTATTTGCTTCTGTCATGGTGCCTGTTACATTTTAGTGCACTTAGTTTTACACGTCTCTCTTCCTTTTCTATATAAAAGCCCCTTGAAGACAGAGACATATTTAGAGAATGTGAATTAAGTTACTTTATTCAATAAATATTTATGAGCTACTGTTTAGTATTGCATTTTAGAGGAGGGAATAAATCTTTCTTTTTAAAATATGTTTTTATTGACTTTTTTAGAGAGAGAGGAAGGGAGAGGGATAGACAGACAGAATCATTGATGAAAGAAAAACATCGATCGGCTGCCTCATGCATGCCCCTACTGGGGATCAAACCTGCAACCTGAGCATGTACTCTGACCAGGAATCGACTGGGGACCTCTTGGTTCATGGGTTGATGCTCAACAACTGAGCCACACCAGCTGGGCGGGAATAATCTTTTATGAATTTAAAAACTTCAGCATAGCCGAAACCGGTTTGGCTCAGTGGATGGAGCGTCGGCTGCGGACTGGAGGGTCCCAGGTTCGATTCCAGTCAGGGGCATGTGCCTGGGTTGCGGGCGCATCCTCAGTGGGGGATGTGCAGGAGGCAGCTGATCGGTGTTTCTCTCTCATCGATGTTTCTGGCTCTCTATCTCTCTCCCTTCCTCTCTGTGAAAAATCAATAAAATATATTTTTTTAAAAAAACAACAAAAAAAAATTCAGCATATATGGATTTCATATGTTGAATATGACTGTATTTTTACAAAAGGATTAATCAACTTATGAGTATTCTACTATGGCTTTCCTTATTTCAATACTTATTACATTCTGGTCTTTTAGCTTAACCTATCAGAATTTGTTTGAGAAAGTCAGTGTACAAGGCCACTACTCATATTACAGTTTTGTGTTTTCAATTTTCTAAAACAATGTATGCCCACCCTGAAAATGTGGGTCAGTGTTCCGTGTCTTAGAAAGGTAGCCCCAGCTGAAGTGAGTGCTGCTGTTTAATTTTTTTCTCAATACCTTGAGAAACTTTTTAAAAATTTATTTATTAAATTGATTGGGGTGACACTGGTCAGCATGAACATACAGGTTTCATGTGTGAATTTCTATGTTACAAGATCTGTGTATTGCACCGTGTGCTCACCACCCAAGTCAAATCTCCTGTCACCTCACATTAGGACCCCCTTCTGCCCCCAACCCCTTCCCTCTGGCTGTTTGTGTTCACAAGTTTCAGTTTTATATCCCACATATTACTGAAATCATAGGGTTCTTTTTCTGTCGTACTTATTTCACTTAGCATAATGTTCTCAAGGTTCATCCCTGTTGCTAAGAAAAACATTTCTTATGCAAAGGTGTAGTACCACTTAACTGGAAATAACTAAGTCAGCCAGAGTATCAAAATGAGGTGCAAAACTTTTATTGGGAATTAACAGCACCAGTGGTAAAACCTCATTATGAATCTAAGATATATTCAGTTTTAGTTAGTTATATTTATTTCATCCATGTTACAATAAAGAGAGGCATAACTGAATTTTAAACTACTACAGAATTGTAAAATGAAGGATAGTTTCAATATTGCATTCAGGGTCAAAAGAACTGATCTAGACAAGTTCATCACTTACTAGTTTGCAAACCCAGGCAAACTACTCTACTTCTGAACTGCGTCTCTTTCTTATTTTGTATTCATTATAATAGGCACCCTGTCAGATTTATATAGGGCAGGTTAATTTGGAGTACAAGCAAAATAAATGGATGTGAAAGTACTGCATAGATAGCTGTGTTATGAAACTGTGGTGGTAGTCTTACGTAACCTATGCGCTAGCGATGAACATTTAAAATTAGCCTTTTGAAAAGCTTTTTCTTATAACTTCCTTGTTTTCTTGTTTGTTTGTTTTTTTAAAAGATGGGTCTGTTATACTAATAATAAGCTATGTCTTTTGCATTTGTGCTCACATATCCACATTCTCCTGATAAGTTGCCAACAGATACTTAGAACCTCTGGTTAGCTGATATTTGGCTATATAATAGGAAAAAGCTGATTAAACCATATAGGATTGCACCTTACACTGACCTCAAAAAGATCATTATTGTAACTACCAAAGTTTACTTAGCTTAATAAATAGTAAAGCAAATACATGTGTAATATGTGCACTACATATACATACACACATACATCTATTATATTCCTCATTTTACTGTGTGGAGCTATGAAAAATTACCACTGGATAAGAAAAGATATAAAGAGTAGAACCATAGTTAGGGACACAAATCTTTAATTCTTTGTGGAGTATTAGGACTTTTAAATGCTGTGCAGAAAATAAATTCTAAGCTGGAAGGACTGCCAGTTCCCTACTCATTGTAGTTTTCTCTCTGTACAGTAGATGTCAGTAATGCCTTGCCATGTCTGTTTTTGAATTATACATACCTATAAAAAGTTAGTTATGAAATATACACTTTAAATATTTTTTGTAGACTCCTCCCAAAGGTAGTTGTCTGTTATTATAAAAATTTAAAACCAAACTAAAGTATGCAAATATCAAATCATTGTGTTATACACCTGAAACTAATATGTTATACGTCAATTATACCTCAATTAAAAAAAAAGAAAAAACTGAAAATTATGGTCTTTTGTAATATAAAGCAATTATATATATATTTTTTAGGAGATATCTGAAGAGATTATAGGATCACCCATCCCAGAACCTCGACAACGTTCAAGACTCTTAAGATCTCAATCAGAAAGTTCTGATGAAGTTACAGAATTGGACCTATCACATGGGAAAAAAGATGCTTTTGTTTTGGAGGTATTATTGCATTGGAGTAATTTCTTAAAGTTTTTAGATGTGTAATTTTACAATCATACTTGATGTGATTCTTTTGTATCATTACAACTGTTATAAAAAATATAATATTTAAATATTACAATAAACTTGAGAATATCAGAACTTAGTAATATATTTTTGTTCAATACCAGAAGACCGATAACAATAATGCAGGTGGTTCTGGAAAAATTTATGTATGGGTTGAAATAAAATTAAAGTAATATTAACTCTTGGAGCTATTTATTGTAAACTTGGATGAATTTAAATAAGAAATTAATGTACTGTTGTTTCACTTACTAGAATTCCCTGCTTTATATGTTGTAACATTTTACTTTAACATTTTTACATGTAATAATATAGGCACTGTGAATCTGAATGTAGTGTTTTCTTATTGAATTCAGAGGATATCATTGAACTTTCATTATAAAAATATACTCAGAACTAGCTTTTCTGGAGGATAAATGTGGTATAAAAGGTTCAGGGAGCCTCCTCTCTCAACAAATCTGCTCCCCCTGCCCTCGTCTCTAGAACGGTTAGCTTTGAAAGAGATAGATTCCTTTGATATTGAAGGAAAGGAAAATAAATGAGGATGCTCAGAAATGTCCTGGTAAGGTGCCTGTTGAAAGAAAAAGTCAGGTGCCTTGATCTCAGTGAAGCAGGAAGCTGACGGTAGAATTGTATTGGAATGGGATTGGAGTTCTGAAGAGTCTAGAACAGTGCCTGTGAGTGTGATCAGGATGTCAGCCGTGGGAAATGCACAAGGCTTAACTGAGGTAAGAGTGTTAATTTGTAGAAAACTCAATCTGTATGGATTTGTGCTTTTTTCTCATCTTTTTTTATGGTCTGAGAATGGAAAAATCATGGGAGTTGGTAAAAAATATGTCAGGTTAAGGAGGTAAAAGGATCCAGGGTACTGGTTAGAGCAGTGCTACTCAAAGTGGGCTGTGACTACCTATAGTGTTAGCACCCTCTGGAAGTTTGTAAGAAATACAAATTCTGGGGCTCTTACTTCAGACTTCGTAAATGAAAATTTCATGGTGGGGCCAAGGAATCTGTTTAACAAACTCTCCAGGTGAGTCTTAGAATTACCTGAAGTTTGATCTAGAGCAGTGGTTCTCAACCTTCTGGCCCTTTAAATACAGTTCCTCATGTTGTGACCCAACCATAAAATTATTTTCGTTGCTACTTCATAACTTAATGTTGCTACTGTTATGAATCGTAATGTAAATATCTGATATGCAGGATGGTCTTAGGCGACCCCTGTGAAAGGGTCGTTCGACCGCCAAAGGGGTCGCGACCCACAGGTTGAGAACCGCTGATCTAGAGCATCATTGATACTTCTCATCCTGGAATCCTGACTAAGTAATGAACAGAAGTGCTTCCAATGTGGGCATAAGATGGGGGACAAGGTGCAGATTCAGTAAGAAAAAGGGCAAAAGGATAGGGGATTGTAGTTGTAGAATGCTTGAATCTGGGTGTGGAATGGTTTGGGGAACAGTGTTGAGGTATAGCCATGACCATGATAGTTAAGGTAAAGTGGGAGTGAAGGTGGTTCTGGAAGTCACAGGGGTGATCTGAGTGGAAGCATAGAGTGTGTGAGGCAGGACTTAGACCCCTGATGTACAGATGAATTCAGTATATGTCTAGTTGCATAGTTTCACTCTATTATTCACAATGGAATATTGTGATATAAGAAAAATAGGATTTAGACCTAATTTGTTAGGCATGCCTTTAAATTTATCCCTACATAATTTTATTTTAAAGCAATTGTGTATTTAGTCAAAATTGTGTGTTTTTTTTATTGCACTATATTTATTTAAACAAATAGAGATAATTTTTGCTTATGGTATCTTCTTTTGAAACATGCCCTCCTAAAAGATTAAGAAAAGGCTCGTTAAAAGAAAAAATTAATTATACTTAAAAATTATTTCACTTGGAAGTATTTATAATTATTACTGTGGAGAAATATACCGATATTTGAAAAGAATTTCTTTCAAGTTTTATATTTTAATTTAGGGAAAAGGTTATTTTTTGACTCTTATGTTTTTATTTAGTAAAAAATTTTTTAAAAATTGAAAATGATTATATATTTACTACTTATGTAATAGTTGAAATCTTTCTATTTTCAGATTGATGACACAGATGCTATGGAAGATGTACATTCTCTCCTTACTGATGTTCCTCCTCCTTCAGGTAAACAGAAAAAATTACCTTTGAGATGCGACTGTCCTTTTTTTTGCACATCAGTATTTTAGTTCATAATTATTATGGTACTAACTTTATTTTAGAGGCTTTATCAATGTCACACCTTGTTATGTGCTTTGCTGCTCCAAGACGGAAAACAGGTTTAAAATATTTATGTTAGAACTTAGATGAACTGATTTTTAATCCTTTTAAGATTATACATTTTTTTAAAAGTGGTAATTTATTAAGATAGTCTAACATTTTAGAAAAGAATGAATGGTTCTTATAGTTAGAATGTCATGTAATAATTGAAACAGGTTATTCTTAACACAAAAATAAATGAAATATCATATTTTAACTATAATTTATTTTGACAGGCTTTTATAGTTGTAATACAGAAATTATGCCTGGGATAAATAATTGGACATCTGAAATACAGGTGAATCTTTCATTTTTAATTTTAAATAAATACAACATAAGTGATCTTAGCAAGTTCCTTCTTAATATATGTTTTCTTTTTTCACCTCCTTATTGCAATTAAAATGTTACCCTTTTTCATACCACATTAGTTATTATTGTTCATTATTAGCAGTTTTATTGTTATAGTGATTAAAGTAATAAAATGCCATACTATCATATCTCCCCATATTTAGATGTTCACATCAGTAAGAGTAATCCGATTAAGCAGTCTTAACCTGACTAATCAAGCCCTCAATAAGAACTTTAATGATCTCTGTGAAAATTTGCTGAAGGTAGGTACCTTCTGACTAACTATATTTTAGTTAAAACTCCTAAGAATCATGAAATTGAAAATGTGTACATATTGGCTGGAATACCTTACACAGTTATGGGCTGAATTATTTTTGTTTACATATCAACTTAACTCTGCCATCAGATAAAATGCTAAAGTTGTCCTGTCTATCTTAATATACCATACTATAAAAGAAATATATTTTAAGTTATCTCATAGCTTTAAACTTCATAAAAATCTGTTGTATGTAAATTTAAAATACCTTTTTCTTATATTATTTTTTATGACATCGATAGATATGATTAAACCTTATTGTCTGCCATAATATTGAAAACTAGAGGCCTGGTGCATGAAATTCATGCACTGGAGGGGGGTGGGGCCCCTCAGCCAAGCCTGCACCCTCTCACAGTTCGGGAGCCCCACGATCAATCGCCCTCAGAGTGAGGCCCTGCCCACACGGCCGGGGCTCCGCTATGGATCGCCCAAAAGAGGTAGGCCCTGCCGGGGCTCCGCAATGGATGGCCTCCGCAGAGGAGGCCCAGGCTACCCGCCACAGCACACTGGCTGGGTAGCCTGGGCCT
>NW_005871126.1:2901220-2951919 GCF_000147115.1 Myotis lucifugus
TCTTCCCTCTCTCGCATCCCCCCACTAGCCTCCTCCTCTTACTCCAGTTTTCAGCTCCTCAGCCTCGCCTCAACCGGTTAAAGAAGATTTTTTAGCTTTTATCTGATCTGTTATACTATTATGAAGTATGCCATAATTAAATAACTGTAACCTGTTTTATTTAAAATATTTTGAAACATATTAATATGAAACAGACTGTGTATATTTTATTTTCCTGAACTCTGCTTATCTGAAGGTGGAATCACATACAATTGGGCTCCAGCATATATACAATAGGATTTGTACTTATATACAGTTTCTCCAGTCCCCATCCATTAGACAGAGTTCTCGAGCTCTTTCTGGAATATCTGTTTAGGTGTACATGTTGGGCTTAGTTATAGTTTAAATATCTGAGCTGATGTATAATTCTCTGAGAATTTTAACCAGAATTATAACTGGGAATTGTAACTGAGAATCTTAACCAGGAAAGGCAAATTAGCCAATTAGTGTTAAGTTGTTCCATGGTACTGAGTAATAAGTGTAAGAAACTTATTTTGACAATGATTATTTTGCTAATCTTACTGTTTCTGTGATTCTAGGTTACAGTCACAGCCGTTGCAATAACTTTTGACAAAAATCAGGCTCTACAGACAACAAAAACACAGGTTGAAAAGTCATTGCAAAGAGGTAAATCTATGATGAGTGGGATCATAGTTCATGTTTGTCTACATTATAGTTTAGTGATAAAATATAGAGGATAGTAGATTAAATAAATGAATTGTTTCTTGAAGAGAATCTGCCACTTTTTGTTAATCTTTATCAAAGTAACGGTGAGGATAAGCATATGGCTGATTTGATACTTTTTATACGTGAATAGGTGGTGGACTGGTATTTACATAGAGATACTGTCGTTTTATAGATTTAAATTGTAGCATATTAATTCTGCAGTAACTTAGAGGTTCCTATCCTAGTAGCTCTAAGGAGGTCCTCAAGGCATTTGAGAAACTACTGATGTAGTAAGCATCATGTGTTTCTTAGGAAAAGTCCCATAGTAGTCAACAGATTCTCAGAGTTGTCATTTACCCAGTAAAATTTAGAAAGTATCATTCTTTTTTTTTTGTTAGGTGTTAAAAGTAGGATTTTGTTTTATTTATTTATTTATTTAAAAAATATGTTTTTATTGATTTTACAGAGGAGGGCAGAGGGAGCGAGAAATAGAAACATCAATGATGAGAGAATCATTGATTGGCTGCCTCATGCATGCCCCCTACTAGAGATCAAGCCCACAACCAGGGCATGTGCCCTGACCAGGAATCGAACTGTGGCCTCCTGGTCCATGGGTTGATGCTCAACCATTGAGCAACACTGGCCCATCATATTTTGACAGTATTTCAGATGTCTCCCATTTTCTCCCTTTTTGCCCCTCTCCACCCAACTCCACCCTACGTCAGGCTGTCCCCATACTATTGTCTATTCCATAGGTTATGCATTATTGCATATATATTCTTTGGTTAATCTTTTCCTGTCCCACCTCCCAACTCCCACTGAGGTCTGTTATTCTGTTCCATGCATCTATACCTCTGGACCTATTTCGTTCATTAGATTCCACATGTGAGATCACGTGATATTTGTCTTTCTTTACCTGGCTTATTTAGTTTAACATAGTAGTCTCCAGGTCCATCCATGCTATCTCAAAGGGTAAGAGATCCTTCTTTTTTACTGCTGCATAGTATTCCATGGTGTAAATGTACCACAGCTTTTTTTATCCCTTCATCTACTGATGGGCACTTGGGCTATTTCCAGATAACACTGCTATGAACATAGGGATGCTTACATTCTTTTTGATTGGTGTTTCAGGATTCTTAGGATATATTCCTAGAAGTGGATCGCTGTGTCAAAAGGCAGTTTCACCTTTAATTTTTTGAGGAAACTCCACACTGTTCTCCACAGTGGCTACACCAGTTTGCATTCCCACCAGCAGTGTACTAGGGTTCCCTTCTCTCATCATCCTCGCCAGCACTTGTTGAGTGCTGATTTATTGATGGTAGCTATTCTGGCAGGTGTGAGGTGATACCTCATTGGAGTTTTAATTTACATCTCTCTGATGATTAGTGATGTTGACCTTTTTTTATGTGTTTATTGGCCATCTGTATGTCCTCTTTGTAGAAGTGTCTATTCAGGTCTTTTGTCCATTTTTAATTGAATTATTTGTCTTCCTGGTGTTGAGTTGTATGAGTTCTTTGTATAATTTGGAAATTAACCCTTTATCAGATGTATCATTGGTGAATATGTTTTCTCATACAGTAGTTTCCCTTTTCATTTTGTTGATGGTTTCTTTTGCTGTGCAGAAGCTTTTTGGTTTGATATAGTCCCGTTTGTTAATTTTTTCCTCTGTTTCCCTTACCCAAGGTGAAGTCTCAGTGAAAATATTGCTAAGTGAGATGGCTGAGATTTTACTGCCTATATTTTCTTCTAGGATTTTTATGGTTTTGTGACTTATATTTAAGTCTTTTATCTATTTTAAGTTTATTCTTGTATATGGTGTAAGTTGGTGGTCTAGTTTCATTTTTTGCATGTACCTGTTCAATTTTCCCAACACCATTTATTGAAGAGACTATTTTACTCCATTGTATGCTCTTGCCTCCTTTGTCAAATACCAATTGACCATATTGGCGTGGGTCAATTTCTGGGGTCTCTGTTCTGTTCCATTGGTCTATTTGCCTGTTTTTGTTCCAGTACCAGGCTGTTTTTTTTAAAAAAATCTTTATTGTTGAAAGTATTACATATGTCCTCCTTTTCCCCCTCCCCCATTGACCTCTTCTAGCCTGCCTCCATCTCCCGTCTCAGGCCTTCACCACCCTATTGTCTGTGTCCATGGGTTATGCATATATGCACTGGTATACAAGTTCTTTGGTTGATCTCCTCCTACCCACCCACCCTCCCCTGCCTTCCCTCTGAGATTCCACAGTCTGTTCCATGCTTCTGTGACTTTGGATCTATTTTGTTCATCAGTTTATTTTAACCCCTTATCAGACGTATCACTGGATTCCATATATGAGATCATCATACCAGGCTGTTTTGATTACAGTGGTTTTGTAGTATAGGTTGATATCAAGTATTGTGATTCCTCCTATGTTGTTATTCTTTCTCAACATTGCTGTGGCTATTCAGGGTCTTTTTTGGTCCTGTATAAATTTTGGAATATTTGTTCTAGATCTGTGAAATATGTCGTTGGTATTTTAATTGGGATTTCATTGAATCTATAGATGGCTTTGGGTAGTATGGACATTTTAATGATGTTAATTCTTCAGTTCATGAACATGGTATATGCTTTCACTTGTTTGTATCTTCCTCTCTTTCCTTTTTCAGTGTTCTATAGTTTTCCGAGTATAGGACTTTTACCTTGTTGGTTAAGTTTATTCCCAGATACCTTATTTTTTGTTGCAATGGTAAATGGGTTTTTTTTTTTTTTTCATTTCTCTTTCTGAGAGTTCATTATTGGTGTATAAAAATGCCATCTATTTCCAGGTATTAATTTTGTATCCTGCTACTTTGCCAAATTTACTTACTAAATCTAGCAATTTTTGGTAGAATGTTTTAGAGTTTTCTATGTGTAATATATGTCATCTGCGAATAATGATAGTTTTACTTCCTCCTTTCTAATTTAGATACATTTTATTTCTTCTTTCTGTCTGATCTCTGTGGCCAGGAACCTCCAGTATTATGTTGAATTAGTGTGGTGAAAACAGACATACCTGTCTTGCTCCTGATCTTAAGGGAAATGCTTTTAGTTTTTGCCCATTGAGTATGTTGTTAGCTGTAGGTTTGTCATATATGACCTTTATTATGTTGAGTTATGATCCCTCTATCCCACTTTCCTGAGAGTTTTTATCAAAAATGGGTGCTGGATTTTGTCTAATGCTTTTTCTGTGTCTATTGATATGATCATATGATTTTTATCCTTCATTTTGTTTATGTGGTATACCACATTTATTGATTTGTGAATATGGAACCATCTTTGCATTCCTGAAATAGATCCCACTTGATCATGGTGTATGATTTTTTTTAATGTATTGCTGGATTCTATTTGCTTGTATTTTGTTGAGGATTTTAGCATCCACATTCATGAGGGATTTTGGCCTATAATTTTCTTTGTTTGTAGTGTCTTTATCTGGTTTTGGAATTAGGATAATGCTAGCCTCATAAAAAGAGCTTGGAAGTCTTCCCTCCTCTTAAATTTTTTGGAAAATTTTGAGGAGGATAGGTGTTAATTTGTCTTTGAATGTTTGGTAAAACTCACCTGTGAAGCCACTGGGTCCAGGGCTTTTGTTTGCTGGGAGTTTTTTGATTACTGCTTCAATTTCATTAGTTGTTATTGGCCTATTCAGGTTTTCTGATTCTTCCTGATTACATTTTGGCAGATTGTACATAGGGTTTGTCTATTTCTCCTAGGTTGCCCACTTTGTTGGCATATAGATGTTCAAAGTATTTTCTTACAATCTGTTATACCAGATTCTTAATTTAAAAAAATTAATAGTAGGTTATTACTAAATAATTAGTGTTTTTCTTGCTTCCTAAGCCTCTACAGATAATGAAGAACTTCTGCAGTTTCCACTGGAACTCTGTTCAGATTCACTTCCTTCTCATCCTTTTCCACCAGCTAAAGGTTGGTTAAATAAGGGAAATGCAAACCCAAATCCTAGTTTCTGGTGTTTTTTACTTGCTTCATTATTGTAGATAATCTTACTGAATCTTGAGATGAAGATTTATTCTTCATTTCTTCATTGTTATGTTCATATTCATAAAGGGGGGGAGTAATATTCTCATTTTAATTTCTCAAGTAATATCAGCACATATTATTAAGGTAATTTTTCATATGAGACTCCATTTTATATATCAAATGTATTAAAGTTTTATTTTCAGATATTTGGATTTCCCATAGTGATTTATTTGATATATTTGAAATTTATATTACATTTGGTAATTTTTTTCAACAACAATTAAACCTTTACAAAAATATTCATTTTGAAAATGACAACAAACTACTTATTTTCTCCAGAGGTATTTGGAGAGGTTTTGGGTGGCAGCAGTAATGTGAGAAAGGAATGTGTTTTTTGCCTCTTTTAGGTATCTTGGGTACAATTGAGGAACATTTTTAGGTACTTACAAGATGCTGCCATTTTTTCAAATACAAAATGATCATCTCTTAATAACAGTACATCTACTTTGATCTAATACTCTTTGGAGAAAATGATAGTTTTTTATTTCATTTTTCTTCTGATTTCAGTGCAATTTTTATTATAAAATTTATAGAATTATTGTACTTTACTTCATAGCATTACATATATAATAAATGTAGTTCGTGTTTTTTCTAAATGTTTTATTCTGAAAAATGGTACATCTGTTATTTAAAAATTCATATTGACTTTTCTGATTTTTATATTTTATAATACAAGTGAAATTATTTCATGATTTCTTCTTGTCAGGTATATTATCTGACAAATTAGATGTAATACAGAATAGTTTTATACTCACATTGCATGTATATTAATAATCTTTACTAAATCAGTGCAAAACCCGTCCATATAGATAAGTAGATCCCGTCTCTTATTTTGGAGATGAAAAGATGAGGTACTTTCAAATTCGGAACTTTCTGACATGGTAACTGTGGTCCTTTTTTCTTTTTATCTAAATTAAAATTCTAATTTAGAACTCCATGGAGAATTTTTGCATACTTCAACTTCCTTGAAAGAATAGAGAGGAAAAATCAAATCCAAAGATAATCTGAGTTCAGCTTTATAAAATAAATATAGCTTCCAGAATAAAAAGTAGAACTGTTAAGAATCTCCCTTGAACTGACTAGACAGGATTTTTTTAATGCCTACTTTATACAGAAATGTGTATTTAATGCAGGGTTAGTTCCAAACTACTTTTAGGTATCATTTTTATTCATCCTTACCCTGAAATGTGGGGGGGTTGGAGGGGGGGAAGAAACAAAATAAAAAACTAATTAACAAAAAAGATTTCATCAATTGCTAATCGGTTGGAATATATATGTGTTCTTGGGGTTCCTGTTACTAGTAGCTGTATTTTACCATGTTAATAGCTACTGAGTTCTGCAGATCAAATTAAACTCTTAAGTTTGCCTTATCTGTGTTGATAACACAGTATCTGCAGTCGCTTTCAAAGGTAATTATAACTAGTATTTCTTGTCATTAGTATATTTTGTGTAAATTATACTGTGTGAACTGAAGAATGAGGAAAGAAGAATTTGAGTGGAATAAGTAATATCTGAACAATACCTAAAGTATTTGCAATTCAATTTAAGGAGTGTAGAGAAGGGCCATGGGTGGAGTAATAAAGCAACAGACCTCTTCTCAGTTCTGCTACTCAGAAGTGTGAGATTTGAGGCCAACTTACTAGTAAACCTCAATTCCTCATCTGTAAAATGTGAAAGGATTAAGGTTCCCTCTAGCCATTAAAATTCTCCAATTCCCTGGGTTTCTGTAGTTTGTGTTTCTTTAATTATTAACATATTCCCATTACTAAAAACAAATCAAAAGCTAAATTATGCCTATGGTCACAATGAACTTAAAATTTTCCAAATAGCTTCTAATTAGTTAAACCAATAATTTTAAAACCATAGTGTTTCTTCGGAGGTGCCTCATGACTTCCCCGGAGGCAGGGTGGGAAGGGAGGGAGCTGAAAGGGTTGGGGATGTGAGGGGGTAGGTCTCTGGACCCCCTACCCTACCTCTGAACTTAGAGCAGCTTCGATTCAGTGTGTTTTTGCGTATCTGCTTTCTACATGTGATTTTGTTTGAAGAAAGGGTTTCAAAGTTGGGAAATAATGGAATCAGATCATTTCACCTTTATTATCATTGTCATCATCATGTTCATAATGATCAACATCATCACAACCAGTACTAATATGTATAAAACTTTTTATACTAAGTGCTTAACTGAAAAACCTGTGTGCTTTTCCATGAATATTGCATTTCAAAATCATCAGTAAGCACTAAAAAGTTTATCTGTATCTGTTGTAAACAGTTTTGTAAATTGTGGTTTATGTTGCATGCTTATTTATTGTCTTTGCTCCCTCAAAGTCTTTTTAGGAGAACATGGGCTATACCAAATATATTTGAAAAAGTTACTTTAAAGAAAGTATTTTCGAAGGTTAGAGGATAGGGTGAGTTTTGTAAAGGTCCTAAAAATGTTATAATAGAGTGTTATAACATGAATGTAGCAACTGGGCATTATAACATGAAGAAAGGCTTTGAGTAGAGAATATAAATATCTGGAAAAAATTAAGCATAACAATTCAGAGGAAACAGGCAGGAGAGGGCAAGGTAAGAGTGCTAGGAATAAATGTTCAAAAATGTCTCTATTTAAAAATATATATTTTTATTGATTTCAGAGAGGAAAGGAGAGATAGAAACATCAATGATGATAGAGAATTAATCATTAATCGGCTGCCTCCTGCATGCCCCACACTGGAGACCGAGCCCCTAACCTGGGCATGTGCTCTGGCTGGGAATCAGGAATCAAACCGTGACCTCCTGGTTCATAGGTCAACGCTCAACCACTGAGCTACGAGTTGGGATCTTCTCTACTTTTTTATATACAACCCACAGAGGCTTAAAAGTAAATTACTAATACTGAGAAGTAAATAAATATATAGTTCTTATAGTTTTGTTAGTTCGGTTAGCTAAGCTGATGGAGCTTTTCTTTTTTTAATTCTGAAAATTTTGGATTCTAATTTATTCTTCATGTTCTTATCACAAATAGGATAATTTGTTAAAATGTTCATTTCCTTTTATGTTGACAGAGTAGTTTTAAGAGCTAAGTTAAGCACAGTATGTTTATTAATGCTTCCATCTTTTCACTTGTAGATAAACCTTTTCTTATCCTTTCATGTTATTGGAAATGAGTGAATATTATGTGAAGAAAAGATGCTTCAATTATTTGTATCCTAATTCTGTGTATAGAGTAAGCCTGGGCCTGAATTGTCCATCCATATTCAATTTTTTTTCTTCCATCTTTTGTTATATTTGGTTTTGTTTCTCAAGGTAACAAAATAGTTTGAAGTATGTCTCAAATTTATGGTTGGCTTGATGTTACCTTGCTAGTTATCTTGATTTTTCAGATTTGAAATATTAAAAGGTGCTGAGCTGAAATAATTTCTTAAAGGACATTGTCATATGAAGGTCATCCAAATATTTTGATACTATGAGGATCATAGATGATGTGGCATTGACATAAATTATTTTCACATGAAGCTGTTTTATGAGAAAAAAGATGGCTGTAGTGAATTTTTATGCCACTTTCATAGTGTTTTTCCTAACTATTAATATCTAGGCTTCAGTTTTTCTCGAAATAGTTTCAAGAGACTTATAAAATGATATATATAGGAAAAAAGGGATCAAATATAGTAAAAATGGAGACTCTGAGTGAATATAATTTGCGTGGAAAGTAAAAAATAAGTAAGATTTTTCTCATAAACTGTAGTTGATCTCAAGAATTTTAAACATATGTAATTTTCATAAAAGATTAGCTTTAGATGCATTTCTAAAGATATAAATCTTGAGGTATTAGATACCATATTGTAGGGTTTAAGGACTTACATTCATGACAAAAGTGTATGAATTATATTCTATTATTAATAAATTTCAAATACTTTAAAAATCTAATCTATAATAGGATAGTTATTTTCATTAAAATTTTGAGAGTGTTAAGACTTTAAAGGTTTGATTAAGTCAATCCTAGTTTTTATATACTGTTGGATAAAACTGTATAGAGAAGTTTTTTTTGTCGTTGTTGTTGTTGTTTTTTGGCTCCCCGTCGGGGAAATGAACCCCAGTCCGCATGACATAGAGAAGTTTTTATACCCACCTTGTTTCTGCTTTCATTTTGCTTTATGCCGGCGTGATTTCCTCATGCTCAGTGGCATAAGCTATATGCTGCCAAGATTACTCTTTTCATCAAGCAGCTGCTGACTAATGTGACAAGCATAGGCCAAAATCTGGGTTTCAATATAAAAGAAAACAAGTTGGCTTATTCCTTTAATACGTTATACTCCATAATTAGGTATCCACATCAGAAGTTTTTTTTTATCTTTACTTTTATTGTAGGCTTATAAGAGTTAGTTTTTCTTTTTGTTAAATCAAATTTGATTTTAAAAGATATCTTAATTTTTTAAATTTAATGACTTCCCTCACATTATTTTAAACTAGCTATTAGAAATATAAATCTATGAAACCTTTAAAGTTAGCTTTCATTTTTTTTCTGCCAACTAACTGTACTGAATTCTTACAAGTCTATATAATTCATTATACTAACTAAAATCCCTTTATATATTAACAACTCATTGCGTGCCTGTTTTTTCTCTCTCTCTCTTTAAAATATATTTTGTCACAATGACCAAATGGTATCAACAATAGAAAGTTCTCCATGTTATTGATGACCACAACAATCCACGGGAGATTTTGAAAGGGAGAGATACCGAGGGAAAGGAGAATGAGAGGAAAATAGAAACTAAAGAGAGGAGAGTGTGTGGAAAACTTACCCACAAAATGGGAAGGAAGGAAGAAAAGAATTGACGGAGAAGTAGGGTTAAGGAATTTTAGCTTCTTTAAGGTAGCTTGAGGAGAGTAAAATCTGGAGTAGGTAGTAAAAAAAAAAAGCAAAGAAAAATTGAATTGAGTTACTGATGGAAAACGGATTATTTGGAAGAGACGATATAAAGGATGGAGAGAAGGAGTGGGTACCTGGTAATGGAGGCAGGAAAACAATAGGTGGTTAAAGGAAAAGCACAAGTGGTTTAGGATGTTGTACACCTTTAGCTGGAAGCTTTAACGACCCAGATAGAGAAGCTACTTGTCTTTGTCCTCTAGTGTATGTATTACCTTTATAATTGAAAATTTTTTTCCCCTATGGACTGTCCAAATTGAAGGTCTATCTTTTTCTATGCCTTAATAATTTTTAACTATAATATGGCCATTTGATTACCAATCCACCAGTATTTGAATATAATTATGGACAAAGTTTATGCTGAATGTTCATATACATCCATTATCTAACTTGGATATTAATCCAGATTTTATAGTTATATGACTTAGCTAATCAGTGCATTATAGATTGATGGAAATGCATAATCTGCCAGAGAACTTTTTCATAATTTGCAGGAATTTTTTCAGTTTTAGTAATTTTCTTAGGTTGACCAGGTAAGATTGTCTCTAATATATTTTAATTATTAAGAGCAAAGATGTTCTGTGAATTCTAATGATATAAAGTGAGTAAGTGGTCAGAAGAGTTAGTGGTCAGTATAGAACTTTATCATAGTTAATCAACATCTTTGTCATTGGTATGACAGATTATTTAGGAAAATAGGGAAGCCTCAACCTTTAGAGGCATTGGAACATGTATAATTGAGGGAGAAAGAAATCTTGCCACATTTTTTTCTTTGTCATCATTTTGCTCATTTTCACTAAACTGCTTTTAACTTAGGTTAGTCCCCCTCCCCACACCATTAGGGCTTGTTAAATATTGCTAGAATGTACTAAGAGAATAAGAAAGCCATATGTGCTGTGTGCGTGCCATGCTAACTTTCTAGGGTTGTTTATTTGGGTATAATAGGGTTATCACTTGTGCTTTTTTAAAACAAAATAATCTTTTTCTTGTATTCAGTGGGAAAGGAAATCATAAGAGAAGTAGGCTGCCATGTGGCTTGATTGAGACTCTCTTTACAGCTAGAATGGGGACCTAACATAAGCGTTTGTCTCAAACTCTTTCACGTAGATACACAAATGGCCCACACTAAGCATTAGCCCTCGACAAAGCCCAAATGACTTAAATAAGATTTCTTTCCCTATATATGAAGTGTTGTTTTTTGTTGTTGTTGTTGTTGTTTTTTGTTTTGTTTTTTTGTACTATTGGCATAGAGATTACGTATGTACTTTTAATTTCTTTTTAACCAAAATTACTAGTTTGTCAATGAGCCAGACAGCTTATATATATATAGTAGTTTCTCTTCTGAAAAGCCTGTTGCCTGGGAAGGCAAATTGTAATCAGAAGGAGCAGTGTGATAGAGAGCCCAAGGTCATGAGATATTTGAAGTAGTCAAACCAGTCCAAGGTGCTGTCAGAACCAGCTCACCTTGGGCTTTTTCTCGGAGAGAAAAAATTAAGGTCATAGCTAGCATATTAACAGATGAACCTGCTCTTCTTAAGTGAGATAAATCTTTTCACTTGCCCTTTCCCTTAAGAATGTCTCCAATTTTAAAACTGATTTTTTTTTCAGATTTTAATTCAAACACATTCATATTTGAGGGCCAGGAATAAATATTTTCCCTCTTCCCTATCCTTTGTAAAATTTGATGGGAAAAGTAGTAAATGCACATGGTGGAAAATTCAAATCCTACCAAAAAATCATATAGTCCAATAAAGCATTCATCTCCCTTCATTTCCCTTCCCAAGAGGCAACTACTACTCTTTAAATATGTCTTTATTGATTTCAGAGAGAGGAAGGGAAAGGGAAAGAGGGATAGAAACATCGATGAGAGAAACATTATGGACTGGCTGCCTCCTGCATGCCCCCTTCTGGGGATTGAACTCAGAAACCTGGGCATGTGCCCTAACTGGGAATTGAACTGTGACCTCTGGTTCATGGGTCGATGCTCAGCCAGTGAGCCACACCGGCCAGGCGGGGCAACTACTCTTAATAGCTTATTATCTGTCTTTGCAAATATATATATATTTTTTAAAAACACAAATATTATACCCATCATTGTATACCTTTGTGGTTTTTTTCCACTGGCTATACTTAGAGATGGGAACAGATACATTTTTTTCTTTTTAAGACAAAGTTCTTTTTTTAAAAATGTGTTTTTATTGATTTTTAGAGAGAGAGGAAGGGAGAAGGATAGATAGAAACATAGATGAGAGAGCAACACCATCGACTGCTTGCCTCCTGCAAACCTGTACAGGGGATTGAGCCTGCAACCTGGGCATATGCCCTGACTGAGAATCAAACCATGACCTCTTGGTTCCTGGGATAGATGCTCAACTGCTGAGCCACACTGGCTGGGAGGGAACAGACACTTTTTACATTTAAGCTCTTTTTGTGGACATTTGCCTCTAACATATATAGTTGCTACTGAGGAATCCCATATTACTCAGATAATATTGAGGTACAGAAGATAATTTCACTTTAGTGATTTTCACATTTTTTTTAGCTTTCCTACATTTTAAAAACTTTCACAGAATTCCTAATTTTCTATAATTCTGTGCTCACCAAGGGCATATGAGAACCCTGGGACCCTCCTGAGACATGGAAGCCTGGGGTAGGTCTCTGGCTGTCCCAGCACTGGGTCTTGCTGTGCTGAGCTGTCCCTAGAGATCTAATCGGCCTCAAGATGTCAGCTCTGTCTGGCCTTCTTCCTGCAGATTCCATCTCCTCCTCGGCTTCCAGTTCCCTCAGGATCCGGAATCCAGAGGACTCTCCCTGTCTGGATCTCCAGTCTGAGGCCATGATTATCAGGGCATGTCCACAGCATAGCACCCTCACAGGCATTTTGTGGACCCCACCTAGTGACCCTGTTTATTTATCAGCTCTCTATTTTAAGAGGCATGTCAACCATTGTACACGCTCAGTATTAGCTAGTGGCCACTTGACCTATAAAAATGGGGGAGGAGGGCGGCATGGGAGACACTTCCATTACACCCAATTATCAGAAACATTCTGTACAAATCTTACTTTTGGAAAGTATAAATTTTATTAACTTAAGAATAGTACCAAAAGATCAACCCATTAGGCAGAGACAAAAAATATTAATTAGTTTATAAATTAAAAAAAAACAATTGGCTGACCCAAATAATTCTCAGTATTTCTTATGGGTTATTTCTACTTGACAACACTATTCCTTCAATTATAAAATTCTTTGAAACAAAAATTCAAATGTGCTAGTGTGGATAGATCCTGAACAGTAGAAATAGATGATTTTTATAGTACTGTTTAAATTTGTACAATACCTTAAAAATCTATAAAAAATATAAAATATCAGAGAAAATTCTGGATGCTATTTTTATGAGGTACTGGAAAGGAAGTGATTGGGATTCCCGGTTATTTCTATGGAGAACAGTCACTTTTTCGTTCCACAAAGTCTTGATACCACCAGAGGAAGTTGCTGACAGTGATGTCCTCGAATGAAGGGGTTGGTGGTCAGGGGGAGGGTTATGGCTAGTAAGGAGCTTGTGTTTGTCTGTGAGACATCGGTCATTGCCTTGTCTGTAATTTTTAATCTTACTAGCTCTTCCCCACACAAATGTTTCCCTTCCATATTTCACTTCAGATTTTCTTCCCAATTCATCAACCCTTTTCTCTGCTCAGTTTTCTTACATTCTGCTTTCATCCTATTTGTTACGGTGTTTATATTTTCTCATGCCTATGAAGTTTCTGAAACTCTTTTTGTGTTATACTAACAAGTAGTCTTCCTTGGCATGGTATTTATTAACTGAGCTAGTTTTCATATGTCAATAGAAATTGCATTAGAAATCGAAATACTTCTATTTGGTTTGCTTTTACAATGAAGCCATAAAGAGTTCCTCCTATTCTT
The DNA here is from genome assembly GCF_000147115.1 of Myotis lucifugus. Taxonomy (NCBI): domain Eukaryota; kingdom Metazoa; phylum Chordata; class Mammalia; order Chiroptera; family Vespertilionidae; genus Myotis; species Myotis lucifugus. The sequence continues at coordinate 2,914,811 of NW_005871126.1, forward strand.
CTGGCTTATAGAGAGTACTTACAAACAGCAAAGAAGAGAAACTGATTTATACTTAGCATCCAAGCTAATGCTGTTCATATTGTCTTATTAGAACACCTGGAGAGTGCAAGTTCTAACTCAGGTATACCAGCTGCACAGAGAGGTGAGTTCGTCTAATCAAATAGTCACCAAGGTGTGAAATTCTAGTGTGGTGGTGCATAAACATACAGACAATGGAAAAATGCACTGGACAGTGGAATTCAGACACCAAAATGTGGCCTTCTTGTAGTTAGAATGTGTCTCAAAAACATTAATAAAACTAATATTTTAAAAATTTAAAGCATTTTCATAGTTTTCCAGTTTCTAAAAATAAAAGTTTAGCTTTTTAATATATATATATTTTTTTGCTCAGTAGTAGTAAAAGTTATTCTTTTAGAAGGAGAACTTGATAGGTTCACACCTGCCACCCTACCCTGTGTTATCAGCAGCTTTGTTGCCAAAAATCATACATGGAAAAGAGAATATGGACAGAAGCGATCCTTTGGCTTTCCTGTTACTCTTGGTAGAAAGAAGGTATTTTAATAAAAGATAAGTCAACGAGTGATTTTTTTCATCTATTCTTCAATATCTGACTCATTATTTTTTGTTTTGATTTTAAAGTAGACATAGGAAGGCAATTATTCACAAAGTTTGGATTGCAAATTAAAGTCCTAAAGTATAAACAGCTAAAACATTGTAAAGTAAAAAGAATGGGGAGAAAGTTAGTTAAAACATGGTATGTGGTCCTGATATTTCTGTTAAACCCCACTTCCGTTTTCCCTAAGAGACTACACAACTATGACATCACCAAAAACGCTCAGCCAGCTAACTGAGAAATTGGTTTTGGACAAATCAGTGTCTAAAGCTTGACTCTTTACTGTCTCTCTTATCTGACTTGAAAGGGACCATTCTTTTTCTGTATTACAGTTAAATTACGTCATCGGAAGGAGTGTTATGACGAGTAAGAGACGTCATACATATTTTTTCTTTTGTTTTCTGTCTGTGTTTCCAGCAACGTCAGTTGATTACAGTTCCTTTGCAGACAGATGCAGCAGCTGGATAGAGCTCATTAAACTGAAAGCTCAGACCATAAGGCGCGGATCAATTAAGACAAGTAGGCGGATGTTTCTACCACATTATGATCTGAGAAGCATATCCCTGATTTCCCAGTGGTGGAGGCTAGACTTTTCCACCCAGTAATAACATTGCGAATCAATCATGTGTTGGAGTGTGAAAGCTGCAGACTAATGGTCATTTAACAGAAGTTATTGAAGGGCCTTTAGATTTGTTGATTTTAACTGTAGAATTTTTTTTTAATTTCACTTTTTGTGAAGGTATTCTTAAAAGTATATAAATAGATATTATATTCTTCTAGTGGAAGGAAATTGTCAGCTCTCTTATTGAAGAGATACTATTCCAGGACCCAAGGTACTATCTAGCCCAGTGGTTCTCAACCTGTGGGTCGCGATCCCTTTGGGGGTCGAACGACCCTTTCACAGGGGTCGCCTAAGACCATCGGAAAACGCATATATAATTACATATTGTTTTTGTGATTAATCACTATGCTTTATGTTCAATTTGTAACAATGAAATTGGGGGTCACCACAACATGAGGAACTGTATTAAAGGGTCGCGGCATTAGGAAGGTTGAGAACCACTGATCTAGCCTATGGCATGTGTCAGTTTACCAAGTGTGATATCCAGAGGGCTGAAAGAATGAGGTATTTTTAGAGAGAAAGTAAACTCATCTCACTGTTAGAATCAAGATCATCATATGCTCTTTATCTATACTCCATGTGTTTTGGTAGATTCTGAGGTAAATGTATTTGAGTGTCAGAGTTTATAGTACATTAATAGGGAAAGAACTATCTTGTAGAGGAAAGATCACAGGATATGGAACCTGTTGATCTGGTTTTGAATCTTAGAAGTGCCATTTTAATAGCTGTGTGACCTTGGGAAAGTTATTTAACTTCTCTGAGCCTCAGTTTCCTCATGTTGAAAATGGGGATAAAACCTAGGTTGCTGGGTTGTTGTAAGGATTAGATGTATATATGTGCCTGGTTTATAATAGTTATTTGATAAGTGATAGCTATTATTATTTATATTTTATAACAATCAACTTTTAGATAGCCAAGGTCATTTCTAAGTTTTTAAAATTATGAGTTTGATCAAAATGGTTTGGAAAATAAACCTTTTACAACTAGTTAACAAGGTTTATCTACAAGTTGACAATGATGAAGTCATCTGAAAAAGTTGGAGAAAAAACTGGGAAATATAACAACTTTCACACTCTTTGTAATAATTTGTTCCCACAGCAGATAATTTTTAATTGCTCTGCCGCTTTTTCTTTTTCTTCACTTTATAACGATCATTGTATGTATAGCTACACCGCATCAACATTTTCTTTTGCAGGAATGCCATTTTTCTTCCAAAAGAATTCCATTTCAGCATTTTCTCTTATGTTTTTCTTTCTCTCTCTCTTTAAATTGCATGCAGTGCATGATAATTTCTTGACTTTCATGACATGGCTTAGCCTCACAGACAGCTGAATGTTGTCACCACTTACTCGGAAACCTTGGGGGTGTAATTGAGTTACTGGCATCTGATCCTGGTGCTTTCTCTTCTTTCTCCAATTTTTAGCTGTGACAGTTGAAAAAGCAAGTCCAATGAGTGAAGGAAATTTCCGGAATCGTTCTGCTCCACCTTGTGCAAATTCTACAGTTGGGGTTGTTAAGATGACACCTCTTTCTTTCATTCCTGGAGCAAAAATAACGAAATATCTTGGGATAATTAACATGTTTTTTATTCGGGAAACCACTTCTCTACGTGAGGTAATTTTATGGATGTTATTTCATTATTTTTGTGAATTTTCTATGACTGAAGATATTAGTGACAAAACTAAACAAGTTTCATTTTTTTTTTTTTTTTTGCCAAAAGTAACACACACATCCCCCCCCACCCCCCACCCCCCCGCCAATAACCTGTCTGGATTGATTCCAAATTTCACACAGTAGTATTAGCATAAGACTTATGAACAAAACAGATGGGGCCCTGGACCTGATGGAATTCACAGTCTAGTGAAACTGGAGCATGGTGGATATTAAACAAATACTTACGTGTTAGTAAGTAATATAATAGAGGCCATTAGAAAATATAACGGGGGAACTCACTTTAGATTTAGGGAGGGTATCTCTGAGGAAGTTCCATTTCAGCCAGGACCTAAAGAACTAGATACGAGTTATCCTGGTAGAAAATTGGGTAACGATCCTTAGAACCTTCAGGAGCAGCATATATAAAGACCTGAGGCAGAGAAAGTGCTTGACACTTTTGAGAAACTGATAAAAGGTAAACATGACTAGAATATGGTTCAGAAGGGGAGATATGGATAGCGGGGAGGTTTTATTGTTTATATTTATCATTAATTTATTTGAAGGAGGATGGGAACAATTTGATAGAGGGAGATGTTGAAGATGGAGGAACAATTTGAATTCTTGCTCTGCCATTTATTTACTAGTCATGTGATCATAGCTAGTCATGGGCACATAACAAATTCTTTGAGCTTCATCATCTGTAAAATAAGGAGAGTAATCCCTATCATAGATATGTGTTCAGTAAAGGTTTGTTCATTCATGCAACAAGTCCTCATGAAGGACATTAAAATAATCCATTATATTAAGATCATTGTCGATGTTTTAATATATCTTCTTTGACATTTTATATACATTTATTTATACAAGTACATAATTTGATTTTCCTGTGCATTATTATGTAGGAAGGAGGAGTCAGTGGTTTTCTCCATGCTTTTGTCGCTGAGGTGTTTGCAATGGTGAGAGCTCATGTTGCTGCATTAGGAGGGAATGCTGTTGTCTCCTACATCATGAAGCAGTGTGTCTTCATGGAGAATCCAAATAAGAACCAGGTAAGAGGTAGTTAAAGACCTCTGACCGGGAACCTGGGAATGTCCCCCATGGCCTTCCCACCTGCCACCCTCCCCTGTAAAAGAGATTTGCTCTTTATAAAGCTCTTTGATTCTCGATGCTTAGAACTTGTTCTAAAGAATCTATATAATAAAAGCCTAAGCGACCATTACGGCAGAACGACCAGAACGACTGGTCGCTCTGATGCACACTGACCACCAGGGGGCAGGCGCTCAACGCAGGAGCTGCCCCCTGGTGGTCAGTGCGCTCCCACAGGGGGAGCACCGCCCAGCCAGAAGCCGGGCTCATGGCCCTGCTAGCGCAGCAGTGGTGGCGGAAGCCTCTCCTGCCTCCGTGGCAGCGCTAAGGAGCAGTGAGCTGAGTGGTAAGGAGTAGTGAGCAGGCGGGCAGTAAGGAGCAAGGGGTCCGGGACTGTGAGAGGAATCCCAGACTGCGAGACGACGCAGACTGGGCTTCTGATTTACTATTTTTTTCATCATCATCTTGGTGGATCTTTGGAATACAGTGATGGCTAACTGAGGAGAGTTAAAAATGCCTCCTGATAGGCGTGACTCAGTGGTTGAGCATCAACCTATGAACCAGGAGGTCACTGTTGGATTAACAGTCATGGCACAAGCCTGAGTTGCGGTCTTGATCCCCATTGTGGGGTGTGCAGGAGGCAGTCAATCAATGATTGTCTCTCATCACTGATGTTTCTATCTTTCTCTCTCCATTCCTCTCTGAAATCAATCAATATATATATATTCAAAAAGCCCTCCTCTAGTTTGGATTATGATGCCATCAGGTTCTCACTGCCATGCTGGTGAAAAGTACATCATAATGGGGCCACACTGCTTTGTTTCGTTTTTAAATAAGTAATGTAATTCTGTTAATGGGGGCTAAAGTGTACTGCTTAGGTTAAATTTTAGAATAAATTTCTTTTATCATTTTTGTTAAGATAACTCAAAATTGTTAGAGTCCTTTAAAAATTAAATGACTATAATGAATGTTTCTTTGAGTTTACTTTCTTATGAATTGCCTTCTTTGCTCATTTTTCTAGTGGGTTGTCTATCTTTTCTCTAATGAATGTGGTGCCCCTAAAGTAACAGACGAGTATGAGCATATTGTTGAATTTGTGACTGAACATGTCCCGTTGTTCTTATAGGCACAGTGTCTTATAAATGTAAGTGGTGATGCAGTGATTTTTGTCCGTGAATCTGAATTAGAAGTGGTATCATCTCAGCCACCTACTGCCAACTGCCAGTCATCATGTCCTGGAGGAGACGTTACAACCTGAAGTAAATTAGAAAGAAAGAGCTCAGCTACGTGACATTTATCTGTCTCCATTGTTTTGTCATTATCTTTCTAGACTTCTTAAAAAATTGAACTTGACCTGAGATAATTCAAAAAGAATTGATACATTATGAGTAGATTTGATTTGTCTAGAATCTCTTGGAAGCATGAGAATTTTCTAATCTTGACATTTTGTTTGCCAAGCTTAGATAGACAGGCCTCATGAGTAAGTTAAATTTCTCAGAGAACTGTAGGTGGGTGATATTTGTAATTTTTGTTGATTTTAGTAAAATCATAATTTACAAAATGAAATGGGAAGATCATCAGGAAACTAAGATAGCTGCCCTAATGTAACTTCAGAAAGTTAAGCAACAGATTCACAAATTGTTAATGAAGAAATGGTCTGATTTGAGGGATGTGTGGGAAAATGGAGAAAAGTTTTCAGAAAATGATGTGGGTTTCTTAATGCGTTTTATTTTGATGAGGAATTTGGTCACAACTGAAGGGGAGCAGTGCTTCGGCCATCTTTTAAAAAGAAGTTCCAATTCCACTGCTTGTATCCATATGTCTTAGCTACTGTGAAAGAAGACAGAATATCAGTGCCTGTGTCCTTTTATTGAAAGTTTTAATGATATCTCTGAGGAGGGAGGAAAATAAATTACTATTTAACTTTATAAGTGTCCCATTTCAGTTGGTGCTTAATTTGTCTAGAAGAGGTTTGGCTTCACCAGGGGAAAAAAAAGTCAGTGAATTTTGTTGAAATAGTTAAAATATAATTGATCTAATAGGAACATAAAATTATTTTCTAATAAAATAATAATGCACTTCTACCAAATAGAATTTTAGTAATGTCTTAGGGACTTTTGATGGTGAGTTAGACTGTATTTGGCATAGAATTCGGAAATGTAACTTGAATGTAAATATGCTGCAAAATGTTGAATGTATACATAGGGATACTTTTTCTGTCAATGCCAAATACCTGTTTTAAATGAACCTTAAAAAGTACACTCTTCCTTTGCACAATCAAATTTCTTTATAAAACTCATGATTTTGCTCTTCCAGGATAACAAACTGCCCTAAAGATTAGGAGTCATTTTCTTGTTATCACAGGTGTCAATATTTTTCTGTATTTTGTTTATAATTTTTATTTTTAAATAAAATGTTTATAAAGATACTGGAATATTCCTTAATCTCTTTTTTACCCCCTGGATACACTACTGTCAGTATTCTGGAGTCACTTGACATTTGATCATCTTCATTCGTTCCTTCAATCAATAAACATCTGTTGTGCATCTACTCTATGCAAAGCCCTGTTCTTAATTTTGGGGAAAAATATAAATATATAAATATATAAATATATAAATATATAAATAAAAATATATATAAAATTGTGGCACTCTGTGTCTTTGGTAGGTAGGTAGGTAGGTATTCATTCAACAACTATTTATGAAGGCCTACAGATCCCAAGGCATAGTTTTAAACAGTGAAAAAGCACACACCTAAGTTACTGCTCTCATGAAGCTTATTTTCATGAACTACACAAGAAAATAATTTATAAAATGTGGTTTATAGCCCTGTAATGATTGCTAATGTTTATTGAATGCTTACTACATGCCAGGCAATCTAATAAATATATTTTTGTGGTAAGCCTTTACAGAAACCCGATGAGGTAGATACTATTGGTAAGCCCCATTTTATAGTTGAGGCAGCTGAGAGTTTATGTGATACATCCAAGACACAATAAGTAGTGGAGCCAAGATTCAAGCACCAGCAACCTGACTCTGATACCTACACTATTAAGTGAGAAAATGTTTGGGATAAGGGTAGCTAGGTAGCTTCCCAAAGGAAATAATAATAATTAAGCTCAGTCTGGAAAAATAGGCAACTCACTGAAATTGACTGTTCATTCATAGTTTATTCACCCACCCAACTATTTTATGATTGTCTATATTTAAGAGCCCTTTCTAGGCAGGGGAATAATAAGAACTGCCACTAATTGAGTACCTGCTTTGTGTCATATCCTGTGCATACCCATTATTCTAATTCTTAAAATATAAAACTAGCTGGGTGGCATTACTCCATTTTGGTACTAACAATTGTATACTCAGCAGAGGTCCAAGCTGATTTCTAGGAAAGCCGGAGTTTCCTTAACCACTCAGGGTTTACAATCAGCTCACACGAAGATTGGCTCCTTCCAGAAAAGCTACTGTTACCTGTGTCTCAGGAGCTGCTCTTGTTTCCTTTTGTGTGGATTCTCTCGAGAGACATGATCATTTAAAACAGATGTGCTGGGAATACAAGGAAGCTTACAATATTTACAGTGTACCTCATCTCATTCCTTCTTCATTGCTGCTCCAAAGGTAAACTACACAATCTCAATACTTTGTTAAGTTTTCTACACTCACTGTCCCACTTCCTCCACCTGCTATTCTTTCATAATCCATGACCATCTGGCTTCCATCTCCTGATCTGCCCCTGAATTTGAACATGCCAATGATACAAGTATTGGATTGCAGTATTGGATATCTGGCAAGATTTTTTTATGCATATACATAATTATTTTATACTTTTTTTTTAAAACCTCACTCAAGGACTTGTTTTTCATTGATTTTTATTTTTATTTTTTTTATTTTTAAAATATATTTTATTGATTTTTTACAGAGAGGAAGGGGGAGAGATAGAGAGCCAGAAACATCGATGAGAGAGAAACATCGATCAGCTGCCTCCTGCATATCCCCTACTGGGGATGTGCCCGCAACCCAGGTACATGCCCCTGACCGGAATCGAACCCGGGACCCTTCAGTCCGCAAGCCGACACTCTATCCACTGAGCCAAACCGGTTTCGGCTTCCATTGATTTTTAAAGAGAGAGGGAGAGACAGAGAGAAACACGTAAGTGTGAGAGACACATCGATTGGTTGCCTCCTGCATGGTCCCAACCAGGGCAGGGAGCCTGCAACCGCGGTATGTGCCCTTGACTGGAATCGTACCTGGGACCCTTCAGTCCGCAGGCCGATGCTCTATCCACTGAGCAAAACCGGCTAGGGCCATAATTATTTTATAAATGCATAAATGGGATCATACATTTTTAAATAGTTTTACTTTTTTACCTTTTTCTCCTTACCCATTATATGCCTCCCAATCCAATGTTAGTAACCTAGCATGTATTCTTGCATATAAAAAATTTGCTAATGAGGTATAATGTTTATTCAATAAAATTAATCTATTTTAAGTGTATGCATCAAGGAGTTTTGACAAATAGACTCGGTCATATAATCAAGGTAACATTTCCATCTCCTCAAGAGAGTTCCCTTGTGTCCTTTGGTAATCAGTCTACCTCCTCTACCATGTAAATGGGATCTTGTTCTTGTAACTTTCACTTACTCTCAGGGGCTCCCTATCAAATTTGCTACTCTTCATTATTTCTTATGAGATAAATTTCATCACTAATTAGCCAGTTTTAGTTTAAGTCAGATACTGCGGGAGATCCAAAGCCTATATATACTTTTTCCACTACACCATCTAGTCTCACAGAACAAGATGCATAAAAATGGGGAAATAAGAAAATGTATGTTGTGTGAAAGCAACTATTTACAAACACTGTTGTAGTTTTTTTCTTTTTTTTCCAGGGTGGGATCTTTTCACAGAGTACTTTGAGAATCTGTTCCAAGCTCTGGAGCTTTCCTCCAAAAAAATAAGCAAACACATAAAATTTTGCACACTGCTTCAGGAGGTTTATTGAAATCTTCATTGACCTCAGGTTAAATCAAGTATAAGATGAATGAAGGGGCTTGGGGGGTGGGGATGATAAGGAACCAGGCCAAAGGAAATGTTAGGAATTATTGGGTGGCTCTTTCAGTGACTGAGCCTAAAAGGCAGCCAGCAGGCAGAGGAGGATCTCTGGGTGCCTGGGACCTTTTGCTGACCTGCCCCTGGGCTTGGTGCTGGTGGAAGCCAGCCTTGGTGCACAGCTTGGTCCTTCCCACACACATCCAGGCCCAGCAGAGGCAGCCAAAAACTGTGGGTTGCTTTGTAGCTACAAACAGGTTGCCCAGGGCCAGTCACAGGCCGTGTGTGACATTGACTTGCACCAGAGACACACCCAGTGGCCAGCTTCAAACAACATCAGAGCAGGATCCAATTAGTTTCACAAAATGGCAAAGGTTAAAGACAGGCAACAGACCCTGCTGAGGCAAATTTCACTTCATGTGGTCAACACCTACACAGCAGCTTGTATATGTGGTCAGGGTCAACTCTCACCATCAACTAGCCTGAGGGTCAATCCCACACACAAACGGGCCAATAGCAATCAAGACTCAGTTATAATAGGAGGTGTTGCATAAACCACACAAGGGACATTCCTGAAGCACCCAGCTCAGGTAATTAAGGAGACTGTGCCACTGGGTTCCATAGGACACCTACTACATAAGGCCACCCTACCAAGACTTGGAGATCTGCCTAATACATAGAAACAAACACAAAGAGGCCGCCAAAATGGGGAGACAAAGAAACATGCCCCAAATGAAAAAAAAAAGAAAAAAGAAATCTCACTAAAAAAATAAGTAAAAAGGAGCTAAATGAAATGGAGGCAAGCAATTTACCAGATACAGAGTTCAAAAATATGTTTATAAGAATGCTGAAGAAACTTAGTGAGAATTTCGATAGCATGGAAAAGGACATAGAAACCATAAAAAAGAGCAAGTCAGAAATGAAGAATACAATCTCTGAAATGAATACACTAGAAGGAATAAACAGTAGGTTGGATGAAGCAAAGGATCAAATCAGTAATTTGGAAGACAAGGTAGCAGGAGAAACCCAATCAGAGAAGCAAAAATAAAAAAAGAAAAGAAATGAGGATAGTTTAAGGGATATGTGGGACAACATGAAGCGTAACAATATTTGCATTTCTGGGGTGCCAGAAGGAGAAGAGAGGGAGCAAGGGATCGAGAACCTAATTGAAGAAATAATGGCTAAAAACTTCCTTAACCTGGTGAAGAAAAAAGACATGCAAATTCAGGAGGTGCAGAGAGTCCCAAACAAGATGTACCCAATGAGGTCCACACCAAGACACATAATAGTTAAAATGGCAAAGGTTAAAGACAAAGAGAATCTTAAAGCTGCAAGAGAAAGACAGTTAATTAATTACCTACAAGGGAGCTCCCATAAAACTGTCAGCTGATTTCTCAATAGAAACATTTCAGGCCAGATGGAATTGGCAAGAAATATTCAAAGTGATGAAAAGCAAGGACCTACAACCAAGACTACTTTACCCAGCAAAGCTATCATTTAATATTGAAGGAGAAATAAAGACCTTTCCAGACAATAAAAAGCTAAAGGAGTTCATTCCACAAAACCAGTATTATAAGAAATGTTAAAGTTCTTCTTGAAGAAGGAGAAGAAGGAAGAGGAAAAGGAGGAGGAGAAGGAGGAGGAGGAAGTGGAGGAGAAGGAAAAAAAAAAAGAAGAAAACAGAACATAGTTATAAAGAATAACATGGCAATAAATACCTACCTATCAATAATCACTTTAGATTTAAATGGCTTAAATGCTCCAATTGAAAGACATAGCATTGCTGAATGGATAAGAAAACAAGAAAATTTATATATATATACTCTTTATAAGAGACCCACCTCAGAATGAAAGATTAAAGAAACTGAAAGGGATGTTTCTGGCTGGGTGGTTTAGTTGGTTGCAGTGTCATCCCATATACCAAAAGGTTGTGGGTTCGATTCTTGATCAGGGCACATACTTACGTTGAAGGTTTGACCCCAGTTGGGGCATGTGTGGGAGGCGACTGATCAATGTTTCTCTCTCACATTGATGTTTCTCTCTCTCTCTCTCTCTCTCTCTCTCTCTCTCTCTCTCTCTCCCCCTTCTTCCCTCCCTCCCCTTGTCTCTCTCTAAAATCTATAAACATATCCCCAGGTGAGGATAAAAAAAAAAGGAAAGGGTTGGAAAAAATATTTCATGCAAATGGAAATGAAAAAAAGCAGAGACAGCAATGCTTATATCTGACAAAATATACTTTAAAACAAAAGCTATAGTAAGATACAAGGAAGGACATTATATAAAATTCTTATAAATTTAAACTCTAGAGATATATCAAGTTACAATATAGTTATGCTATTTATGATGTCATTGAATATGAAATGTTTCCATAAACTTGGGATACAAGTACAGTCTTATTTCTTTTATTTTTTCAATTAATTTTTCAAATACCCATGCGACTAATTTAGCAGAAATCCAGAATCTCCTTCCTTTGAGGTTATCTACACTTAGAATTGTCCATTAACTCTAGGGGCTCAATGCAGTCTTCAGAAGTTAAATTTAGCTTCCACACCCAAGCTGTGACAATACAGGAACCTCTTTAGTACACTATTGCATTTGCTTCCCATTACCACATGGTGTCGCTGTTGGAATGGGTTCCACACAGTAGAACAGAAGATGCTGGTCTTCAGCAGTTATGACCCCACACTGACCATGACTCACACAGGTTTTCAGGATTTTTAGCAGGTAGACTTATTTTCTCCCTGCCTATTCCATCCAACGAAGCCTGGCAAGTTCAGGTCTTAAGTACTCAACTTAACTGTCAATTGAATTGTGATGAAAATAAAATTCTAGTTTTTTCATATAAATTTTAGAATAGCTTATTAATTTTTATATGAAAAACTGCTGGTATATATACTTTTTAAAATTGAGGTTGTGTTGAATCTGTAGATAAATTTAGGGAGCATTCACAGCTTAATATTGAGTCTTCCAATCCATGAATATGCTTCTCTATTTATGGCTTGTTTGATTTATCTTTATTTGTAGTTTTCAGTATACAAATCTTGAAAACTTTTTTTGGGGGGGGTACTTTATACTAAGTACTTCATGTTTTTTTATCCTATTTATAAATGGGTACTGTTTTAATTTCCAGTAGTTATTAATTTTTAGTGTATACAAATACAACTGATTTTTCACATCGATCTTGTTTCCTGTAGCCACATATTGATTCCAATCGGTTTCCTTTGGTGATTTGGGAGGGGTTTTATGTAGACAATCATTGTCGTGATTGTGCATAGTTATGGTTTTATTTCTTCCTTTACAATCTGAATGACTTTTATTCTTCCTTACTAAATTGGCTTCATTAATGATTACCATATTGAACTATTAAATACAATGTAGAGTAGTAGGAGTGGACATTCTAGCTTTATTCCAGATCTCAAGGGGAAGGCATTCAGTCAGCCTTTCAGTATTAAATATGATGTTATCTGTGGGTATTTCAAAGAAGCGCTAGGTCAGCGGTTCTCAACCTGTGGGTCACAACCCCTTTGGGGTCAAACGACCCTTTCACAGGGGTCGCCTAAGACCATCGGAAAACACATATATAATTACATATTGTTTTTGTGAGTAATCACTATGCTTTAGTTATGTTCAGTTTGTAACAATGAAAATACATCCTGCACATCAGATATTTACATTACGATTCATAACAGTAGCAAAATTACAGTTATGACGTAGCAACAAAAATAATTTTATGGTTGGGGGTCACCACAACATGAGGAACTGTATTAAAGGGTTGCGGCATTAGGAAGGTTGAGAACCACTGCTCTAGGTGATTGTATAATTCTTGACTTACCACTACATATATATGCATATATTTATACCTGGAAAATCCCTAAATATTTGAAAATTATACAACATTCTTTTAAGTACACCATTATAAAAAGAGGAGATGAAAGCTGAAGCATCATTTCATAATGGGTGGAAGGATGTGGGAAGCTTCTGGGTTTAGCAGACTGATTGTTGTTTGTCCTCTTAGGCATTTTCTAGAAAGGCCTTTATATCTCTTCTCATGTTCCAGAGGCATGAACCTAAGTAAGGGATTGCCATCTAATGGTCCCAACTAGGGACCAATTTTCTCTAATACTGAATAGCATGGAATAGGTATTACCTTACCCTCAAAATTTAGTTCTTAAACTATTAATAACCTGTTTACATTGCTTTTATATTGCTTCAGCTGATCTGGGCATGTTAAGAAGTGTTCTATCACCACCAGCACAGTGATTGTACATTATAAGGGCACAGTAAATATTTATTACAGGTAAAATGAATAAATGCTTTTATTTCTTCCTTAAAAAACTCAAAATGCTATTGGTTAGGGTCCAAGATAAGCTTTTAAGTATAAATCTGTTTAAGCTAAAAACCAGTTAATTCCTCTTAGTGTTTATGTGTCCCTAATAGCTTATCACCACTTTAGTATCATAAGTTTTAATCTATTTCAGGAGTTACCTTGTATGTCTTTTTTATTAACATTTCATTATTCTTTGATTCCAACATTTTAGGATGTTTCTGAACATCATTACTTCTTTCACAGGCTTGTTTTTGGAATCTCAACCTGGTATCTTAAAATAGGTCACTGACCAAGAACCTTTTAGATAATCATAATAATAAAGAGCTAATATGCAAATGGTTGTGACGCCCTCACGTGTAACGACCAATCAGGAGGCTGCGTGCACAGCAGGAGTGGGTGGGTGGGGACTTGCGTGAGGCTCGCTTCCCTGCCCCTGGTGCCGGCCCCGGGGACGTGAGGCTTGCAGAGGCCTATCTCTTTGGGGTGATGGATCGCGGGGCTCCCGCACTGTGACAGAGCACAGGCCAGGCTGGGGGACCCCCCTCCCAGTGCACAAAATTGGTGCACCCGGCCACTAGTCTATATTATAAAAGGCCTGTGGCCCTAACGCCATAACAACCAAAGACTGCACCCTAACCAGTTTGGCTCAGTGGATAGAGCATCGGCCTGTGGACTGAAGGGTCCCAGGTTCGATTCCGGTCAAGGGCATGTACCTTGGTTGTGGGCACATCCCCAGTAGGGAGTGTGCAGGAGGCAGCTGGTCGATGTTTCTCTCTCATCGATGTTTCTGACTCTCTATCCCTCTCCCTTCCTCTCTGTAAAAAATCAATAAAATATATTAAAAAAAAAAAAGACTGGTGTGGGTGGGCAGGGCTGTGAGTGTGGCGAGGCATGCACGGGTGGGTGGGGCTGCAAGTGGGGAGGGGCGGTGGGCGGGGCACATGCAGGTGGGTGGGGCCACACAATTACACGCACTGGGCTTCTAGTTCTTTTATAAACACCCTGGTTTTATATACTTGCTATCTAAACAACAATCAATCAGGAAAATAATAAAAAAGCCAGTTAGGTCAATTATCCCTTTACTCAAACTCAAAATTGATACCTTCAGTTCTGATAGTGGTTTTCTCTAATTATGTAAAGCTTTGGCAACAGTTTTGATGAGTAAGAATGTTGACCTTGTCTTCTTTCCTTCTTTCTCTCCTCCTTCCTTCTTCTCCTCCTTCTCCTCCTCCTCCTCCTCCTCCTCCTCCTCCTCCTCCTCCTCCTCCTCCTCCTCCTCCTCCTCCTGCTTCTGCTTGCATTTCACAGGCTTTTCAAGATTTATCCTCCCAATGTCACTTATTGCATCAAAAGTTGAATGTGTTTTATTGCATAAAATACCACCTATCTAAGATAGTTATGTTTCCTCTTAAAATGACCAGATAAAGGAGTAGTTTGCTCTAAAGTCCACATTCACTTTGAAATAAAAATTATGCCACCAGTGTGAAATGAAGAACTGTGAGTAGGCTTTTGGCACAATAATGCTATCACCAGGCTGCGGAGATGTGTTGGCCAGAGCTGGTATTCAGGAGACTCTTCTAGTCTTGGCTCTTGCACCCATCTAGTAATATTACTTCTTCAGCTTAAAGTCACCTCCAGGAAGTGAGAAACTTGATAATTTAATGAAGCCACTCAGTCCTCACTACCACCTTACCTAATTCTAATTCCCTACACAGCTCTTATCACTCACTACTTGATATTTTGTTTGTTTCTTTTGATTACGCTCCTAGAATTTAAGCTTTAGAGACTTTATCCATCTTTTTTCATTGCTGAATATCCAGTATTTAGAAGAGAGCCAGGAATGTACCATATCACATGGAATCCAAGATGACATCAACTGTAGGATACACCATCAATGTATGTCCATATAAAAAAAGTAAATGCCACCATTTAAGCTATGGGACAAGGCCTTTTTGTCACTTTAGACTTTTTATTTATGGAAGAGCTCTTTTAGATTCCTTTAGAAACGACATGGATTTATCATTTATCTTACTGTGCATTCTAAAAATGAGAATATAAGCCAAATAAAATGGTTAAGCAATCCCCGAAACAACTTTTCACTCCGAGTCCAACTCTTCAATATCAATTTTCAGTGAAAAGTTGCCAATAAACACCATTTTCCACAGTGTCATTGTCTGTCCCATCAAGAGTGTTGTTGAAGCAATATTTCTTAAAAGATTGCTCTAATTTTGTCTTTGAGATTTCTCCTCCCCCCACCCCCACCCCACCGCACCCCACGCCAGATAGTGACATTTTCTCTGCAGGTTTTGATGTGCATGGGCGGTCAATGTCTGGCCGACGGCAATTCTAAGGCTCACCCTGATTTCAGAGATGTCAAAATGTGAAAAATTACACATCTTAAAGTCACAAAAATAGGGTTGTAGGGACTCGATAAATAAATGATTTTTGAATGCTTAAATAAATGGCTGTTGTCAACTCTCTGTGTCCTCAGGCAAGCCATTTTACTCCTTGAGCTGTATTTTTCTCATTTGGAAAACTAAGATGTTAGACTAGAGCCCTCTAAAATCCTTTTTTGTTAAAAGAAAAACATCGCAGGTGTTTTGTACGTGGCTGAAGTTGTATAAATGCCAGGCAGTATACTTTTAGAGAACTATTACAAAATAATCTGTCCAACCTGCTATTCACGGGTCCAGGGTTCCAGTCAAACATTAAGAATCCCACCCAGCGTCCTTTCAGATCATTGAAGAGAGGTGCGGGAGCTCAGCGCAGAAGGTGTAAGTTATGTGATGTGCGGGGACTTTTGTCACACGGCTGGCCCCGTCTGTCTCTCTCTCTCGGGTTGTCTCGGATTAGTATACATCCCACACAGCACTGCCATTAGAGAGAGAAAAACTAATCAATGAGGGGATTTACAAACAGGAAGGAATGTATGCTTAGATTTTCATTATGCTAGATGACTCAGTTCCCAGAATGTAGGGAAGGGATCACCTCTGGACTCTTTTCCCAAGTTAGAAAGTATTTGGAGGCACCAGGCCGAGGCCAGGCCCCTGTTTGAAGCCACGGTGGCCTCTCTAGCCAACATCTGGCCTGGCTGCAGGTGAGTCTGTGGGCAGAAGTTAAACATTCTTAGTTGGCAAGTTAAGACCTGTCTATACACAGCCCTCAGGGTCCTGTATCTCTAGATGTGGCTGAATTTCCACTTTGTACATACAGAATTGTTTGTTTATCAGCCTGAAGTCAATGCCTACGAATTTGGGGAGCACTCCCATAATCCACCAGATGTCGAGTGTCAGTGCACAGCACTCAGCTAAAGATGGCTAAAGGCCCTGCCCAAGGTGGCTACCTACACCAGTTAATCTCTATGGCCGGAAACGTGTTATACATCTCACTGTGTCTCTAGAAGTCTGACCTTGGAACCATGATTTCCCACACAGCAGTGAAAAGACTGAACTAGAATAAGAAAAATTAGGATTGGTTTCTACTGTTTCTTCTATTACTGAAAGTATCTGACTCAGGTATAATTAATTGCTCCCTGCCTGTTTCTTTCCTTCAGTTATGAGATATTTCCCCAGAGAACTGAGGAAGAACAATGGAGTCCATTAGCTAAAATCATCACATCCCTTTTTTAAAACCCATCCTGGATCAAGTAAGTTATCATAGTGTGATGCCTCAGGAATCATCCCATTTGGTTACGTGACACAGAGAGAAGCTTGTCTTAAACTTCCCTCACAGACTCCTTCGGATACTTGGCATGATGCTAACGTTTCACACTGGTGTGGGAATCTTCTCTCCCCAGCGTAATTTAAATTTCTACTTCTAGGTCAGAGTCAAAGAAGAATCAGAAAGCAGTTCATTTCAAGATTTAACGACCACCATATCCTGCCAATTATGCATGCATTACATTTACTAAAAATTGCTAAGTACCCTGCCACTTTTTTGTTAATGTGATACTCAAAGATAGTAACTAGTATTGGCATTTTTGCAGCCACTGAAAATGCCATGCAATTATAGAGAGAATATAGTTTCTCCTTTGAAACAGCAAAGCCCAGAGGTTCAGACTAATGGCCGTGCTCTTCCAGATATATTTATTATTCATTATAAATGAGAACCCTACATTATGGAAAACTAATTACCTGTCATAGTTCCAGAATCCTATATTATGGAAAACTAATCACCTGTCACATTTTCAACCACATGTATGCTATTTTATATTAGGAGCATTTGGAACAATCTTTCACTCCTGGTCAACTGTTGGTGTTTTTTAATAGTAAAGGTACTGAACATTTTTTGGTAAAGCTTAATATATAAGAAAAATGACACATTAGGGAAATTTGACCAACAAAGGATTTGACACAACTCATTCTTAGATGCATGATAAACAAGTAAAATGGAAGATGGATACAAGATTTATGTTCTGCCCTGGTCGGTTTGGCTCAGTGGATAGAGCATTGGTCTGAGGACTAAAAGGTCCTGGGTTCGATTCCAGTCAAGGGCACGTACCTCAGTTGTAGGGTTGATTCTCTCTCTCTCTCTCTCTCTCCCTCTCCCTCTCCCTCTCCCTCTCCCTCTCCCTCTCCCTTTCTCTCTGAAATTAATAAAAATATATTTAAAAAATAAAAAAATTAAAAGATTTGTGTTCTGGGTAAACTGTTAAAATGTGTTTTTATTGCTTATGATTCTGTGTAAATTAGGCCTGAAATGGAGGTGATGGGAGATGTGTCTCGTGAAACATGAAAGACACCACTTACCAGTTACAGGCAATACTTAGCGAGGATCAGATGGGATGCTTTTGCCAGGTGCCCTGCTTCCCATCTAAGGAAGTTTCCCAAAGGATAATGGATGGAATTATATGCTTGGAGGAAGCTGTTAGGTCATCCAGACCAATCTTCTGTCCATTAAGTTTATCCTTTGCTACAGGTTTTAGGGAAAGATGGTTAAAACTAGTGTCGAATATAAATGTTCAAAACCCTGGGAAATCCTAAAATGTTATCATATACAGAACAAGTATAGCAAAAAGTTAAATAACAACAAAAAATGGGTACAATTATAATAGTGACATCTAGAACACAGAGCTGCTCCAGTCAAGCTCTTTCCATTAACCCCATCACTCTGCTCTGATGTCTCATTATATTTAGGATGCAGTTAAAATCCTGCAATATTCTATAAGAATTGTCCCCTGACACCCTCTCTGACATCAGCTCCTACCACTCTCCTCCCGTATTTTCTGCTTCCTCTGCTTCAACTACCAAAGGTCCCTCGCAAAATAAGTATTTAATAAATATTTATACAACTCTACAAAAAAATGAAAAAGTTTTATATATGTATATGTAAAATATGTTTATATGCACATATATGTAAGTTATATTTAAATAGAGATGCTTTATAGTTTTCAAAGTACCTTTACTTTTTTCCTTTGATTTCTATCTTCTTTCCAGAAACTTTCTACCAGATTCTATTAGTTTTTTAAAAACTCCCATATTCCTTTTTTAAAAAAAATTAATCCTCACCCGAGGATATTTTTCCATTGACTTTTAGAGAGAGTGGAAGGGAAGGGAGAGAGAGAGAGAAAAACATTGATGTGAGACAGACACATCAGTTGGTTGCCTCCTGCACTAGCCCTGATGGGGGCCTGGGATCGAGCCTGCAATAGAGGTACGTGACCTGGACAAGAACCTGGGACCCTTCAGTCCGTGGGCCAATGCTCTATCTGCTGAGTCAAATCAGCTAGGACTCCCATATTCTTTTTTTTTCTTTTTAATACTCATCTGAGGGTATCTTTCCATTGATTTTTAGAGAAAGTGGAAGAGAGAGGGAGAGACAGAGAGAAATATTGATGTGAGAGACACACATCGATTGGTTGCCTCCTGCACATGCCCTGACCAGGGCCTGGGTCGGGGAGGAGCCTGCTACTTAGGTACATGCCTTTGACTGGAATCGAACCCAGGACCCTTTGGTCCGCAGTCTGACGCTTTATCCACTGAGTCAAACCTGCTAGGCTAGGGTTCCCATATTCTTGATATTAGATTATTGGGACATTAGCAGTTGGTAGAAGTAATTGATAAAATAAACGAGTCAATCAATGTGGCTTGTTGGAGGCCTTGAAAAAATTAATTGGTACAAAATTAGGTGGGAAAAGTGTGTTTATTGCTGTCAGAAAAGATAAAAAAGTCAGTGGCTCCACTTAGTCTGAAAATGAGAATTTTAGCACCATCCTTCTGAAAGCAAGGTAGCAGAGGGCCTCAGTTAGCCAAGATTCAATTAGTGTGAGGTAAAGAAGCTGTGTTTAGGGACACCTGGTGACTCACTGACATCTTCAAACTAGGGCAAAGTTTCACACATCCTTAGGTTGGGAAATCTGTGATGTCTTTAAGTCTCACTTGTATGAGGTGGTGTGATCGCATATTCTATCACACGCCACTGAATGAGGTTAGAAAACCCAGGCTGTGTGCCGTCAACAGGAAGAATAACTGACCTGTGTGTTCAGATTTTGTTTGTGCTTCTCCCATGAGTGGAAGTCACTTTCTAGGTCGAATGGAAACAACCTTACCTGCTTTATCCTGGCTCCAGTTCCAGCCTCTGAGGGAGCTGGGTATTGACCACACGGGCTGGCTCCCTTGCTCAGCACGAGCTTTCCCTTCTTCACAGGTGATATGGCAAAACACCAACAGAAAGTACTTCTGTGCATTTTATGTTTCTCTGATGTTGAGGTGTGAGAGTAAATGGTTTGGTTTAAAAGTCAGATCACTGTTTGAAGAATGTTCAATGTAGGGACTATAAGTAAACAGGAGGGTGAGACACCCTCCTCACTCTCCCACCAAGTTTTAAAAAAGGTATGTGCCTGGCTCATAATGGGACTAATCTGCCATGAGTTATTGTGTGGCAGGTTTTATTTCCCAGCATGGACACTATAATATTTCCAGTTCTGCATGCTCTTCAGAACATTACCTTTCCCTACCAAGAAGTGAAGTATTTCTTTTCCACTTGAAATTAGAAATAGAATCAAAGGAATAAAGAAAGCAGAGAAGACAACTTTTAAAAATACATTATAAAAAGGTGATATAGTCAGTTCCTACCCCCTCCCACACCCCCATTCTTTCTCTCAATATTTAGCCTTGGAATCAAGGCACCATGTTTTGAAGATGCTCAAATGGGCCATCTGAAGAGACCATAAGAAGAGGCCACCAACCCCGGACAGCCAGCATAACTCCCAGATATAGGAGTTGATCTCAGATCTCAGTTTGTTAAGCAGTAATTGATAACTAATAGAGATTTCATACTCTCTATTTATTTTGGAAGCTTACCATAGCCATTTGCTTTGGGCTTCTGAGTATGTCATACACTCCACATGGACTGTTATTTTCCTCTTATTCTAAGCAAATACACATTCTTCATTTTTATTCCCTAACATAATTCAAAATCTCTCCTATAGGGACTAGTGCTATTCTCTTTACTCTGCATATCCCTATGCACAATGAGCTCCTTTATACTGTATTTATTTTCATTCATGTATGCTTTGTTTTTCTTTCTCTTTGTTTTTCCCCACAGGGCCAAGTCTTGAATATTCAGTTCGACTGGAATTTACTTACAGGAGGGGCAGTGTGGGATGGTGGGTTAAGAGCATTGGTTTAAGGCTCAGACCACCCAGGTCAGAATAGTAGCTCTACCACTTACTGGCAGTGTACCATTGAGTAAGATACATAATGTCTGTATCAGCCAGAGTCCTACCAGAGAAACCAAACCACTAGGATATATGTCTATGTCTATGTCTATATCTATGTCTACACACACACACACACACACACACACACACACACACATTTCAAGGAATTATCTAAGTGTGTGGTCTGGCTGGGCAAGTCTAAAATCTGTCTTCTTGCCATAGCAGCTGACAAGATCCCAATTCTGGACCATTCTGGCTCGCTACACTTTTCTTGCAAATTGCTGGAGCAATTTCAGCTGGACAGTGAGCAATCCACAGGAGACCTCGTCCTGTCTCTGGCCCACTCTCTTTCCCCTTCCTCCCAGTAGCAATTTCAAACCTTACCTGTCCCTCCTCTTTTCTCACCCTAGTTTCTGTGTTTCAACCCTGAATTTTAAGTCACATCCATGCAGTTTCCTCCTAAAACTCCTCTAATTCTAGTCCATCTGTTTTATATTCAAGATTTCCTGTCTACTTCTTAATCTCAACATACAAACATGCTCCCACTCTTCCCTAGGTCAGTCTTTAGCTACTGGGTTTCCTTTTGTCGAACAAACTTCTTCAGAAAAAGAGTATATTTTGCTCTCTTTATTTCCTCACTTGCCATTCAGCCTTTCATTCATTGAACTCTGACTTCTACCTCTGAAACTGTGCTCACAAGGTTGATGACCTAAACCATAGGTCCGCGAGATGGCGAAAGCATCTTTCACGATCTTGTTCAAATCTCAGTAGCTCTGGGCACTGTTGACCACTATGCTCTGCTTGAACCCCTCTCTTCTCTTGGCTTCCGTGGCACTGTCTTCTCATAAGAATTATCTCCTTTAATCTTCACAGTAATTTCTCAGTCACCCATTTGCTCAAATTAGCAGGACTTCATGCATTTCTCTCCTATTCTCCCATCACCTGTGTAAGAACTAAGGCTTACTTAGTCCGACAGGGCCAGTCCTATGTCCCAGTGCCGGGTGAGGAAGGACCTGAAGACTCAAATGGATCCATTGGGAGACTCATTTTTCAGTTGCTATTACTTCTGTTGCTGCCACTCAGCATCACTGTGGAAAACCTGCGAGATGTGGAGCCTTGAATAACAACAACAAAAATGCTGAACAAGTTGAAAAAGTGGGTTCACCTAGAGAGAAAAGAAGTTGGAAATTTTAAATGGCCAGTTTTTTAAAAATCCTGCCTAACTGGGCATCATCACATGTCACATAGAAATTAGTTCTTAATTACGTGACACTTTATGTAGTTTGTGCATGTAATATATATAATTATATATATATATATATATATATATAATTGTTATATATATATAATTTTATATTTTGGGGGTGTGGTCAAGCTAATTCTATTAGCATGAACTCCTTTGGTTATTATTTATTGACTGTGATTTGGGCAGTTCCTGGCTTATGCAGTGTTATTAGTGTTAAATTTGTGGGCTGTAACCTTAGGGTATAAATTTTATAATCCACCATCTGCTATGAATATATGAGATGAGTTTCAGGGATGTGAAATTACCAAGTATAGAGTAGAGAAAGCTATAGTCTGTCTAATAATTACCTCATCTGGCTGATGGGTAGCTATAAAGAAAAGGCAATCAATGAAAAGGGGAATACGAATGCCTTGAGGTGAATAGAGGGAGTCAGTAATTTTTCTGAAGATCAAATAGGAAGAAATACACTATGGTCATCATAGAAGGTGGGACACCAGCTTCACCTTTCTTGTCCTTTATTTCTACCTGAACAAACCACAGCAAGAATAGCTGGCATTTATATCATGCTTGTTATATACATTCACTACTCTGAATTCTTTACATCTATGAACTTTCTGATCCTCACAACAATTCTATGAGGGAGGAGTTTTTCTCTCCTTGTTTTCTTTTTTATTTCATGTGCTCCATGAAACACAAAGAAATTAATCATTTTTCTTAAAGTACCACAACCAGTAATGGCAAAATTATCATTTCAATTTAAACTCTCTGAGTTCATCATTGCAATAAAGACTGAGCAAAGTTCTATGGCTCCATTTTACCAATGTGAGTGACCACAGCTACCTCTGTTTTTATTTTAATATCCTTTTATATTGCTTTCTCTTGTGCTACTAGGAAAAGAAAAAGGCCAAGTGATACAATAGAACAAGCAAGTGCTTCTCCCCTGGGATACCAACTCAATACCCGAAAAGCAAAAGAACAAGAAGTTACTGATGCTACTCCAGGGGCATGGAGTTGAAAGAGGAAGGAGGTGGCTTGCCTAGGGGGGCGGGGGAGGGAGTCAGGGGTGGGGGAGGGTGGACGGACATGCAAGAGGGCTGGAGGGTTTCCAGGGCATCTGCAGTTCTCCGGAATCAGTGGCATTTCAGATATCTATAATTCCTTCAAAACAAAGATGCACACTGGGGCCTATTCCACATTAGATCATCGGAAGCTAAAACAAATTACTGTGAATGCTCAGCAGATGTGGAAAAAAATCTCCTGATGGCCTCTTACTGGCTACATATAAAATAACTTCTTGTTGGTACTCTTTGTGGAGGCCAGGGTGCTTTGATGTTTGTGTTGTTGGGTTATAAAAATAAAGATGTGGGGAAATGTTATGAGGAACCAACAAGAGCACTTCTTAATTATTGAATAATATCTTTCCATTCTTAAGAGCAAAACTTTTTTAGAATGACATGACTTTTTTCTTTTTTTAATATCCAAAGCACTTATTTTGTCCTTTTGTTCTTTTGGATTGAGATCCCACAGGGCTATAGATCTTGTAAAATGTACATTAACAAGGAATCTATTTTCATATTTCAACAGCCTCTGTTTGAATACTTCCCGTGACAAGAAAGTTATTACTCAGAAGCAGCTAAAAATATAGCTCAAAGAATCAGAACGTTGGTATTAGGTGTCAGAAAAAGTTTTCATGACATGTAAGTACAAAATATTCCTCATGGTTTGTGGCTCAGCAAACGTCTATCTGACAAAGGTGTAGTGAGGATGTTGTTTCAGATCTTTAACTACCAGTTTAGAGGTCTCCTCATCTCCTCCCTTTCTCCTCACACCCACTGTTTGACCCCGTGGTTGCCCAACCACTTCTGCTCACTCGGGACTGGGACGTGGACACTGGACACTTCAGTGCAGTCAGCGACACCGCCCTGCCGAGTTCCAGCACAGAGCAATTCTTCACAGTAGAATTTAGAATAGCAAACCGCTACAATGATATTTCCTAATTTTCTAACTAAGATTGCTTTTTAAACTGTAGTAACATTGGTTAATAACGTTATGTAAATTTCAGGTATACAAAAAGAAACTCATAGATTCAGACAACAGATTGGTGGTTATCCGAGGGGAAGAGGGGTGAAAGAGGGCAAAATGGGTTAAGAGGAGTCAAATCCATGGAGGAAGCTTTTAGTTTTTCTGATCTTAAGAGCCAGACTTCTAGCAAAAGAGCAGGCTCATTTCAGAAATCCTATTAAGAAATCATACTGGTAAGCAAGAAAATGTGACCTCTTAATTGTAATACTGACATAAACAAGTTAACATTCTAGTAAGGCAAGGGCTCTCTTTATATATATATATAAAATAACCAAATTCTAGAAGAATCCAAAGGCAACAAAATCTCAGACATATGCCAAAACAATTTCTTCACTGATACAGCTCCTAGGGCACTTGAAACTAAAGAGAAAATGAACAAATGGGACTACATCAAAATAAAAAGCTTCTGCACAGCAAAAGAAACCATCAACAAAACAACAAGAAAACCCACTGCATGGGAAAACATATTTGCCAATGTCATATCTGATAAGGGCCTAATCTCCAAAATTTATAGGGAACTCATACAACTTAACAAAAGGAAGATAAACAGTCCAATCAAAAAATGGGCAAAGGACCTAAATAGACACCTTTCAAAAGAGGACATTCAGAAAGCCAAGAGACATATGAAAACATGCTCAAAGTCACTAATCATCCAAGAGATGCAAATCAAAACAACAATGAAGTACCATCTCACACCTGTCAGGCTGGCTATCATCAACAAATCAACACACGACAAGTGCTGGAGAGGATGTGGAGAAAAAGGAACACTGGTGCACTGCTGGTGGGAATGCAGACTGGTGCAGCCACTATGGAAGGCAGTATGGAGTTTCCTCAAAAAACTAAAAATGGAACTCCCATTTGACCCTGTGATCCCACTTCTAGGAATATATCCCAAGAAACCAGAAACATTAATCAGAAAGGATCTATGCACCCCTATGTTCATAGCAGCACAATTCACCATAGCTAAGAGCTGGAAACAGCCTAAGTGCCCATCAGTAGATGAATGGATTAGAAAACTGTGGTACATCTACACGATGGAATACTATGCTGCTGTAAAAGAGAAGGAACTCTTACCATTTGCAACAGCATAGATGGAACTGGAGAGCATTATGCTAAGTGAAATAAGCCAGTCAATGAAGGAAAAATATCACATGATCTCACACATTCATGGATAATAGAGACCATTATAAACTCTTTTTTTTTAAAAAAAAATATATTTATTGATTTTTTACAGAGAGGAAAACTGCAGCGGGAAGGCCGGGGAGGGTTGGGGGGCAGGAGGGAGGGGGGTAAGAGATCAACCGAAGGACTTGTATGCATGCATATAAGCATAACCAATGGACATAAGACACTGGGGGGTAGGGGAGGCCAGGGGATTGTCAAGGGTGGAGGAAAAAAAAAGGACACATATGTAATACCCTTTGTAATAGTTTAAGCAATAAAAATAAAATTAAATTAAATTAAATTAAATTAAATTAAAAAAAAGAAAATAACCAAACTCATGCTCTCAGTGTGGCTCCAAGACAATGGACACTACTCAACACTTATCTGGGAAAAAGGGCCAGAGAAGTAATTATGGGACGTTGATTGCGTTATATTGGATTTGAAAGCCATCCAAGATGCTAGCCTTGTCCTGGAGGGGAAAGTGATGATATCCCCAAATACCACTGATAACGTTTGTTACAAGTGGTACTGGGAGAACATGTGTGGGAATGAAACATCATCAATACTTTTAGCCGTTTTCCTTAAGAGTGAAATAGATATGCATTTGAAACAGTGAAATGATGTATCTTCCTTCCCTTACGATGTCCGGGGGTTTTTCACCTAAGTACCAGGGTTTCAATGTTTCTGAGGAACGACAGAAAAGACTATTCATTGCACGGACACCTTTAGGGCTCTGGTAAAAGCGGGCTCCTGAGAGGCAAGGTTTGTTGAGAGACAAAAGGATTTCTACATCTTCAAACTCCTTCAGATTGAAGCTCTGACATTTATATCATACTAGGATCTCAGGAAGAGAGAGGATACAGGCAGTGAGGTCGGAAGGCTGCTGTTTGTGTAGGAATGAATGAGCGATCTCCAGGGTAAGTGCCGAAGAGGAAAGAAAGAGAATGTGGTTGGATCTACGCCTTCTTCCTCCCTGCTTCAGGGCAAGCCCTGGGGTGAGAGGCGTGAAAAACAAGAAAAGGTTCTGGTACAGAAGAGAAGAGGGGCTTTCTGCTCATTTCCCTGGGCACAGGCTGGGATTTCAAGTCCTCTCAGAGGGACAACCAACAGGGTGCATCCCAGGTGGCAGGCTGCAACAGTTAAGGGAGGCTCCCAGCAGAAAAGAGGACGAGTCAGTTCCTCTTCTATCCAACCAAGACCAAGTTCAGTTCAACACTGAGCAACATTAGCTATCGGTGTTCTTATCCTGTGACAGTGTGATATCACAGAGAAATTCTTCTGTCACTGCTCAGCTCAATCATCACATATTCTTAATCCTTAATTGTCATTTGTATTATTACATTTTTTTTCCAGTATCCTTGAATTATAGTGTCTCTGTTAGTGGTTTCTAAGAGCCTGTTTATGACTAAAGATGTTAAGCATTTCTCATCAATACCATGTTTTTTTTTGTTTGTTTGTTGTTACTAATAGTTTCCCTTCCTGTGGGTTTCAGCAGCAGATTCCAGAAAAATGCCCAGTGCCCAGACAGGATGAGAAACAGCCTCACATGCCCAGCCAACGTGGCTCTGTGGTTGAATGTTGATCTATGAACCAGGAGGTCACATGCCCAGGTTGGGGGCTCGGTCCCCTGAGGGAGGGGGGGCGGGACACGTGCAGGAGGCAGCCAATCAATGATTCAGAGAGAATCATTGAGGTTTCTCTCTCTCTTGCTCCCTCTTCCTTCCTCTCTGAAATCAATAAAAACATATTTAAAAAAAATAAAGAAAGAAAAGAAAAGAAACAGCCTCACAGAGGTCAGGGAGGGCCAGGCACACAGTGCAGGACCCACGCCCAGAGCCCCTCCCCCAAGTTCCTCTTCAACTCCACACTCAGACACCTTCTGACAGGGGAGACAATCTGAATGACTGAGCAATTATGGGAAATAAAGTTAAACCTAAATAGACTTAAAAGGAAAGTTTAAGACTAAGTTACCTTCCATTGGTGAGTTTAGTTTCACGTTTGCTTCCAGCCTTTACAGGAGAAAGCCTTCTTTATTTTCTAGAGAAATAGAGACTGCTCCATCGTCTTTCTTATTATTTCGCTTGTCTGACAATCTTGTGGAAATGCTGCTTCCTTCACACAAAAAGCCCCACAAAACTCTAGAAGAATTTGCTGATGTTATTTGGTCCGGGCACTAACTCCCATCGAGTCCATTCTAGTACTAAAAATGATTTTTTATTTTACTTATCAGACCTTCATGATGAACATCACTATATCCTCTCCAAGACCTGTTTTCTTTATTCCTGGCCACACAGTTAAGTTATATTTAAATTAAACTTCAGCTTCCCTAGAAGTTAGGTGGGGTAATATGACTATATTCTAGGCAATGGAATGTGGATGGAGGAATAGATACTTCTCCCAGGCTTGGCCTCTAGAAGCCTCGGTACAGTCCATGTTGGTCCTTCCCTCACCTGTCAACTTAGGGGCCTTTTACTAATAAATTCTTTTTTGCATCCATTTCCTGATGGCTGTAGCTGAAGGGCATCAGCTATGCTAATCAGAACCACAAGGGCCAGTCCAGTTGTAACGTTGGTTTAGAAAGAAGTGAAGTCTGTGGGAAGCTAAACCCACCCAGGTGAGTGCCTCCAGGCATTTCTCACTGATAACGTAACTCCTCATAAGCTGAGACCCACCCCAAATAGTAATGCCTTGTGCCATGACTTTAGGACATAGCCATCACTAGGGGATAGGATATTTTTCCACTCCAGGATAATCTTATGGGACCACCGTGGTTTCGGTGGTCCTTTGTTGACTGAAACATCGTTGTGCAGCACATGACAATATTACTACTATTATTTACTTTAAAAGGTATTCCTTTTACTCACAATGGAAAAGTCAAGTGTTAAAAATATTGTGACGACAAGTGTTATGGAAAAGAACTAACAGTATGATGTTTTGTAATCTCCAGGGCAAGCTAGCAAGATCATTAGAACATATTTCTTCTTCATGAGCTACTATGGTGAGTTCTTTCAATGTTTAATGCTGAACTAGACAAATTCAAAAGATGACAGTTTTCTTTCCCTTCCTTCCTTCCTTCCTTCCTTCCTTCCTTCCTTCCTTCCTTCCTTCCTTCCTTCCTTCCTTCCTTCCTTCCTTCCTTTTTTAAGTTAGCCTTGGTGGGGTGGCTCAGTTGGAGGGGAGGTTATCTATAGCGGCGAAACCAGAGCCAGATATTAAGCAGCCAGAATGCTGCAGTAATTGAACACATGACCGTCTCTCTGTTAGCACGTTCTTTGTTCTCCTCTTCTAGAAGCTGTAGACGTCGATTGAGTTTGATTATCTGTCGTCTTAATGAAGCTGCACGTACAACAGTCATGTCATCTAAAGTTCCTTCAATTGTTTCTGTATTTGCGATGTCATACCTGACACACTCATTGTGAGGACTGGAAATGATGGCCACAGACCCATCAGTCAACACAGGGCTTTGACCATGTATTTCAGTTAGTCTTCTTACAGTGTACCCTGGTGCAGAATTCTGAAACCTTGAAATCTTATTTCTTGGGACAAAATCTGACCTGTGACACATGGAGTCAGTTCTGACCAGCTGTCTGTTTGGGGAAGCAGCATTTTCACTCATAGAGCGCTCTCTTTTTAGCCTGCCAACTGCATGGATTTCTTCATTTTGAGGGTTTGGAGGAGGTCTTTCTGAATCCAGAATATCTAGTGGTCTTCCACTTAGGTCAATTATAGGAGGTGGTGTTTTTAGTGCCAGGAGTTTAAAGATTTTTAGTGCCAGAGGTCAAGGCCTGCTGGTCTTGAAAATGGAATGTCTTCATTATTCCCTCTCTGGAACCTGCATAATCATAGTAGCATTTGGAACTCCTCTTTGGAATTCTTGCTCCAGGTCAGCATTTGGTGGTGTTGCTTTTACTTTTAATGGATCCACATTGGCTGACCAATACCTTACTAGTAGGTGTATTTCATTTTATACTGAGTTCCTCTAATTCCCACCATCTCAGCAGCAGTGTGAGAATAAAATGCTGCCCCATTCACTCTTCCTATTGGTGTGTCCCTTGGTTTTCTTTTACTCATTTTTTTTCTTACTTATTTTTAAATCCTCACCCAAGGATATTTTTCCATTGATTTTCAGACAGCAGAAGAGAGAGGGAAAGACAGAGAGGAACATTGATATGAGAGAGACACATCGATTGGTTGCCTCCTGCACTTGCCCAACCAGGGCCTGGCGGATGAGGAGCCTGCACTGAGGTACGTGCCCTTGACTGGAATCAAACTCAGGACCCTTCAATCCACAGGCCAACGCTTTATCCACTGAGCCAAACCAGCTAGGGCTACTCATTTTTTTAAATATAGTAAATACATGTCTATAATAGCTATTAAAATTCTGCTCCCCTGTAGTTCACTTTACACAACAATTCCCCTACAGATCTGAACTTCTGGGGAGGTGTACATAATAACACGGAAATTGCTTTTCCAGAAATGTGTACCATTACTACTTGCTATTTGGCATTATTTGCTTCTGTGCTTCATATGAAGTCCTTTAATTTGCTTCAATGTACACATACTGGATTTAGAGCTACTTTTGATCCCTTGGGCCAATTGGAGGGTCCCTGGTGAGGGCCACTGACCACAGACTCCAGCAGGAGACATTGGGGGCAAAGGAGCATCAGCAGGGAGCAGGGAGGGATGCAAGAATGGTGGGGGAGCTGGAGGAGTTCGTGGTCAGGTGATGAAAGGAAGATAGACCAAGACAGTATTCTATGGAAAATAGTGGGAGGTAAGCTATTACTAGGTCCTATGTGGTATCTCTATCTCATATCAAAAGCAAAACAACAGGTAAGATTCTTGAAATAATATTTAACATTTTCCCCCCACTGATAGGAGTTACAGGTATCTTCTGTGTTCATAATGATTGGCTCTCTTTCATTTCCAAAATGATTCTACTGACCTGCCTTCTGCAGAATAAGCCATTTGAGTAGCTTTCCAGCAATAGAGATAGATTTATTGTCATACTTGAGGGCCAATTTACAACATAGGCTGAAAACAAACAGACGAATGAAAATTGGCCTACCAAAGGATTCAACATAGAACTTTTGGTCTCATTATTGGTCCCTTAGTGCAGTATCATTTTCTACTCAGAAGGGTAACTGTCACAGGTTCCGAGTACCTGCCACTGTGACAAGTATGTTTTTCATCAATGTTCTGTTTTCACAGGGCTCCATGCAGCCTGCACTATGACTGCTGCACACTGAGCTATATTTCTGTCCAAATATAGAGGAAAATTTTATTTTTTTTCCTAGAATTGGTCATTCTGAGATCTTACATTTTATAAAAATAGGAATTTCCTATCTGTATTTCTGGATGACTTACTTAATTTATGGCTATTGTACCAACTTCAATGACTGATATCCACTGTGGCAAAACTAGTGACTGAATGATATATGGATGGATGCTATTTCCTGAAGTGATTTGTTGATGTTTGTTTCCCCAGCAGATTTATGTTGTCTATTAAGTCTTCCACCACCATCTGGTATAATTAATGACTTGTGATACTTGCCTCTTGTAGCACAAAACCCATCGCCTGGCAGAAAATGCAGATGGGCATTCTATGAGATGAGCCAAGATTTTGAACACAAAGGCTTCCTCTGCAGCTGAAAGCAAATACACGAAAAGCCCTTGCCACCTGGAATTTATCTTCTTCCTCCTTCATTGTCCCAGGACATAGGACAGCCGCTAGGATGTGACTGGGACTGAAACTAAAGCTTCAGTTAGCAACAGTGGGAGCCTAGCCCACCACGTCATCATCCAGATGTTGACTTCAGATTTTAGTATTGGCCAGAGCCTTTGTTTCTTTGTTCTTCATTCACAGCTCTTTCTTTTATTCAGTTCTCTGTTCTCCCTTTTATCTCTTCCTTGACCTGAGAAACCACCATTTTCTTTTTTTCACCGCTTTTTTAAAAATTTAAATTCTTTATTGTTTAAAGTATTACATATGTCTTCTTTTCCCCCGATTGACCTCTCCCTGGCTGCTCCCACTCCCCAGCATATGCCCTTCCCCCTCCCCCCTACTGTCTGTGTCCATTGGTTATGCTCATATGCATGCATATATGTTCTTTGGTTGATCTCTTACCCCCCCTCTCCAGCTCTCCCCAGACTTCCCTCTGAGGTTTGACGGTCTGTTCAATGCTTCTGTCTCTGGATCTATTTTTGTTCATCAGTCCACCTCTTTTTTCCAGAAGTAATACGTGCTCATGATAAAAACATTCAAACATAGGAAAGTAATATAAAGCAAAAGTTGGATATGCAAAAAAGTAAATTTGTTAATAAGTTATTTTTTCTTTGAATAAATTTTCTATACATATTGCAGTGCAATATACATATGTGTGTGTATATAATATATCAATTTTAAAATCTTAAGAAAAAACTGGAGTAGAAAGAGTAACAATGTGTAGACAGATGGCCTTTTATTGGTCTTTGATTGGTGCCTGCTCTTAAGTGTAAAAGCTGAGAAGGCAAATCATGCAAATCTAATATGCAGATAATAAAACAAAGTGGGACTCCAAACCCACTCTGTTGCAATAGTTCCAGATGCACTGCTAACAGAGGTTCATAGATATTGGCATGAAATCTCTAGGGGAAAGACCACCATGGTCTCCAACGGTGTGGGGGAAAAGAAACATACAGAAGAAACATACACCTTCAAGGGTGGGATCCGAAGATGGGAGAGATCTGGAGTATAGGCAGAGGAAGGGAGACACAATTTCAAATGAAGAGGCTTAGGTAAGTGGAGCAAGCAAAAGAAAGGTAAGGGACATGGGTGGCATGACTTGGTTGGAGGCACTTGTTTGCATGGGGATATAAGACTGAGCATAAGGATTGGTGAAATTGTGGTTCATCCTGCTTGCTAAGTTATGGGTTTTAGATACATATATGAGGGTAACTGGGAGTCCTTATTTAAGAGCAGGATGGTATGATTAAAAGAGTTTCTTATAAAGATAAATATGTCAGTGTTACACAAGACGTATGAATGAAAAGATTGTGGGCAAGGACTATGTTAGGAGACCAAAAGAAATCAGAAGCAGAATTGAGATGGTAACAAAAGGGAAGATTAGATTCTAAAGACATGCAAAGAATTGGCAGAACTTAGCCAATTGGAATAAATGCTGAGATGGAATAAATGCTTCATTCTCTTTACCCCAAACCTAGGGACCTAGGATTTTTTAAATTAAGTAAAGATGAATATTTTCACAAAGTTAATCAATGATATATTCTTTTTAGCGTAAAAAGATTAGCACACTTTTACTAATCCCTCTCTGCATATGTGGGAAGAACAATACCCCAAGCCCTTTCAGTTCTGTTGCTTAGGGTTACTCAGGGACCTATCCATTTGTTTGTAAAAGGTTTTTCTCAAGATATTTTTAGGTAGACCTTGATAAAGAATAAAATGATGTAAAGTGTTTAACCTCTATCTGCCTCAAATTGCTCCTTTGAAAAACTGGCATAACAACACGTGTCCCAGAGAGCTGCTGGGGGATTAGATGAGTTAAAAGATGCTAAGTGTTACTTACACTTAGTGTCTCAGTAAGTGTTAGCTTCCCTCCTCAGACTCTTCCTCCTTTTTATACTTCATGCATCTGAGGTAGCCTTTTGGGAAATCATGGGACTGTTGCTGTACTCCAAAGTGCTCATTTCCTTCCCAACATACTTTGCTAAAACTATATATTTTCAAAATTATTAACTATGTATTCACAAAATTCTGATATTCCAACCAGACCATGACCAGACTCCTTGGATCACCTCATAAATACATATAACATGAAGGGAAATAATATTTCCTTTTTTTTACACCATTGATTATGTCTTTCTCCATTCAGTATTTTATTCTCTTACCTTCTGTGGCACCATATTTTCTGGGTTTTTACTCCACCTTTGGGGCCTACCCTTTTTCAACTCCTTTGCACATGAATTTTCTTGTATCTGGCCAACGTAGGCTGGGTATTCATAGCTCAGTCCTGGGCACATTCTCTCCTTCTGTGTTTTCCTTCACTAAACAATTTCATCTATGTCACCCACCACTTACAGGCTCATAATTTCCAAATATATACAGGGCATCTCAAAAATATATATACAGTTTAACAGCTGATAGCTCCATTTTGACGATGAAATGTATTTTAATAAACACTGCCTTTATAATTTTTCAAAGTGTGTGTATACATTTTTTGGGGTCACCCTATATTATGTCCAAACCTCTCCTCCAAGTTCCAGATACAAATATCTCCCTGCCGAGGTGATATTTCTACCTGAAAGCCTCAGAAACCCCTCAAAATTGTGTGTGTCCCATTCACTTGGTCATCTTTCTGGTGTTCTCTCACAACATTTCAATGAAAGGTGCTTCTTGTCCTCTCCATGGCTTCAGTGCTGTGATGGTTCTATCTCTTACCGGCTTTCATTACAACTCTGATATCACAGATTCACTGCCCATCAAGTTTACTTATGTCATAAAGTAGCTTTGCACATTATGTTTACTAGTTCAGTAAATAAACATTTATAGAGTTTTTTTATTCTTTAAAAAAATATTATAATAAGTATTACAAAGGGTATTATATATGTGTCCTTCCCCCCCCCCTTGACAATCCCCTGCCCTCCCTTACCCCCCAGTGTCTTATGTCCATTAGTTATGCTTATATGCATGCATACAAGTCCTTCGGTTGATCTCTTACTCCCCTCCCTTCTGCCCCCCAACCCTCTCTGGCCTTCCCACTGCAGTTTGGCAATCCGTTTGAGGCAGCTCTGCCTCTGTATCTATTATTGTTCAAAAGTTTGTAATGGTCTTTATTATCCATGAATGAATGAGATCATGTGGTATTTTTCCTTCATTGACTGGCTTATTTCACTTAGCATAATGCTCTCCAGTTCCATCCATGCTGTTGCAAATGGTAAGAGTTCCTTCTTTTTTACAGCAGCATAGTATTCCATCATGTAGATGTACCACAGTTTTCTAATCCATTCATCTACTGATGGGCACTTAGGCTGTTTCCAGACATTTATAGAGTTTTAAAAGTTTAGTTCCTAGTATACTGCTGGTGGGAATGCAGGCTAGTGCAGCCATTATGGAAAACAGTATGGAGTTTCCTCAAAAAATTAAATATGAATCTGCCATTTGATCCAGTGATCCCACTTCTAGGAGTAGATCCAGTCAGAAGGAATATATGCACCCCTATGTTCATAGCAGTGCAATTTACAGTAGTTAAGATCAGGAAACAGCCCAAGTGCCCATCAGTAGATGAGTAAATAAAAAAGCTGTGGTTCATTTACACCATGGAATACTATGCAGCAGTGAAAAGGAAGGATCTCTTACCTTTTGAGATAGCATGGAAGGACCTGGAGAGTATTATGCTAAGTGAAATAGCCAGTCAGAGAAAAACAAGTATCACATGATCTCACTCATCTGTTGAATCTAATGAACAAAATAAACTGGTGGAAAAAAAATAGATCCAGAGACATAGAAGCATGGAACAGACTGAGCGATCTCAGAGGGAAAGCAGGATTGGGTGGGTGGGTGGAAAGTGATCAACCAAAGAGCTTGTATACATATATGCATAACCCATGAACACAGATAATAGTGGGTGAAGGCCTGGTGGGGGGGAGTGTTGTGGGATAGGAAGGATCAAATGGGGGGAAAAAGGGGACATCTGTAATACTTTCAATAATAAAGATTGAAAAAATTTTTTTTCAAGTTGTTTAATTCCTGAGAAAACCCTGTATGTATACTCAGATGCAGAAGTATAAAACAATACATAAATTATCTACTAGAAGTTATATAAGCCAGATATCTAAGTATCAAGTAAAAATCTTTTATTTAAAACATTAAACGGTGGGAGTTTATACTTTTTCTTAAACAGTACTGCCTTAGCAATAGCCTGCATAAATTTGAGGCCTTCAAATTTATCAAGCAAACAATCAAGCAACAATTATTTGTTGAGTACATATACGCATAAGTCCTGGAGGAATATGAATAAAATGTAAAATACTGTTCCTGCTCTTCCCTTAGATTTGTAGGCATGTCCTCATTTAGATTAAAAAAAAAAGCACAGGCTTGTCATCCTATATAATAAAAGGCTAATATGCAAATCAACTGAACAGGGAACAACCGGTCACTATGATGTGCACTGACCACCAGGGGGCAGACGCTGAGTATCTGCCCCCTGGTGGTCAGCGTGCTCCCACAGGGAGTATAGAGCACAGCAGCGGGGGCGGGAGCGCTAAGGATGTCCGACTGACGGCCTGGACTGTGAGAGGGTGCTGGCCGGGCTGAGGGGACCTCCCCCTCCCCCTCAGTGCACAAATTTTGTGCACCGGGCCTCTAGTTTGAAATAAGAGACCAAATACTTTTCCTGCCCAGTTAATGAGACAAAGTTACATATGAACAGAGCTAGTAACATAACATACCTAAATGCTTTATCAACTGTCAGAGCAGCAAATACTATTGACATTCAGAACAAAAGGTCAAAGGTGATAGAAGCAGAATCCACACTTATTGTGTTCCTACCCCATAAAGCCTGTGTTTTGCTTGGTTTGGGAACACATGGAGAGAGAAATGCCTAGCTAGTTGGTTTGGCTTTGAATGATGCATTGGATTTGTCTGGAGGGAGAAAAATCATCCATGGAAGAAAGAAGGTGTACCACAAAACAGTGACAAAAGTGACGCCTATGTGACTTTGAAGGGGGTAGGCAATGGCTTGACTAGATTCGGTGCTCACGCTAAGGAAAAGCAGGAAGGAGGTTGGATTGTAGGGTGGGGCCCGAGGCAACAAGAATAAGAGAATTTTGGTTTTCAGAAGGCAAAACAGCACTTTCCATCGCAGAAGTCTCTCGGTTTTAAGATGCAACTTTGATGTATTTTTATAAGGTTTGATGGGGAAACATTTACATAACCCCTTTATAACTGCAATATGTCTTATTTTTGGTTGTGAGATTATTTATTTGTTATTTACTCTACAAGTATCCCTTGAACTTGGGGAAGAAAAGAAAAATTGGGGTGGT
This sequence comes from Myotis lucifugus, assembly GCF_000147115.1. Classification (NCBI taxonomy): domain Eukaryota; kingdom Metazoa; phylum Chordata; class Mammalia; order Chiroptera; family Vespertilionidae; genus Myotis; species Myotis lucifugus. The sequence continues at coordinate 2,951,346 of NW_005871126.1, forward strand.
TTGTGTTTATTTAAATTATAGGAACAAAGGAGGCAGGTGATTTCTCCATAGCCCTGGCAACTATGCAAAAGGTTTCCCATGTCTCCGTCTCCCTTCTATTTCCAGAGCAGAAGAGGTTGGGTTGGTTAGTAGTACTTTGCAGGACTTCAGGTGATATTCATTTCAAAGAATCTTTACTAGGTTCCACGGTGGTTAAGATATAATTTGGGGACTTCAGGATTTTCCCTCTCCACTGACTTACCTACAGAAGAGAGATTTCTGGGTCATGCTTCAGGTGGAGGGCAGTGGGTTGTATGGGAGGGGATAGTTTCCCCCTTCCTCTCTTGGTTCTTAAGACTGGCCCAACAGTTAAAATGACATAAGACAGATTAACAGGAGAAAAATCAATTTTAATACGCACAGGAATTCACATAAGCGTGAGAATACAAAGCCAGTAAGGCAAGATGAGGCATATATGTCATTCCAGGCTAAGGAGAAGGTAGGGGTCATAGGAAGGTGAACTACGGTCTGGGGTGGTAGTAATTCCTAAAGCCTGGTATCAGACATCCATCTTAAATTCGTTTAACAGCAACAA
>NW_005871126.1:2953084-2954759 GCF_000147115.1 Myotis lucifugus
TGATGAGAGCGAGTTCTTTTCTTCTCCGGGAAGGGCGGGGAGCGAGGGTCCTGGCTGGCGAGGCGGAGAAGCCCGGGGCTGGATAGCGGTCCCGGGCCGCCGTGGAAATTTCCAAGGACTTGGCGCGGCGCGGAGAGCGCGTCTGGGGGGTGCCTGGCGGCGCCGCTGCGCGGGAGGCGGGGAGAGGCGGCGAAGGGCGCTGGAGCATCTCTCGGAAGGGGACGCCGCGGGCCAAATGTCTGGGAGGGAGCCGAGCCGCTCCCCGGACCCACGCCGCGGGCGACCGTGATGCTGCAGAACCCGCGGGAGCCACTGGTCGCCGCCGCTCTCCGCGCCGGCGGAGAACCCAGCGCCCGCCTTCTTCAGGGGAAGCAACCATGGCCGTAGCTCGTGACTTGCCCCCCGGCCACGTCCCCTAGAAAGACATCCTTGAAAAAGTTGCATTTCAAAAACAATCCTCACTCTGACCTCTGGGGCCGTGGGGGCCGAAGAAGCGTTTGTGCGAGCGCGGGCAAGAAAGCGAAAGGTGTGTGTGCATGGGGGGCCACTTCGCTTAGCGCTGTGCTGAGGCTCTGGTCTTCGCCGACCCCCCCACCCCCGCCCCCCGGGACCCTGGGGCTGCGATGAGCCCCTGCGGGCGGGCCCGGCGGCACACGTCCAGAGGGGCCATGGCTGTCCTGGCGTGGAAGTTCCCGCGGACCCGGCTGCCGGTGGGAGCCAGTGCCCTCTGCGTCGTGGTCCTCTGTTGGCTCTACATCTTCCCCGTCTACCGGCTGCCCAACGAGAAGGAGATCGTGCAGGCGGTGCTGCAACAGGGCACGGCGTGGAAGAGGAACCAGACGGCGGCCAGGCTTTTCAGGTACCTCTGCCCTCCTGGCTCCTCCCCGCTCGTGTCCTTCCCCCCCGGTGCGCGGAGGACAGGGTCACTAGCGAGGACCGCCTCGCAGAGGCATCCCTTTCTTCCAGTCTTTCCTTCCCATTCCTGACCTGGAGACTTGAGGCTGGAGCTCTGACCGCCCTTTACCTCAAGAAAGAGGCAGACACCTGCTTTGCCGTGCAAAAAGCCTGTACGCATTTTTGCCCAAGCCTGATTTGCAGTCTGCGACTTGGTGATAACTGGCGGGAAGGGGGGACCCAGGCGAACTTTGTGCCTTGCACTTAATGAGAATTCCTCTCTTGGGCTCTGCAAGACATCTGAAGCTGTAGAGAACGAGAAGCAGGTCGGCTGTGTTTTAATGAGGTTCGGTGAATGGTTGGCAACACACATCCCTGATGAGGGACTCGTGGCCAAGTCTTGGGCAGTGAAAACATGCACACTCAGCCAGGATCCAGTGGCTTTGTGCAGTGTGCCTGTCACAAACACAGGGCACTTCCTGATGCCCTACTAAGAGCCGGTGCTGTGTCATTTATATGTTGAAGTCTCAGCAACTTTCCAACAACAGCTATTAGCCCCATCTTACCAACCACAGACTGAGTCTTCAGAAGGATCCTTCTCCAAGGTCAAGTACCTTGGAAGTGTCCCTGCTGGGCTTTTCATCACAAAAGCTCTAAAGCTCCCAGATCTTTCTATGGGCTTAGGCGGGGGAAGCCTTCTGAAGGATGGGAGATTGCGTTAGGGAGGGACTTGACCTCAGAAAACAGACAAAAAACGATAACCAGGTTGGATACCAGAACT
>NW_005871126.1:2954859-2973383 GCF_000147115.1 Myotis lucifugus
AGAACTGCTTCCCACTTCCTTTCCGCTCCAGGGCATGTTGAGGGACACACTGATGCTTCCCCCCCTGCCAGATGCCCCTTTCACCTTCCGTCCCTGGGGCTGAGGATGCTGCGTTTGGTTGGCTCTTCCGGGTGACTGTAGTGGTCTGGGCGGGGAGTGCTTTCCTCTGCTCTGCATAGGACCTTGCAGGCAGCTCATGGGCAGGTGAGAGCCAATTTAAACATTTTTCGTGACTGTTCCAAACGTTCAGAAACATCTATAAATTTTTTAAAAAGCACTTGAAAAATATACCGTTTCCTCCCTCCTCTCAGGCCTGGTCCTGGAAAGAAGGTCAAAGAATTAGGCAATTCTTTGGGGGAAGCTTGCTAAATTCTCCTTTAAACTGGGAGGGAAGACTTTTCATTTCTCTCTCTTTTTAGACTTCTGCTCTCATTAAGTTTAAAATCACCCCTCTCCCTTAAAAGGATATGAGGATTTATCTTCTCTGACCTCCACAGTATTGATTGTTGGACTCAAAAGCACTAGGCATAGCATCCAGCAATTCTTTTCTCTGAAGATAGAAAGTACTTCCATGTAATATAAGGAAATGAGTTAAGAGCGTCCCATTGGTTTCCAATGAAAGAATCCCCCCCCCCTTTTTTTTTGTATAGGAGGAGGAATAATGAAGCTCCATTGGAGAATAGATTTCTTTTGGAAGACGTAATCAAGTGGAAAATACCTGATATTCTGAGACACACAGGCTGACAGTTTTCGGAGACACATTTGCCCCTTGCTATCTGTAGCCTGGAGTAATCTTTGGTTGTTTAGCTGTCATTTGGTCTTGTCTCTATGTGCAGAGAATTACTTACTGAAATGCACACACTATACAAACTGCCTAAACACTGATCCCTCCAAGTTAGTGCTGTAAAATGGTGTAAGAGGCACCGCTACTTACTGAAAAGAGTGCAGTGCTTCAGAGAAGCCTGAATTTTTAGACTGCCTATGCCATGATTGGATAAACAGCAGAGCATCTTCGTCAAGTTATTCTATCTCTTTGAGTCTCGGTTTTCTTATTTATAAATGAGATAATAACATACCTTGCAGGGTTGGTATAAGGTTTAAATAATAAAAAAACAACAATCTGATGATAAATGTCTGGGATAATCCAGTCAATAGTGCTATAATTTTTATAAATGATATATGTTATATGTTACAACTTAAATAAGAACAGCTTGCCAGCCCATATGAATTTGGAATATCTCACCTGCCAAATTTGTAGAGAAACTTTATTGGTCCATATTCTACCCACACTCCCTTACACCCCTTACACTTAAGCAAATAAACAGGGACAAGGAGTTTTAAATGAGAGTAAAAGTATCATGGTTTGGTAAGTCAATTTTTTTTTTTTACTCTCATGTTTGCGAAAATCCATTCCCTCCCCCCCCCCCTCTCTCTCTCTCGGGTTTATTTTACCATCTGGATTTTTAGTATGCAAGGAGTAGAGGATGTTTTCTTAAAATTAAAAAGATCAAAAAAAAAGTTAGAATGGGTTTCCGTGCACCCGGTTCCTGTCTTACTTGGAGGAAGGAATTCTACAAATAGACTTTCCCAATAGCGTTAAACCCGCAAAGTTAAGTTGCAAAAAAAGAATACCCTTTAAACATATGAGAGAGTGGGCAGGTTAGCTGGCTGACGCAGAACCAAGTGCCGGTGCTCCTTTGAGCATTTTAAATTTTATCCCCTGGAATTGGGTTGTGGGGGAAAAAATACCTCCTCAGGTTTCAAAGCTACCCCACCTGGATGTTACTCTATCTGTTAGACCACATCCTGAAGGAGGTTTCAAGTCTTCGTTCTTGGGTCTGATAACTCTTGCTTAATTCTTGCGTACGCACTCCCATGCCTTCCCCTTGATCTTATCCATCTATCGCCATTCATGTCTATCTAGCTACCCTCTAACTTTCCCCCCTTCAAGTGATATCGGTCAAATTCGTTTGAAAAGTTGAGGGACGCTAGTCTGGCTTCTGACTCTACTTCTGCTGAATTGGACAAGGGAGCTGTGTTGGCCCGATATCCCTTGCTCTCTGTCTGGGGTGGCTAGATTGGGGTGGAGTGGAAGTGCCGGGTAGCCTGGTCCAATGGATTTTGATGTATGAGCTGACAGCCTTGTTGAACCATCATTTGTAGATGTATTGCCTGTATCTGGGAGGAAAGAAAAGTTGTTAGTTTGTTTATTATGCAGGGACCGAAGGTGCAGATAAGTATGAGAGCTATTAGTGGATCTAACAAGGGTAAGAACCAAGTTAAATTGGGAAATGCCTGCTTCATTGTATTCCAACTAGTATCTTTCATGCCTTCTAGATTAAAATTCCATAACCAAGTGGCATGTTTTTAAATGATTTGAACGTCTGCTTCAATTTGGCCAGTTGTATTGATGTAAAAACAGCACGAGGTGTTTGCTAGGGTACATATGCCTCCTTGGGAAGCTAATAAGTAATCGAATGCTATGTGGTTATCAGTGACCATCTTGGCTATTGAATTTATTGATTGAAAAAATTATCTTAAGTCTCTGCCATTAGTAGTAGCAATAGTGGTCATTGAAGCAGTTATATTTTTGGCTGGAACAGCACTGTAGGTAATGCTCCCTGCTAGCCTAATTAGGCTTCCAATTAAGGCTGTGAGGCCTAGCACAAGGAAATCTATGGCCCTTTTGCACCTTTTGTGAGGACAATAAATCTGAACAGTTTGCTCTGGGGATGTGTTGTAGCCTATTGTCCCTATTCCTGTGGTTGCAGATGGATTAATGTATTGTTGAGCTATTCCACTTTGGGGTGTTTGTCCTAGGAACATAAGTCCTTTGAGTAAGCAAAGATATCCATTAGTATCATTAGGCTTAGTGGGGTCTGGGGAGGAATGATTTAGTCAATTAGTGATTGACGGCAGTGCTGATGTATTGCATCCAGGGTAGTGTCTTCTTGTTTTTCCCTTAGATGGGGAAAGAATGGTTCTGTTGCAGTTTTGTCTAGTCTGTATCTGCAAAGTTGTATTGCAGGTAATAGAGCTATTTAAAAATTGGAGTGTATAGTTAGTAGCATTTGGTTCTGCTTTAATAAGGGATCCATTGCAAATACCTGCTGATTTGTGTGTGCCATTTTATAACAGCAGGTAGCATTTCAGGTTGTGCTACAATTCTAGGAGGTTTTGTTCTCTGTCTGAGAATTTGAAAGTGAGGCCCTCCTGGTCACAATGAAAAACACTTCTGTCTTCCAGATGGGAGAAATTCTTGTTAAGCTTTGTATAGAATATGGTGGACAAGGGCTGAAAACACCAAGGTGTTACATTAAATTTTGGAATAATTTAAAAAGTTGGGTTGTGCTTAGACAAGTTAACCTGTTAGGGTCCATGGAATAAGATAAGAATTGGCCAGGAGTCCCATTAGAGCATGGTTAATCCTCGTTCTAGGCTGCTGATGGCATATCCAACAGATTTCAGTTATATTGGGAACCTGTAAAGTTAGCTCTTGAGTAAAATAAGAGATAGCTCTTGTTTCTGCAGCCTCGGCCTAGCACATGAGTAAAAGTTAGAGGTAAGAATAGGAGTTTATTCATTGTGTATGATTGCACAAAAGACCAAAACAAGCTTCAAATGAGATTTTTGATTCGTTTGATTTTTTAGATTCAGTTGTTGATAGATATGTATTTCTTCCACTTTATTGTTCATATTTTTTATCTTTACCTTTTCTTCTTCTTCCTCTTCTTAAAGAATACCCTTTAGCATTTCATATAATACTGGTTTGGTAGTGATGAACTCCTTTAGCTTTTTCTCGTCTGTGAAGCTCTTTATCTGACCTTCAATTCTAAGTGATAGCTTTGCTGGGCAGAGTAATCTTGGTTGTAGGTTCTTGCTTTGAATATTTCTTGCCACTCCCTTCTGGCCTGCATAGTTTCTGTTGAGAAATCAGCTGACAGTTGTATAGGCACTCCCTTGTAAGTACCTAACTGTTTTTTTCTTGCTGCTTTTAATATTCTCTCTTTGTCTTTTGCCCTTGGCATTTTAATTATGATGTGTCTTGGTGTGGTCCTCTTTGGGTTCCTCTTGCTTGGGGTTCCTCTTCCTGGACTTGTAAGTCTATTTCTTTCACCAGGTAGGGGAAGTTTTCTGTCATTATTTCTTCAAATAGGTTTTCAATATCTTGCTGTCTCTCTTCTTCTGGCACCCTCATAATTCGGATGTTGGTACGCTTGAAGTTGTCCCAGAGGCTCCTTACACTATCTTCATATTTTTGGATTCTTTTTTTTTTTTTTTTTTGCTTCATCATATTTCAGATCATTGATTTGATCCTCGGGATCCTCTAGTCTTCTGTTGAATCCCTGTATATTCTTCTTTATTTCAGTCAGTGTATGCTTAATTTCTGACTGGTCCTTTTCCATTTTTTTGGCATTCTCACTAAGATCCTTGAAAGTCTCACTAAGTCCTTTGGAGGTTTCTAGAAGATTCTTGAGTAACCTTATAACTGTGCTTTTGAACTCTATATCCAGTAATTTTCTTTCTTCCATTTCTTTCATTTGTGACATGTGGCTTTGTCTCCACATTTTGGCTGCTTCCCTGTGTTTGTTTCTATGTATTGGGTAGAGCTTCTAAGTCTCCTTGAGTTGATAGAGTGGCCTTGTGTAGTAGGTGCCCTATAGGGCCCACTGGCTCAGCCTCCCCAATCACCTGAGTTGGACACTCTAGGTCAGCATGGGCAAACTACGGCCCGCGGGCCGGATCCAGCCCGTTTGAAATGAATAAAACTAAAAAAAAAAAGACCGTACCCTTTTATGTAATGATGTTTACTTTGAATTTATATTAGTTCACACAAACACTCCATCCATGCTTTTGTTCCGGCCCTCCGGTCCAGTTTAAGAACCCATTGTGGCCCTCGAGTCAAAAAGTTTGCCCACCCCTGCTCTAGGTGCACCCATTTGTGGGCTGTGAGCACAGTCTTGTTGTAGTTGAGCCTTGATTGCTGTTGGTGTCACTGGGAGGAATTGACCTCTAGGCCAATTGGCTGTGAGGACCAGCTGCAACTACAGTGGGAGAGCTGCTGTGCAGGAGACACCCTTATGGAGCAGGACTTACTTTAGTGGGGCTTTGGTGCTCACTGAGTCTGCCCCTTGAGTGTGTCACTTATGGATGTAAAGAGTTGTAATCTAGTATGGTCTCACACTGACCACTGGGTACACTGGCTCTTGAGTCTCCAGGGAGGTGCAAGTCAGCTACTGCCTGGGGCCACCCAGCAGGAGCACAGAGAGCTCTTCAAATTCCTCCTCTTTGTATAGGGTTTGGAAGTACCCAATGAGGCTCAGCTGTGAAGCAAGGCAGGCTGGTGCTGGGTCTTGGGCCTTTTATTAATAGGTTTGGGGCTCCCTGACCCAGCTGCACCTTGTTTGACAGGTTTTTAGCCTGAGAAAGGACAGGCCATTCATTTGCAAAAGCTGCTGTGCACAGCTTGGGTGGGATTGTAAATTGGGTGGGGCGGGATCTCGGTGGGGAGCAAACAGAAATGGCGGCCAGACAGCCCTGCAACCGGGGAGGTTCCTGCACGGGAACAAAGACCGCTGCAAGCACCTCCGTCTGGAAGAAAGCCACCCCCCTGTTCCTGCCCCGATGCCAGACAGTCCAGTTTCTCCTCCTGTGTGTCTGGCTCCCTCAGAGTCTTGCCCGGCACTGGAGCACTCAGAGGAAGCGGGAGCTTGTAAGTTCAGTTCGTGGTGCCGGCCTTTTAAGAGGAGCAGCTGGGTCTCCAGCACTTAGCCCCAATCCGCACTGGTTTTTACAGCCCATAGGGACTTCTTTTCCCAGCTCTGGGAGCCTGGGCTGGGTGTCTGATGTAGGGCTGGGACCCCTTGCTCCTCTGGGCAGCCTCTTCAGAGGAGATCTCCCTCTTGATTAAAAAAGTGGCTCCCCCACACACGTGGGTGCTGGGCCAGCCCTTTCGTGCCTCAGCACCTCCTACCAGTCTCAATATGCTTTCTTCTTTAGTATTCTAGTTGTAGTACTTCCATTCAGCCAGCTTTCCAGCGGTTCTGGATGATAGTTGTTCTGTATTTTGACTGTAATTTTGATGTGGTTGTGGGAGGCAGCGAGTACAGGCATTTGCCTACACCGCCATCTTGGTTCCCCTCGAGAATACATGTTAAAAGTGGAACCTATGTAGTGTTCTCGGGGAAGAATCCTTTGAACATCTCTGTCCTGTGATGTTTCCTTCTAGCTCTTTGGCAGATGCAACCTAAACCCATAACACAATTTCTACATAGAGGGACCCAAGAATGTAGATGCAGGAGTGGGTTGGACAGGCCAGGCACATCAATTCATGGCAATTCCTATGGGCCAAAATAATATGCTGAGAATGTGGGCATGAGGAAGTCATAACTGCTAGCAGAGTTCTCAGGGCTCCCTGTAATGGGTCAAAGTGTGCTGCTAGCAGAGGGGGCTCCCAGAGGCCATGAAACCATTGGCCGTCCCCACTCCTCTTATGTGTCTCAGTTTCTCTTGCAGGCTGTCTAGAACCACTATGAGGACCCTTACGTGTGCCCCACAGGCAGGTTAAAGTTTAATTACAAATGTGTTCTGAAGTCCCTATTAGGCCCTTACCCATTGCAAGGAGTCCCTCCAACACCTACACAGAAACCCTCAGTTGCCTGAGAGTGTCCATTTTGCAGACTTGAGGGAAGATGTGTCTCTTATCTTTGTGCCAGTTCATCACCAGGTGCTCATAATTACTTTTGTTTTCCTCTCACAGTCATTTCTCCCTGATTAACTGCAATTTCTGCCTCACCCTCTCGATCCTGGATAAGAAGCAAAAAGCAAAATAGCCCTCTTTCCAGCCTCATGGCTAGAAGACTTACAGTTTGCACAATCCAAGTCATGGCACCAATATGTTAGAGGTGGTCTCTGCACCCCTGGTTCATGTCTTGCTTGTAGGAAGGAATTCAAACAAGAGACAGTACCAAATAGCAGCAAAGCATGCAAGAGTTTATTTGCAAGAGAAAGAAATGCACTCAGATATAGTCCGAGTGGGCAGCTTAGCTGGCCGAAGCTAACAAAGTGCCCGCTTGTTTGGGCATTTGAAATTTTATACCCCAGCTCACAACTTGTTAAGTACTGACTTCTCAGAGGGGGACCTTGGCAAATCTCATAGTAGAGGGCAGCAAGAAAGTAACAAAGCTGCAAGAGTTTTGAACTAAATAGGGAATTTCCCTAACATCCTTAAGAAAGTTTCTATGTGACTCTTGTTGCTTTTGATTGGGTAGTCAAGTAGTGGGGAAATGCCAAACCAAAGTGGCATTTGGCATTTCTGGTCCTTACCTATTTCATTTGCTTCTCAGAAGAAAACATCAGTTCAGAATTTATGTGCAAGGCTTTATTTTTAGTACCTGACATAGTAACAACCACCACAACAAATTATTTGGCTCTTATTATTATTATGGCACTATGGGTGCTTTAAGTGTATTGACTCATTAATTTTCCCAAGAACCTTGTATAAGTGGATACATTTATAGATGAATATGCCCTGGTCCCTGTCATCAAGGGATTTTCTGTAGTCCCATGGGACAGGCATATATTTACAGTTAACTAACCAACTGGAAATAGGGCCATCAAAGAGAGGCAACAAAGCCCAGCGAAAGACTTAGGGATTAAGGAGCTGTTAGAATGGTTGGAATTCTGGATGTATCCCTTTCTCGTTGTGTGATCATTGGTAAGTTCAACTCAGAGCTTCAGTTTTCCCATGTGTAAAGTGGGGTTTGTAATCATTTCATACGAGTTTATGAAATTACATGATAGCATACAGAAAGTACCTAGAATGATGCTCTCCACACACCTCTGTTTAGTATAAGGTAGTTGTATGAATAGAAACACAAGCAAAGTGTTGGGTTAGTTTGTGGAACATGGCATGTCATTCTGTCAGAAGGAGGGAAATCACAGAGGTGGTGGTGCTTGTACTAAGCCTTGAAGGCTGTAAGATGGGGTAGTAGTAGGAGTGAGGGCAGAAGAATGCTCCTGGCAAAGACAATAACAAAGGCCAAAGCAAGATGGTGTAGAAGAGCCTGTGTGCAGCCTGTATGCAAAAGTTAGTAAGTGCCCACAGAGACTATAGTAGATAATGTAGTCTGGAAGGTAGGTGGAAGCCAGGTCAAAATCTCTGAATGGTCTTAAGGTATGGCTCAGGGTAAAGGGGGGCAGGCAAATATATGGTAACAGAAGAAGATTTGAATTTGGGTGGTGAACACACAGTGCAATATACACATGATATAGATTTGTGCCCTTAAACCTATATCACCTCAATAAATTTAATAAAAAAGTAAAAAAAAATTACCAATCCCTTACTTTACACTAGGCACTATGATAACCCATTAAATACTTGATTTCATAAAAAAAAAAGAAATGAACAAACATCAAGTATCCAAAGACACTGGTATGCCAGTGTTATTGGTTGGTTTGGGACAAGGGTAACACACCAAAGTACTTTGAATATCCTGTCTATTTACTGGGTGGTAACCATTACTCTGAGCAGCAGTGTTTTTCTTTCTTTTCCCATATTCTGAATGAAACACTAGTGCAAACAGTTCTAGATTTACGTGGCTTCTTTTCTGTCCCTATTTTTGAATCTATGGATATCAGAAGCTTCAGGTATTTTCACAGTTGCCCTGGTGGGCACAGAGGCACTATAGAGGGGATGAGATTTAGGTGCAGTGATACATATACTATTTATATATATATATATATTAGAGGCCCTCTTGCAGTCTGAGAGCCCTCGGGGGATGTCCGACTGATGGCTTAGGCCCGCTCCCCACTGTCAGGCGGACATCCTTAGCGCTGCCGTGGGGGTGGGAGAGGCTCTCACCACTGTTACAGTGGTGATCCTCCTCTGGGAGCGCACTGACCACCAGGGGGCAGCCCCTTCCTTGAGTATCTGGCCCCCCCCCCCCCCCCCTGGTTAGTACAGGTCATAGCGACCGGTTGTTCTGCCATTTGGTCGATTTGCATATTACCCTTTTATTATATATAAATTCACTTTAAAATTAGTTAAGGAAAAGGATGGTTTAATAAGTTGTGGTGCTTGAGAAAATAAGCTTCAATTATGTTGCAGATTTACAAATGTGAAAAACTTCATTGACAGCAACCACAATGACAAAAACAAGTCATTAATATTTATTGCACACAAAATGCACCAGGCCTGTAGTTCTTATATTTGTTATTTTTTGTTCCCACAGCTGCTTAATAACATACATATTTGTATGTTCTTTGTTTTACACGTAAGGAAATTGAGGCTCAGTGAGATCCTTTAACAAAATGATGGGGTTGGCTTTCTAACCCAGAAGTATTTGGTTCAAAGCCTATGTTCCTTCACTGATAATTTTGGTTAAAGGAAACATTGCTCTATAGAATATATATATCCCTTATGATCTGGCCATGAATACTTCTCCAGCATCATCTTTCAGCAGTTAAGGGTTATATCTCCTGAAATAAGCCACATTGCGTTGGTTTTTCTCATGTCATTCCCTCTGCCTGGAATGTTTTCCTTCAAGGCCACATCTCCTGCTCTTCACCTAGCCAGTTATTACTCAGTTTTTGACCATGCAGTGTAGAGGTTAAGAGCAAAGGATCTGAAGTTAGCTGTGCTGAAATCCTGATTCCACCACGGGCTGTGTTCTTCAGCAAGTCAGCCTTTCATTGTCCGTTTTCTGGTCTGTAAAATGTGGCTTCTTTTAGGATTTCTGTGCACATTAGAATAGATAATGTGTTGAAAATGCTTAGAACTGTTTCTGGCACATAATTAGAGCTTAATCCATGTTATCTCTCCTCCAGGCAGCATCCTTTACTCCTGTGTGTCTACCACTTTTACTGTAGAAGATACTGGAACTATAATAGTGAACTTAATTCTTACTTTCTTGAAATTTATTGGCTAATGAAGGGAGAAATAATGAACAGAAAATATACAAATATTGAATATCTGCTAGTGACAGATGCATTTTCATGCGGTATCAAAAGTACTAGTTTGCCATCCTTTTCTGCTGATTCATTCAGATTTGCATCCCCAGATTCATTCAGAGCTGAGCATAGTTCCTAATTTTTTTTAAATTACTGCGTAGTGAACGTTTTAGAAAGGTTTGGGACCAGATCGCTAGTCAGTCAGGCAACAAATACTTAGTGAGGTCCAACACTCTGCTTGGCCATGTGGGGATCAAAGGAGTAAATGGCGTCCTCTCTCTCTAAGAGTTTTTTTTAAAACATATTTTTATTGATTTCAGAGAGAAAGGGAGAGGGACAGAAAGAGGTAGAAACATCAATAATAAGAGAGAATCATTGATCGGCTGCCTGCTGTACACCCCACCCTGGGGATCAAGCCTGCAACACGGGCATGTGCCCTGACCAGGAATCAAACTGTGATCTCCTGGTTCCTAGGTTGACCCTCAACCACTGAGCCACACTGGCTGGGTCCTAAGAGTTCTTTAGAGCAGTGCTTCCTAGTCTCTGCACTGTTAAGTCTCAGCACTACTAACATTTTAGGCTGCGTAATTCATTGTGAAGGGCGGTTCTGTACATTGTAAAATGTTTGGTAACATCCAAGCCCCCTGTCCACTAAATGAAATAACCATAAATGTCTCCAGGATTAGCAAAATGTCTCCTGGGGGGCAAAATTGCCCCTGGCCGAGAACCACTGCTTTAGAGAAACAAAACAACCCAGTTGAAAGGATTTTAAAAACCCAGAAACTATCATGCAATTAAAAGACAAAATTAGAGACTACAAACTATAAATGCTTGGACTACTGGAAGGGGAGTGAATGAACTGTACTTTGGTAGATGGCCAGGTCTTGGTTAGGGACGGGTAGGGAGAGGGAATGCATTTAGAGAGATTTACTCTAAGCAGCTGTCTCTATTGAAAGCTTGTGTGGCACCTGGGGAGGGTTCTCATCAAACCCTGGCAAGAGGAGCCCATGCTCTGTGCTCTAGTTTTTGGGGGCCTCACTCTGCTGCTCCTGTGGTCTCCCCACTTCTTAAGAGGGCAAGGTGTCAGTGAGGCCTTCGTTGACCCTGGAATTCCCTGCCCAGATGACCCAAGCCTGCCTGCCTGCACGAGGCATTTCCCCATCCTTCACCCTGAGTGTGGCTTGCCCCGCTGCTGTGAGCACTCCTAGGCTCAAGAGATGGCCAAGGAATGGCTCTTTGTGGGAAATGAAGGCTGTGGAAGGAACTTCCATATGGGATTGGGGAGTCACATGCACACTTGGGGGCGTTCTCTCTCTGTGTTACCATGTCTAGTACCAAACGTCCTGGAATCTGAGAAGCCTAGATATGAATTTGGCATTCCAGGTTGTTATGCAGGTATATTTGGCCAGGGAAAAGGATAGGGGGATGGGACACATTTTTTTAATTTGTTGACTTGATTGTAACTAAAATATTTAGATATATCTGTACTTCTGTCCTTTGCTTTACAAATGGGAGTGGTGTTTTGCAATTTGGGTGCTTATTACTCTTCATTTTGGAGAGGAGGAGGAGGGTTTAGGAAGCTAGTTGGATCAATTGAACAGTTATTTATGTTAGTGTAGAGTATGGCCAGTTTGTCTTTTGATAGAGTTGTGAGTCATCTTGGAAGTGGTGCTGACTATATATCATGAGTGCAATCCCTTCTGATGGAGGTGATAGATAATCATTAAGAATTCTTTTCAGTTTGTCATTCCATTTTGGCTCTATCGGGAGCTGGGTGGCCTTGGGCAAGCTGCTTAGCCTCTGTTTCATTTTGTCGCCTGAAAAATGGTATACTATGCTAACCCACTTCAGAGGGTTATGATGAGAATTAAGTGAGATAATTAGCATAGAATCCATAGCCATCTGCACCTGACGGGGTGAGATGACAGGATGCTTCTCCCCCCTAAACAGAGTCTGGACTTTGGGGTCTCAGAGAATCAGGTTTTGATCCTGGTTCTGTCATTTGTTAACTTTGTGACCTTGAAAAATTTACTTGGCCTTTCTGAGCCTTAGCTGTGGGTAGCATGACTTACCTTCAGAGGATTAGGTGCTGAATAATTGCCAATTATTAAGCCGTAATGATGAGCAAAGCTGCTTCCTGGATGTATCCTATGCTTATTATTTGTACCTTCAGTAATGGAACATGTGACCATGAAACGTGACCTTATGACACACCGTCTTCTTCCACAGTGGTAGCACTAAGGATGTTATAAAATGACCAGCAGAATTTTAAGGAAGATAGCAGAGCCCAGCCATAAATCACCTATTCGTTCATTCATCTGTCCAGATTTACTATGCCTATTATGTGCCAGCTAGGTGCTGGGATACAGTGATGAAAGTAGGACATGGTTCCTGATTTTATAACATTTCCAGTCTGGTCTAGTGTCATTAATTAAGGCAGTAAGAAATGGAGTGAGGTAGTCTACGTTCCAAGGTTTATAGTTTGCCTGTTTCGGATAATTATGCTGAGTTTCGAAGCTATTGATTTTTTCCCTTTCTGTTGGACTGTCTTGTAGCTATAGCATTGTGTCAGGGGGAAGTAGCCAAGACCAGAAGAGCTGTGTCACTCCTTTAATTAGGTGTCAGGGAGAAGCTGAAATGAATTCAGAGCTACACGTTCTCCATTATTCAGGGCTTAAGTAACAGAGTGCACTACCAGAGATTTCTAAGTGAGTGTAATGAGAAGGCACTTTTTCAAAAAAGTGTCTGTTTCAGTTATTGACACAACAAATATATACATGATTTTGTGTTCCCCGTGCTTATTTAAAATGTTTATAGTGTTTATTATTTGTCTGATTTGGGAGGTAACAGATACTAACTGTAGAAAAATTTAAAATGTAGTAAAAAGGAGAAAAACCATTCATAATTTCAGCCCTCAGCAGTATTCATTCTGAACACTTCCTTTTGTGCAGTTTTGTTTGCATATGCATGTATTACTAAATTGTGTGTATTTAGTTTTTTATCCACTTTTATCCATTCACTGTTACATCTTTAACATTTTCTCATATAGTTAAGTCATTTTTAACTTTTAAGTTTGTGATAAAATAGCTTTATGGTTTTCATTTTGGAAAAACAAATATTTACAGTGAGTTTTAAAAATGTTGTTATATTGGAACAAATAACTTTTTTCAAAAAGATCCTTAAAAAGGATATTGAAATTTGCACGTTAGATTTTTTTTATTGAAAAATTTCTCCAATGTATTTGGTAAATACTGGACATGGGCAATCAAATAGCCTCTTAAAAGAGTTTTACTTTCTCAAAGTGGGCATTTAAATAAGTGCAATTCTGTTTTCATTTGTAAAAAGGACTGACATTTAATCACCTAGAGACCATTCCATACCTCTGTGTGTATGTATAAAACAAAAATATAATGACTTCAGCAGTACATTGTGAATATTTTTCTGGTAACAATATATGTATATCTACAAAATATTTTTTTAATGGCTGCAAGATTTTCCTTTGTTGGGATAGTTAATAATTTATTTAACTAATCCACTGTTATTGGCTAGTCATATTATTGTAATCTCGCACCTTTATAAATGATGGTGAGACGAACATCTTTGTGTATACATCTTAAATGTTTCTGTTTATTTTCTTAGTATAAACTTCTAAAATTAGTTTCTTTTTAAAAATATATTTTTTATTGATTTCAGAGAGGAAGGGAGATAGAAACATCAACGATGAGAGAGAATCATTGATTGGCTGCCTCCTGCACACCCCTTATTGGGAATAGAGCCCACAACTCAGGCATGTTCCCTGACTGGGAACCGAACTGTGACCTCCTGCTTCAGAGGTTGATGCTCAACCCCTGAGCTAGACTGGCTGGGCTAAAATTAGTTTCTTGACAGGTCCCCCCCCCCCCCCATCAATGCTTACGTCTGGTTTCTTTGGTTGTTATAGAAAATCTTTGACTTTGGCTCAGGGCAGATTTGAGGTTCCTCTATTTCAGTGTGAATAGTGATTATTGCATACAAAGCAGACATACAATGATTGTTAACATTATGTGGTGGAATTTCCCTTAGGGAATTTTCAAGAGGCCAAAGCAACTGAGAAAAATTCCCATACAGCTGGGTATGTACAGTGGCAGCCGCCCTCACTGAGCATGGAGGAGACCCAGCTATGAGGAATTTACCTAGTGCACTGTTTAATTTACATTTAAGAAGCAATGCCTTTATGGGACCATTGCATCATTTTTCTAGGACTTCAGTAATTAAATAAAACTGTAATTAAAAAAACCACACTGAACTTTTGCTTCATCATATGGTAGACATTTCAAGGAAAAAGAAAACTATCTTAAATAAAACAATTGTATTTTCTGACTCTGTTATTTTAAGAGTTATTTTCCTTCCCTAGCTGGTTTGGTTCAGTGGATAGAGTGTCGGCCTATGGACATAAGGGTCCCTGGTTCCATTCCTGTCACGGGCATGTGCCTGGGTTGTGGGCTCGAACTCCAGTGGGGGGCGTGCAAGAGGCAGCCGATCAGTGATTTTTTTTCTCATCATTGATGTTTCTCTCTCTCTCTCCTTCTCCCTTCCTCTCTGAAATCAATAAAAACATATTTTTTTAAAAAAAGAGTTATTTTCCTATTTGCTGTAATTAAAAGTCTTGGGCTTGAGTCTGGAGCAGATTGTAACCACTTAAGTGGAGGGTGAGGTGCGGTAAAGGCACAAAAATCCCATGATGGTAGTTTGTTGGGTTGGTTTGTGTCCCTCTCCGCCCTTGCATCTGGTTTAGATCCCTCATCACAGTCTTATTAAGTGTTTAATAAGTATTTGCTATATGAATACAAACATTAGATTGTCTGAAAGGCCTGTAGACAGCTGTCTGAACACCTTTCAGGGGGAGTTTCATTTATTGCCTCATATTAAGACTCCATGCTATACATATTCACTCCCCATTCATTTATTCACCCCTCCATTCATTCTGTTCAGTGCCTTCTGTGTGCCAGGCCTGTTGCTAGGTGCTGTTGGCCAGGAGGACATGCCCTTCCCTCACAGAAAATGTAAGCACACGGCACACATTATTTATAGGGGCTGCAATAGTCTCCAAAAAGCCTCTCAACTCCTTTTTATGGAGGAAAAACAAGCCAGAGTTTATCTTCAGTTTCAGGATTTAGCTGTCTACGTGTGCGTTTGGTACAGTCCTGAGAGTCCCCGAGTGCCTCTGATCCTTCCCGTGTTTGGCCTACATGGTGACTGTGAGGTGGAGGCCTTTGTGCAGTTCAGTGGGATAATGTCTTTGGACTCTGGTTAACCTATGCAACATGGGAAATGTTCGAGAGAAAAGCCCTTTAAAACACTGGTAAAAGTTACATGAGTCCATGGGGAAAGCAAAGCTCAATTACCAGTAGAATAAAAGAGACCAAAGGCAGGCCAGCTTGGATGGGGATTGCTAACTTTGTAAGCAACAGGCCTCCACTCGACCAGCCCGCCTGCCATAACACAGCAAAGAGAAGGAGCAGGAGCTCACCAGAGAGGGGAGGGGCGGGAAATGGGTCATGGACATTGCGGATTGGGGTAAAGACACCAAGGCATCTTAATGTTTCCTAGTTACTGCTCCAACTGTGGCTTGTCAGTCTACCTCCCGTCCCCACCTCTGCTCCAGTTTGCTGACTCTAAAGCAGTGGCTCCCAACGAGGGGCACACTCCCTACAGGGGGGAAATTTGATTTTTAAGGGGGGCAATTCAAGAATGAGTTATTAACAGTGAATTTTTTGCATTTCTTATGGTTCTCGGGGCCTCATATACAGTATGTAAATATATATTGTGACATATTTATGCATTTCAGTTCTCTATTATATGTTTTGAAACTTTATTTGCTATTTTTTCATATCACTTCATATTATTATTATTATTTTTTTAACAATTTCTTGGTGATTTCTTCCTCAGTACGTCACCTGTCCTTTCATTCTTTTATTTTTCTCTTTCATGGATGCCATGTTCTTTGGAAGCTTGTTTAGACCATGTTAATAGCCTTTTAGGCTTCCTCTATGTGAATAGGAGTTTACTTTTTGAATAGTAAGGATTATATGTCACGGGGGGCGGGGGGGCATCAGGATTTTAGAGATGCTTAGGTGGGGCCTGGCCAAAAAAAGGTTGGGAACCACTGCTCTAAAGGATCTCTGATCAACTTTGCAAATGTCAGTTTGCATCCACCTTCATTTTGGGACAGTCTTATTCTGGGGTTTAGATCAGTTTTCTTGATTTTAGAGCGCAATGAACACTCTTGGGTCTGTTTGCTTCGGCACCACCTGAACCTCCAGCAGCTCTGAGTGGACGTGTGGAGGGCATTCTGGGATGTAGAGCCCCATCCCTCCCGTCTAGCAGCTGCTTCTTCCCCCCTGGGCAGAGAGGACCTGACTATTCCCAGTCCTTTCTCTTGGTGATTGAAGCTACTCAGGTGAACAATGACAGGCTATCCATGTCCTCTAAGAGTGGTCATCATTCTGTATATTATATCCCCAGGACTTACTTATTTTAATATGGATGTTTGTAACTTTTTACCACCTTCACCCATATTATCTCCCACCCCCCACCTCTGACAACCACCAATCTATTCTTTGTATCTATCCGTTCAGTTTTTTTTCCATGTTTAAATTGGGTTGTTTTCTTACTAAATTTTAAGAGTTCTTTACATATTTTGGAGAATTATTTCTTTCATGGATTGTGCCTTTGATGTTGTATCTAAAAAGTCATACTTAGCTCTGTCCTGTGTCGCTCAGTGGTTAAAGCATCGGCCCTCACACTAAAGGTCGCAGATTCGATTTCCACTCAAGGGGTATATCACCTGGGTTGCCCTCTCTGGTTGGGGCATGTGCGGGAGGCAACCAATCATGTATCTCACATAGATCTCTCTCTCTCTCTCTCTCTCTCTCTCTCTCTCTCTCTCTCTCTCCCTCTCTCCCTCTCACCCCCCCCTTCCTTCTATTCTGTCTAAAAATCAATGGAAAAAGAATATCCTCGAGCAAGGATTAAAAACAAGAGCAACGAAGAGTCATACTTAAAAGCCATCTAAGTGTTCTCCTTATGCTATCTCCTAGGACTTTTATAGTTTTGAATTTTACATTTAGGCCTATGATCCATTTGAGTTCATTTTTGTGAAGGGTGTAAAGTTGGTGCCTACATTTATTTTGTGTGTATGGATATCCATTTGTTCCAGCACCATTTGATGAAAGACTAAGATAGTTCTATTTTATTGATAGGAAACTGAAACAAAAAGAGCTTCAAGGACCTTGCTCAGGGCTATGCCGTTAGGAAATGGTCTCTCTGGCTCTAAGGCTCATGGGCTTTAGGGCTCTAGGCTCCTTACTATGCTGGACTGCTCCTGCATTGCAGTAAGACCAACATTGGCATTCAGGGCTTCAAGTTACAGCCTGATGCCTCCTTATGCTGCAGTCTAAGGAGATGATCTTAAATGGTAAAATTTCAGTCTGGGAAGGTGAATTAACACTTGCTGCATTTCACTATTGTTAATATCCAAGGCTGTTTTTAGGATCCTACAAATAGAGCTATGAGCTCAAGTCACGAGAAGGCTGCCTCTTCTCTTTCTGCCTAACATCTCTGATTCATCCCAGTGATTGGTTTAGTTTTCGTTTTAGTTTTCTCTCTCTTATCTAGCTGTCATAATTCACTTGCTGAATTCCCCTTTACATTTGTGAGATGGATGCCAAGAAATGATACAACTATGCTATGGTCAGGAAAACTGAAACGTGTGCAGCTGTGAGAAACAGGAGTGGAACAGCCAACTGTGGGAGACTTTTACTGTTACTTGAAAAGGGAACTTATTCTTTCTCTTCTCTCCACTGCTGACATCCCTGGGGGCTTTCCTTTTGTGGTCAGTTACTGTCTCTGGAATGGAATTCATGTGATAATATTTGAGTTATTCTGAAAGATAATCTGGACATCTAACGTATAATTTCTGCTTTTTAAAAAAATTCTTCATTAAGGTAATGCATTTTTATTGTAAATGTTAAAACTTTATGCAAGTGTGTATTAAGCAAATTTAAGTCTTCTCAATCTTATCTCTTAGAGGTAAACAATGTTAATGTTTTGGTGTGTATGCTTTCAGACATTTTCCTATTCAGAGTATAACTTATTATCTAAACTGGGATACATGAAGTGAAATACTATCATGACTCCAAGCACCAGGCATTAACCAGGATTATTTCAAACAAACTGGGATGTATAATGCTCTTGCTGTATGTGAATTTTTATATTTACATCTAGAAACATCTAGATATACTCTTTCTATATGATCTACTGGAGTCCCAGTGCATGAAATTCATGCACGGGAAAGGGTCGCTAGGCCTGGCTGGCCATTGGGGCTGATCGGGGCCTTCCTTTGTTCCGTGCTGCCCCTGGTGGTCAGCGCATGTCATAGCAAGAGATTGAACTCCCATTCTCCAGATGAACTCTTGAGGGGACACTTTGCATATTAGTCTTATATGTATATAGATATATATTTTATGGTGATAGCCTCTGAAATGGTTCCAAGCGATCCCCATCTCCTGTATCCATGTGTCATCCATCCCTTT
>NW_005871126.1:2973529-2986454 GCF_000147115.1 Myotis lucifugus
GAACTGAGATGTCCGCTCAGCAGTCAACGAGGATCCCGAGCCCACAGCCAACCAAGCAGGTGAACTGGCAAGGCAGATCCTCCGGCTTTAGGTGACTGCAGCCTCAGCTGACAGCTGGTCTGCAGCTTCATGGGAGCCCCTGAGGCAGAGCCGCCCAGATGAGAAATCCTGCCCTCAGCAACTATGTGACAAAATAGGCCTTGGTTGGAGCTGCTAACTTTCGGAGTAATTTGTTATATAGTAACAAATAACACATATTTAATAAGTAATAATGAAATCATATTAAAAATTGTTTTTAACAACATCCTTCTTTTTCCACCCACAACATATCTGTCAGTAGCTATCTCATTTTAGGATGCATAGCACAAAGCAATACTATCTCAAAAAAGATGGAGAGAATAGAAAATTCCATTTTAGGGTTGAACATTGTGTTTTTCTTTTATTTTTTTTTAAAGAAAAACAAGGATGACTTAACAAACATCCTAGAAATATGTTTTTCTTCTTCTGCTATTGTCTCCACAGGAAACCTTCCTAAAGAGAACATTTCTGGGTCATGAGGCAACATGTTTAAATTTAGGTTGATATTTACAGATTGTCTTCCAACTGAAGTCATCTTCATTGTGACCAAGAGCCTGTTGGCTTTTCCAGTGCTGAGTATTATTGATTTTAAAATGTTTTGCAAGTATATAGGTGAAAAATGATAACTTTAATGACTGGTGAGATTGAACTTTATTTTACTTGTTTATTCCTGAGGATTTCCTCTCCCATGGAGGACACTTCCATGTCTTTATCTACTTTCTTGAGTTGTTCCTCTCTTCTTTTTTAAAAAAATATATTTTTATTGATTTTAGAGAAGAAGGGAGAGGGAGAGAGAGTTTGAAACATTTTTTTTTGTTTTTTAATTTTTTTTATTGCTTAAAGCATTACAAAGGGTATTACATATGTGTCCTTTTTTCCCCCGCCCTTGACAGTACCCCGGCTTCCCCTACCCCCCAGTGTCTTATGTCCATTGGTTATGCTCATATGCATGCATACAAGTCCTTCGGTTGATCTCTTACCCCCCTCCCTCCTGCCCCCCAACCCTCCCCGGCCTTCCCGCTGCAGTTTGACAATCTGTGTGAGGCAGCTCTGCCTCTGTATCTATTATTGTTCAAAAGTTTATAATGGTCTCTATTATCCATGAATGAGTGAGATCATGTGGTATTTTTCCTTCATTGACTGGCTTATTTCACTTAGCATAATGCTCTCCAGTTCCATGAGTTTGAAACATTAATGATGAGAGAGACTCACGGATCAGCCGCCTCCTCCTGCACATCCCCCACCGGGACCAAGCCCGCAACCTGGGCATGTGCCCTGACTGGGAATTGAATTGTGACCTCCTGGTTCATTGTTCATAGGATGACACTCAACCTCTGAGCCACATTGGCCAGCCGGGCCTAGCTTCTTTTTTGATGTCCAAAGTGTCCTATGTTTGTTAAAGGAAAGTAGTTGTGGGTTTTTTTTTTTTTTTGTCATATCTGTGGCAAATATTTTCCCCAGTTTGTTTTTTACTTTGCTTATGTTTATGTTAATTTTTTTTTTTTCTGTAAAGACTTTATAAATAACCAGGCAATCAACTTCATCAGTTTTTTCCTTGATGGCTTTTGAACCTTTGTGTCATAATTCCTATGACCAAAAATATTTAACTTTTGACATTTAAATTTTAGATCTCTATCTGTGATTTACAATTGTATAATTAGGTAGGGATTACATACTTTTCCTATTTGTTCTAACATCATTATTCACAAAAACCAAACACTTCCCTTCCTCCAGTGATCTGAAATGCCAAGTTCACCCATGCTAGATAATCCGATGTGTGTGTCTATTTTTGGAAGTCCATTTTTTCTTCCAAAGCTTTGTCTCTTTAGTTCTATTCTACAGCCACACTGTCTCAATTACTGTAGCTTTATAGTAAATTTTAATATCTCCTAAAGCCATTCACTGTTCCTCTGTTATAATATATATATTTTTTGCCATCCTTTCATATTTTTCTCTTTGGTACGTTTGAGATTGCTTTTAAAGTTCAAATGATTCTTGTTGATATTTTTATTGATTGATATCCTACATAATAAAAGGTAATATGCAAATTGACCCTAACGGTGGAACGACTGGGAACAACCGGTCACTATGATGCACACTGACCACCAGGGAGCAGACACTCAGCACAGGAGCTGCCCCCTGGTGGTCAGTGCTCTCCCACAGGGGGAGCTCTGCTCAGCCACAAGCCAGGCTGATGGCTGCGAGTGCAGTGGCAGTGTCAGGAGCCTCTCCTGCCTCCTCGGCTGCACTAAGGATGTCTGACTGCCAGCTTAGGCCCAATTCCCCTGGGAGCAGGCTTATGACGGCAGGTGGACATCCCCTGAGGGGTCCCAGACTGAGAGAGGGCACAGGCTGGGATGAGGGACCCCCCCAAGTGCACGAATTTTCATGCACCGGGCCTCCAGTATTATTATAAGATTGAGAACTTCTACCTAAGAATAAGACATGCTTACTTAGATATTCAAAGCTAAACAGAATATTTAGTTTCTTTGCTCAGATCCTGCACACTTCTTTTTTTTTTTTGCGGGGGTGGGGGGCAGTTAATCTGCATCTGAGATATCTTTTCCATTGCTTTTCAGAGAGAGGGGAAGGAAGGGAAGGAAGGAAGGAAGGAAGGAAGGAAGGAAGGGAGGAAGGAAGGAAGGAAGGGAGGGAAGAAGGAAGGAAGGAAGGGAGGAAGGAAGGAAGGGAGGGAGGAAGGGAGGGAGGAGGAATAAGGAGGAGGAGGAGGAGAGAAACATTGATGTGTGAGAGACACATTGACCTGCTGCCTCCTGCATGCACCCCCACTCACAGGGGTCAGGAAGCAAAGCGGCAACCCAGATAGTGCCTTGACTGGGAAAAAAACCAAGATCCTTTTGTGTTCAGGCTAATGCTCTAACCACTGAGCAATGCTGGCCAGGGCTCTGCACACTTCTTATTGAGATTACGCCTAGATATTTTATATGTTTTTGATGCTTCTATTTATATACTCAGTAGCATATTGTTTTCATAATCAGTTCTGTGATTATTGTTTATATTTTGGAAAGTTATTTTTTATTTATAGCAAGCCACCTTATTTAAGTTTCTTAGAGTGTGTTTTTGTTTATTCAGTTTATCCTCTTGGGTTTTCCAGTTTCACTTGTATATTTATATATTTTATGAATAATGATAATTTGTTCTTTTTTCTAGTATTTTGTGTTGTTTAAGGGGCATGCTTTTATCAGTGCTGGGTTTCTTTCTCCTTCCTCTCCTCCTTTCTCCCTCTTAAGTTGAATCTTACCCCTCATCAAGTTTCTAGCTTGACCTTGGACAAGCTACTGACATAAGAAGAAAGTGGAGCTTAGAGAGTTAGTGATAAGAGCCAGGGTGCAAACTCGGGAGTCCCTGACTTCAGGGCTCCCACTCTAAGCACCCTCTCTTCTGGCCTCAAAAATGATTTTAGAAGCGTGCTTGTTTCCAGTATCTCTCTTCTTTTCCCTTGTCAGTTTGTTCATCTCCCTCCCTCTCTCCCTCCCTCCTTCCCTCCTCCTCTCCTTCCCTCATTCTCTCTTGTTTTAAATTTATTTTTGCTCTCCCATCTTTCCTTTTCCTCCCTCCTCCTTCTCTTCCTTCTTCTCTCCTCTCTCTTCCTCCTTCCCTTTCTCTCCCTATCCTCTATTTCTTTCTCTCTTTTTCTCCCTTCCATTCCACCTCCCTCCCCTCCATTTGTCGTTTATTAATTCTCTAAATCTAGTCACCCAGTCTCATCCCAGAATGCATCCTGTTTGAGTCATTGTGGTGGAAATCTACAATTGATATAATAGGCATCAGCTATACCATTATGGTGACCGGAAGCAGGTATGGTGGACCTCTGACTTTAAGAACAACGGCTTTCGTCATGGAGCATTGCGTCTGTGAGGGGATTTTGTTGTTGGGGGCTTCCTGAATTGGGTTGTTTGTTTGCCCTAACCACTTTCATCTCTTCCAGGTTATACCAGTTCTTAATTCCTTCACTACTTCAAGGACTCTTGGTGCATATTCTCCTCTTACCTTCCACTACCATAAGGTCTCCATTTGACAGGAAACACAGCTCACTGTGAGAATCTTAAATCAAATGACTCTGATTTCTGGAAATGTCATTATTTTAGGAGGGAGCACAGGAGGGAGGGTAGGAAAATAGTTTAGATTTTTGTGGGGAAATGGAAAGCAAGAGGCAAAATAGAAGTTCTGTTCAGAAGACAGGAAATGGTGATAAGTTTAAAAAACCAGTGTATGTTAATTCTGCCATATTTTCTCTGCATGAATCTTGCATCAGAGAAAGATTGACTGCTCTAAAACAAGGCTTTTGTTAGTAAAGCACACGTTTATCATAGGTGCTTGAAATGGGGATGGATGAGGAGTAGGAAAAATGACAAAAATAGAAACATCTTACTTGCACGTGACAAAATTTACAACTCTGCTTAGCACAGAGGAGATATAAAGAAAGGGTAAGGCATAGTCCTTGACCTCCAGTGTTTGTGCCCAATGGATCAGACAGCCGAGGAATGGTACTTGGGAACAGAGAGAGTGCTGAACTTGCTCATAAAGGCTAAGTGGGAGTTGAATTGGCACATTCTGAACCTGGTGAAAGAGCATGAGAAGTGGTTTTTGGGGTTTCAAGTTAGTCCTGAATGGGTGGTTTGAGCAGAACATGTGAGGGTGAGAAATGAAAGAAAATCTTGGACAGTTAGGATGAGGTTTAATAGAAGTTTGAGAGCCACGGTAAGTTCTTGGGTACAGAAGTAACTTAATAACTGTGGTTAGGAGCATGAATCTGGTAGTGGCATTGGGATAGATTGACAGAGGCAAGGACATGAATTAAAAGACAGTCCTGCCATGAGCCCAATCCAGAGTGCAGACAATGGGAAAAGCATAGAATGGGCAGATCCAAGAGACTCAGCAGAAAAGCCTCCAGATTAAAACATGATTGGCTAGGGCTGGGATGCAGAGGAATGTCCCAGCCCCGGCTCAATGAGATGCTCACTGTGCTTAGCCCCGCTGGCTGGTGTCTGCAGGGCCTGAAGCTCACCACATCCAAAATGGCACAGTAGTAGTCTGACAAGGCCGTCAACACCCTGGAAAAGATCCAGAAGCACAACCACAGCAAGATCACCTGGCTGATCCTGCACCACAAGGTGTACGATTTGACCAGATTTTTGGAGGCACGTTCTGGTGGAGAAGAAGTCTTAAGGGAACAAACTGGAGGTGATGCTATTGAAATCTTTGAGGATGCTGGGCACGCTACAGATGCGAGAGAATTGTCCAAACAGGTATCATTAGGGAGCTTCGTCCAGATGACAGGTCAAAGATAAGCAAGACTTTGGAAACTCTTATTACTACCGTTGACTCTAATTCCAGCTGCGGGCCAGCTAGGTGGTCCCAGCCTCTCCGCCCTGGTCATGGCCCTGATGTATCACATCTACACAGTGAAAGACTAAACATATCCTTGAAGCCAATGAAAGAAAAGGCTGCTTTGGATCAGGGAGAATGAAGCCAATGTTTACTGCTTCAAACCAAAGAAACCTTTACCTGAAAAGTGATTTAAAAAAATATATATATTTTATTGATTTTTTACAGAGAGGAAAAGAGAGGGATAGAGAGTTAGAAACATCGATGAGAGAGAAACATCAATCAGCTGCCTCCTGCACATCCCCCACTGGGGTTGTGCCCGCAACCAAGGCACATGTCCTTGACCGGAATCGAACCCGGGACCCTTCAGTCCGCAGGCCGATGCTCTATCCACTGAGCCAAACCGGCTAGGGCTGAAAAGTGATTTTAAAGCACCCATTTCCCTTTCCTTGTACATTAGAAACAAACCAAACCAAGAACTGTTTTATGTTTTCTACGCTTGAACTTTTGTAGTGTGCCTTTTTATTCATCAGCTTTATTTTGATGTTCAATATATCTGACTTTTCAAATATAAAAAATGATTTAGTAGAGAAAGAAGATACACAATAAATAAGGTTTGAGCCTCAAATGCTACTATTCAAGACTGGACTGACCGGCAAATTTGACTTGTATTTACGTACTCTGGTCCTGAGTCAGAATATGGGCTGGAATTGAGGTTTCTTCTGTCAATTGAGCCAGTTATTTCATTAAAAAATTTACTTCCAGTTGTTAGATGGGAATCTTCATGCATTCCCATAGACCTTTCATCAGTGTTGAATGGTCTTCCAGTGATCCTCCAGTACATGCTCCAGTGAGTGAAAATCAAAGCTGTCGCCATGATGGCATAAATAGAGGAGGAGGTGAAAACCGGTGTCCGGAGACATACTGGCTGGCTTCCTTCTCTTTTTTTTTTTTTTTGATAACACGTGATAACTGTTTGAGAGCTCTTTTATGATTATCTACAATGAATGCTGGGACTAATGAGCAGGGAGAAGGGAAGGCTAGACCACTTCCACATCAGCCACTTTGTCAATCCCTCTGTTCTCTCCCATTCTGCAGTGGATGCTGGTACACCAGGTGGGACTGAGCCTGTGGGGGTCTGGATGGATGGGAGAGGCAGGCTTCCTGACACACTTACCCCCTTCCTTTATCCCTCCGCAGATAAAGCAGCGCAATGCTCCCACGACCACAGCGTGCTTATTCCAAGTGTACCCCCTGCCCTGTAACACACCCAAACATAGACACTCACAGTGGAGTAAATACAACGGAAATATTTTTTCAATAGACAGACATTTTAAGAAATGAAGGTCGCCAAATTTGCATTATGAACAAATACCAAGGTATAAATAGAGTCTATCTGCTGGTGCCAGGTATTTGACCACTGATTGGTCAGCCCATATGGCTAGAGACAGCTTCCTGCTGGCAACACATGCTCTTGGCTCCATGGACATTCCTCGCATATTCCAGATACAAAAGCACCTGTGCAGAAAGTTCAAGCTCTTACCATAAAATTGGTAAATTGAGCTTATGCATAAATTCATCACTATTGGTAGAATTAAATGTACATTCCAAAGAGTCTCTTTCGTTGCTGAACATCACGGGTATCTCGCTTAGTTCTCTAGGTTCACTGAAATAAGGTGACGTTTGCGGACAAGTGGTTACCCAAGCCGTTTGGCATGTGCTGGGATCCTCTTGTTTCTCATTTTCAGCTCACTTGGAAATTGTTCCACTTTCTATCCTTGCTGGTTTCTGTGTGGAAATAACTTCCAACATTTATTCTGTGCTTCTTTTGTTTTCTTTGTTGACAAAACTCAAGTGTGTTTATTTGATGGCTTTAATACACTGAGTTTTCTTGACCTCCTTAGTTCACCTATTTTTATTTTACATTAACAATGAATTTAATAATGATAATAGTGATAATAATAATAATGATGATGATAATAATAATAATGGCTAACTGAAAAGTGTGACAGGTTTTATGCAAAGGGATTTATATGTATGACCTTATTTAGTGGTCTCTGCCAACCTATGAGGCAAATACTATTTTATTTCTATTTTCTATTTGAGAAAATGAGGCTTAGAGAGTTTTATGAGACATACCCACGCATATGTTGTAAGAAATAGGGGCAGAATAGAAATTTATAATAGCTTGTTTCCAAAGCCTACTAACTATGAGCTATTATACCAGCACATTTATGGATGACTCATAGTTGAATTCTAACTAACAAGAATATACCTCGAATTTAAGTTGTTCAAAAATTATTGCATAAAACATTGTTAATGTAAATATTCATCTGTACATACCAAAGGGTTAGTCCAACAATGCACAAAAAAAACCTAAAGGGTTTTTTTTTGCTAAATTAATAAAAAATATAATATGGTATTCTCGATTAGCAAAGTTTTTTGAATTTGCCCATAAGGACTACTTCAAAGCTTTTTAGGAATCCAAGTATCAAATTATTAAAAATTTGTTTTGGTAATTTCTGTGATGCCCCTATTTGGTTGGCATACCAAATACAAACATAGTCTACTTTTTAGTTAATTCAGCCACGACTAAAGTAATTTATATTTACACACAAGAGCAGCAGCAATTAAAAATCACAGCCAATTCCCCACAACACTGATGATGCACTGATAAAACATGTCTTTGCTAACAATCGTGGGAATTTCAAAACTGCATGTGTCAGGCACAAAGAAAGCATTGTTATTCGGCCAAGTGTTGCATGGCAGCCAGGCTTCCCTGTAGAATGTTGAGTGAGAATCCTTGGTAAACTCGAGAAATGTGGTCATTCTAGTATTTGCATACGAAATTTTAATAATTCTTAAAAATTACAGATTCTTAGTAGGTAGTCCTTTGTCACAAATAAAACTCAGAGTCTATGTGGAGACATGCATTTATCTACTAGAGATCAGTAGTTATCTTACTGTTTTCATCATTTCATGGCCACCACTAGGATCTGTTGGTTTAGTTATCCTGACTGAAAGTGATGAGGCAAAAAGAGCAGGCGGTGAGATTTTAAAAGCTGGTTAGTTTATATATTTATTTAGAGGAGAGGAAGGATCTTATTAATATTAACCCTTTTCCTTTAGAGTATACGCTAGAATTCACGGAGTAGCTCATCACCTCCTCTTCATTTTGATTTAAGCACCCATAAGTCTGGGAGGTGGGGTGATTGCCCGCATCAGCATTTTACATATAAGCACCAGAGAAAGAAAGTGACCTGCCCAATAAAAACTTGCTAATTCCACACCCTTTCGAATGCACCTTCCCTCCTTTTTGCCTACGGGATAGACTAAACTTCACCAGCCATTTAAAGCCCTTCATAATCTGGTCTCTGCCTACTTTTTGAATGTAATCTCCTTTGTAAACTATTGCGTACTTATTTGCCAGGTGTATTCTGCCTTCTAACCAAGCCAACTACTTGTGGCTTTATCGCTCATACTCAGGACTCCCCAAATTTATGATTTAATGGGTTAGAAAATTACCAAATAAATTAATAAATGGAGAACCGATTCATGAAAGATTTTATAGGTGGACATCAAAATGTAGAAAGGACATAATCTTGGGGGGAAAAGGCTGCTCATTAACATAAAATTTGAAAGCCTCACTCATTGCCTGTATTTTCCTCTTTTAGCCACAGACTGTTGAAAAAAATTGTTCTGGACTGGCATTGGCATTGTGGTGTTTGGGAACTTTGTGCTTTTGTACACACTGTTTTCTCTGACGGGAATTCTTCACTTTACTCATGCCACTAGCCTTTGGCCTGTCTGACTAAAATCCTTAGTCCTTCAATTCTCAATTTACACGTTGACCTTAGAAAATCTTTTCCCATCTCCAATCACCTTTTCTCTCTAACCCTACCCAGCCCTCCAGTCACCACTCCTTGGTGGTCTGTGCATCCTCTTCCATGCACCAATCACTGTCCAGGGGTTATTTGCTGCTCTCTCTGGCCACAGGCCATGAGCGTCTAGAAGACAGAGACTGCATCTTATTTTCCCTCATCCTCAAAGTTTAGCATATGTCTTTTGCACATACTCAGTGCACAATAAGTATTTAATAGATGAATGAGTGAATGAATGAAGGAGCGAGTAAATACTTGGGTGCTCTTCATGCTTTGTTTGTGTCTGTATGTCTTCTCTGACCTGCAGTTTGAAGCACAATTTATTCCAACAAACACACTCACTGAATTGAATTAATTTATGAGCTTTGACCTCATCATTTCTTCTATTTTTCTTTGTCAGGGAAAACTAATTATGTTCTCCATTATCAGAGTGTCTGGGAACAGTCTGCAGCTGCTGTCTGAAATGCTTCCACGGACAATATGCTTCTCTCTGCTCTTCTGGTCAGCTTGCGTTTTTCTTTTATTCTGTTCACTTTTGGTTCACCATGTTGATTTTCATATTTTTATTTATTTTTATGGCAAAAGGAATGTTAAGACATGTAAAAAGTACATATGGAGAATAATCAGCATTGTCTGGTAGTCTGATCTTTCTAAATCCACAGAGACTTATGACATCTTGCCTTTTTATTGTTGCTTTTTAAAAACATATACACATTTAAAAAATATATTCTTATTGATTTCAGAGAGGAAAGGAGAGGGACAGAGAGAGAAAAATATCAATGATGAGACAGAATCATTGATCGGCTGCCTCCTGCATGCCCACACTGGGGATCAAGCCCGTAACCTGGGCATGTGCTCTGATCTGGAATCGAACCATGACCTCCTGGTTCATAGGTCGATGCTCAACCACTGAGCTATGCTGAGCGGACAATATAGACATTGTTTTTTTGCCTTTAAAAAAAATTTGTCAAAACATCTTATTCAGAAAGGATAGCCACAGCTTCTCATAAGATTCAGTAGTGATATGAGCACCCTCATTTGGGGAAATGATATCTATGCAATATGAATTATGGGGTTGAACATTTTCCCAGACAGCTATGACTCATGTCATTCCACTGACTTTTGCTGTCACAAGAGGAATGCTTTATTGCCTTTCTTATAGAGATGCCCCCTGCAGACATAGAATTGCTGAGAGCTTTTCTCTAAGGCTGTACAGCCACCAAAAAACCCAGGCACGCTTCAGTCTGGGCTTGGGTCTACATCTTAGAAGAAACATTAATCCTTCTCCTTGAAATTCTTTCTTTGCCTTTCGTAGTCTTCTCTTTTGTTATGAAAGTAACCTGTTTTTTATAGAGTCAGAATAATAATAACCACAACTACTTAGGAGCACTAAGTACTAGTTTTGTACTCCCTCTTATTTACAATTCTTTCACTTGTTATCAACCAATTTTGTCCCCATTTTATAAATGAGAAAGCTGAAAACCAGAGTGTTAAGTGCTTTGGTCAAAGCCACGCAGCAGTAAGTGGTGGAGTTAAAGCCACGTGACCCCAAAGCCTCTGTTCTTTCCATTAGACCAGTGATGGCGAACCTATGACATGCGTGTCACAGGTGACACGCGAACTCATTTTTTTGGTTGATTTTTCTTTGTTAAATGACATTTAAATATATAAAATAAATATCAAAAATATAAATCTTTGTTTTACTATGGTTGCAAATATCAAAAAATTCCTATATGTGACACGGCACCAGAGTTAAGTTAGGGTTTTTCAAAATGCTGACACGCCGAGCTCAAAAGGTTCGCCATCACTGCATTAGACCATGCTGCAGCCCTCATCAGACAACCTCCATCACAGCTCTGTGGTTTTGTGCTTCTGCTTAACTCCTGTAAAGATAAAGTGTCTGATTCACAGGGTTGTGCTGAGAACTAAACGGGGTAATATATATGAAAGAGCTTGGCATGGTGTCTGTGCATCGCAAGAAATGACTATTTTTCTTAATTTCTTCCTTTTCCTCTGTGTCTTCCTTTCTCCACTGACTTAATCCTACCCCATCCCCCAGTTTTAGACATCTCCTCATGGTCCATCAAGGTCTGTTCTGTTTTGGATGTCTTTAGGAGACAGTATTAGTTCTCTTGGGCTGAATACGAGGAATATGGCTGTGATTCAGTCTTTCATTATTATTTGAATAAAAAATGCTGAGAACCAAAGTTTAAGCCTTGGGACATACCACATGTAAAGGATGGGAGGAAGAAGTGCTGTTTTGTCAGAAAAGAGAGGGAAAGTAAGTAGAGAGGAGGTGGTAGGGCAGGTTGATATATTGCCATGGATATCTAAGGTGGAGGAGCTTATAAGAAGGAAGGAGTTGGTCAACAATGTCAAATGCCAGAGTGGGCACGATGACTAAGAAATGTGGAGGGGTGGGTGGAGGTGGGCAAAATGGGGGGTGGGGGGGAATGAGGACACCCGCAATTATGTCACCATTAAAAACATTTAATTAAATAAAAGAGAAATGTGACCATGCCATTTGATTTGGTCATTTGGATGTATTTGAAGGCCTGGGAGAAAAGTTTCAGCAAAGGCCATTGGCTGGAAGCAAGTGAAGAGGCTGATGAAGAAATAGAGGCAGTAGTGATTTGATATGTTTCGTTTGAAAAAGTCCTTGGAAAGATTTTTGATACCTTAAAGAGGCGGCCTATTTGAGGGAATTTTTTTCTTTAGCTTAGGACAAATACAAGTATTTTTATGGACAGAAATTAAGGATTTAGTAAAGATGACTTTGAGAATGCTGGAGGATAGGGATAATTGATAAGTTTTTATCAGTTTTAAAGAAAGCCTGACAATAAAGGGTGTCCCAAAATTTACGCAAGAAGTAATTTTGATAGAAAACACGGGTTTATAATTAAAAATTGTAAATATTTTATTGATTCATAAAGTATACAGTATAAGGTTATGTATGGAATAGCATATCAGGTAAATGGCCTCCATGGCTTTGCTGGCACATACGCATTCTTTTGTTGAAATTTTCCATGACCATTTTGCATAAATGTGGCTGAATTTCGTTGATACAGTGCTCAATTTCCTCTTTCAAGGCATGGGTGGTTGTGGGCTTGTTGGCATAAACCTTAGACTTCAAAAAACCCCAAAGAAAAAAGTCCAATGGCATTAAATCGCATGATCTGGGTGGCCCATTCTGATCACCAAAATGGGAAATTACACGACCAGGAAATGATTCATGCAGTATTTGAAATGTTTCTCGGGCATATGTGCCAGCAAAGCTGTGGAGGCCATTTACCCAATATGCTATTTAATACATAACCCTATACTGTATACTTTATGTATCAATAAAAAATTTACAATTTTTAATTATAAACCTGTGTTTTCTATCAAAATTACTTCTTGCGTGAATTTTGGGACACCCTTTATAACATCAAGATCACAGGGAGAGTCCAGTCAGTGTGGCTCAATGGTTGAGCGTCAACCTATGAACCAAGAGGTTAGGTCACATGCCCAGGTTGCAGGCTCGATCCCCAGTGGGAGGTGTGCAGGAAGCAGCCAATAAATGATTCTCTCTCATCATTGATGTTTCTATCTCTCTCTTCATCTCTCTTTCTCTATGA
>NW_005871126.1:2986554-2991042 GCF_000147115.1 Myotis lucifugus
ATACATATATATATATTAAAAAAGATCACAGGGAGAAAAAGTGGGTGCATTATTATTTAGAGAGGAAGGGAGAAGGAGAATCATTGATTGGCTGCCTTCTGCACACCCCCTACTGGGGATCAAGCCCACAGCCCGGGCATGTGCCCTTGACTGGACTCAAACCCCAGACACTTCAGTCCACAGGCCGACGCTCTATCCACAGAGCCAAACCAGCTAGGGCAGCCAAACCAGCTAGGTCTAACTTTTAACTTCTTCTTTATCCTTTTAAATATTTTTCAGATTTTTCTATAACAAGTATCTATTATTACTTTTTTATTTTTAATAGCTCATAAATTATTCAGATTTATAATGATAAAGTAATATAAGTTCATGGCACTAAAAAGCTATAGAAACATATAAGATGAAAAATAAAAGTCCCTACATACCCTAATACTCCACTTCCATTTCTTTAAAACAACTACCATCTAATTTTTCTTGGTAATCTTTTACACATTTACATTTTTAATTGATATATAGTTGGCACACAATATTAAATTAGTTTCTGTTGTACAACATAGTGATTTGACATTCAAATACCTTACAAAATGATCACCTCCCTAAGTCTAGTAACCATCTGTCACCATATAAAGTTATTACAATATTATTGACTGTATTTCCTAGGCTATATTTTATATCCTTGGGACTGATTTATTCTGTTACTGGAAGTTTGTACCCATCCTCTCACCCCCATCTCTTCTGATAACCATGAGTTTATTCTTTGTGTCTGTGAATCTGTTTCTGTTTTTTTTTTGTTATTGTTGTTTATATTGCTCTTTAGATTCCACATATAAGTGAAATCAGACAGTATTTGTTTTGTTATGTCTTACTTATTTCACTTGCCATAATACCCTCCACGATGTTGCATGATGGTCCATCCGTGATTTTACAAATAGCAAGATTTCATTCTTTTTTATGGCTGAGTAATATTTCATTATATATATGCACCATATCTTTTTGTTGTTGTTGTTAAGCCTTACTTGAAAATATTTTCCCATTGAATTTTAGAGAGAGTGGAAGGAAGGGGGAGAGACACACAGAGAGAAATATCAATGTGAGAGAGACACATTGATTGGTTGCCTCTTGAATGCATCCCGACCAGGGCCAGGGATTGAGCCTGCAACCGAGGTACATGCCCTTGACCAGGAATCAAACCTGGGACCCTTCAGTCCATGGGCCGACACTCTGTCCACTGAGCCAAACCGGCTAGGGCTTTATCCATTTATTGACAGACACCTAGGTTGCTTCCATATAATGACTTTTGTAAAAGCTCTGCAATGAACATAGGGGTTCCAATATCTTTTCAATTTAGTATTTTCACTTCTTCGGATATATACCCATAAGTGGAATAACTGGGTCATAAGGTAATTTTGTTTTAAAACTTTTGCGGAAAGGGCTGGCAGCCGAGGACACGGTTGTCTTTTTCAATCGGGAGGGAGTCTTAAGCTCCCGACTGCTCTGAATTCCAGTTCCAGGCGAGTCTCTAGGGACCCAGACTCAAATGGGGAAAAACTGGACTGTCTGGCATTGGTCGGAACTCGAGTGGGGCTTTCTCTCAGAGGTGCTTGCAGCGATTACCAGGACACTGAGAAGAGGGGCCTCTTAGGGCAGGACTGAAGAGCAGCCATAGCTGCTTGCTCTGCCCTGTTGATCCCCTGAGACCCCGCCCCACCCAAGCTGTGCGCAGAGGCTTTTGCATATGAAAGGCCTGGCCCTTTGCAATCTAAAATTACCTAACAAACTGCAGCTGGGTCAGAGAAAGCCAGAACATCCAAAAGAAGGCCCAAGGCTCCACAGCAGCTTGCATTGCTTCACAGCTGGGCTCCTGCTGAGTAGCCTCAGGCAGAGGCTAAATTAGCACCTCCTTAGAGATCCAGGATCCAGGGTACCCAGTGGTCAGAGTGGAACCATCAAGATTACAACTCCTCATGTCCATAAGGGAGACACTCAGGGGGCAGACTTAGTGAGTACCAAAGCCCCACTGAAGCAAGTCTTGCCCCAGAAGGGTGTCTCCAGCACAGAAGTTCTCCCACTGCAGACACAGCTGATTCTCACAGCCAATTGGCCTGGAGGTCAATTCCTCCCAGTGATACCTACAACAATCAAGGCTTAACTACAGTAAGACTGTGCACAAAGCCCACAAAGGGGTGCACCAAGAGTGTCCACCTCTGGTAATTGGGGAGACTGATCCACTGGGCCCTATAGGACACCTAGCACAGAAAGCCACTCTATCAACACAGGGAAGCATAAAAAAATGTGGAGACAAAGAAACAGGTCACAAATGACAGAAATGGAGGAAAGCAAACTACTGGATATAGAGTTCAAAACCACACTTATAAGGTCTTTTTTTTTTTTTTTATATTTTTTTATTTTTCGCTTAAAGTATTACAAAGGGTATTACATAAGTGTCCTTTTTTCCCCCCCGCCCTTGACAAACCCCTACCCTCCCTTACCCCCCAGTGTCTTATGTCCATTAGTTATGCTTATATGCATGCATACAAGTCCTTCGGTTGATCTCTTACTCCCCTCCCTCCTGCCCCCCAACTCTCTCTGGCCTTCCCACTGCAGTTTGGCAATCAGTTTGAGGCAGCTCTGCCTCTGTATCTATTATTGTTCAAAAGTTTGTAATGGTCTTTATTATCCATGAATGAGTGAGATCATGTGGTATTTTTCCTTCATTGACTGGCTTGTTTCACTTAGCATAATGCTCTCCAGTTCCATCCATGATGTTGCAAATGGTAGGAGTTCCTTCTTTTTAACAGCAGCATAGTATTCCATCGTGTAGATGTACCACAGTTTTCTAATCCATTCATCTACTGATGGGCACTTAGGCTGTTTCCAGATCTTAGCTATGGTGAATTGTGCTGCTACGAACATCTGGTTACATATATCCTTTCTGATAGGTGTTTCTGGTTTCTTGGGATATATTCCTAGTAGTGGGATCACAGGGTCAAATGGGAGTTCCATTTCCAATTTTTTGAGGAACCTCCATACTGCCTTCCATAGTGGCTGCACCAGTCTGCATTCCCACCAGCAGTGCACAAGTGTTCCTTTTTCTCCACATCCTCTCCAGCACTTGTCGTTTGTTGATTTGTTGATGATGGCCATTCTGACAGGTGTGAGATGGTACCTCATTGTTGTTTTGATTTGCATCTCTCGGATGATTAGTGACTTTGAGCATGTTTTCATATGCCTCTTGGCTTTCTGAATGTCCTCTTTTGAAAGGTGTCTATTTAGATCCTTTGCCCATTTTTTGATTGGATTGTTTATCTTCTTTTTGTTAAGTTGTATGAGTTCCCTATAAATTTTGGAGATTAAGCCCTTATCAGATATGACGTTGGCAAATATGTTTTCCCACGAGGTGGGTTTTCTTGTTGTTTTGTTGATGGTTTCTTTTGCTGTGCAGAAGCTTTTTATTTTGATGTAGTCCCATTTGTTCAGTTTCTCTTTAGTTTCAACTGCCCTAGGAGCTGTATCAGTGAAGAAATTGTTTTGGCATAAGTCTGAGATTTTGTTGCCTTTGTATTCTTCTAGAATTTTTATGGTTTCCTGTCGTACATTTAAGTCCTTTATCCATTTTGAGTTTATTCTTGTGTATGGTGTAAGTTGGTGGTCTAGTTTCATTTTCTTGCATATATCTGTCCAATTTTCCCAACACCATTTATTGAAGAGACTATCTTGGCTCCATTGTATGTTCATGCCTCCTTTGTCAAAAATTAATTGAGCATATTGGTTCAGGCTAATTTCTGGACTCTCTATTCTATTCCACTGGTCTATATGTCTGTTCTTGTGCCAGTACCAGGCAGTTTTGAGAACAGTGGCTTTGTAATACAGTTTGATATCTGGCATTGAGATCCCACCTACTTTGTTCTTTCTCAGGATCGCTGCAGCTATTCGGGGTCTTTTTTTATTCCAGATGAATTTTTGGAGAGTTCGTTCTAGATCTTTGAAGAAGGCCATTGGTATTTTAATGGGAAGTGCGTTGAATTTATAGATTGCTTTGGGTAGTATGGACATTTTAATGATGTTGATTCTACCAATCCAAGAACATGGTATGTTCTTCCATCTGTTTATGTCTTCCTCTATCTCTTTTTTCAACGTCCTGTAGTTTTCTGAGTAGAGGTCTTTAACCTCTTTAGTTAAGTTTATTCCTAGGTATCTTAATTTTTTTGGTGCGATGGTAAATGGGATTGTTTTTCTAATCTCTCTTTCTGAAAGTTCACTATTGGTGTATAGAAATGCCTCAGATTTCTTGGGGTTAATTTTGTATCCTGCTACATTGCCAAATTCATGTATTAAGTCTAGTAGCTTTTTGATGGAGTCTCTAGGGTTTTGTATGTATAATATCATGTCATCTGCAAATAAGGACAGTTTTACTTCCTCTTTTCCAATTTGGATGCCTTTTATTTCTTCTTCTTGCCTAATTGCAATGGCTAATACTTCCAGTACTAT
>NW_005871126.1:2991142-3169469 GCF_000147115.1 Myotis lucifugus
AGTCATTTTAGAGAGCGGGAGCTTATATACATTTTTCTCGCTTCGCTATCGACGTTTTCCCCGTGTGCCTAAAGTCATTCTGTTGGTAGCGTTGCTCTCTTATTTGGCGCTCTATCATTTCCCCCTACCTTGGCACCGTCGTCGTATGGTCCCCCCCTTGACGTAATTTTCGGGTGGAGCAAAACCAAACACTGGCAATGGGGGTCTGACAGTTTACCCTACCCCTTTCCGTCGGCCTTCTATCCTTTGAGGGGGGGGGGGGGGGGGGTAAGGGCAGAGGGTGGGGTGGGATCCGGGTGGAGGGGAGCTATGGGGGGAAAAAAGAGGAACAACTGTAATAATCTGAACAATAAAGATTTAATTTTAAAAAAAAGAACCAGGCAATAATGGTTAACAGAGCATGATAATATTCTTTATAACTAAAGCTAGTTCCCAATATTCTATTTTTGCCCCTAACATTTCCCCACTGCTATTTCTGTTATCTCATATCTATGAGATTAGTTTTACATGAAAAGTCTCATCCTAGTGGACGACATTTGCTTCTGCCTTGAAAGCAGTTCCCAGGGATGGAATACAGGGAATGCAGGATCTAAAAAGAGGAAGACATTGAATACAGCAGCAACAATTAGACCATAAAGAAATAAACAAGCCCTAGCCCGTTTTCTCAGTGGATAGAGCATCGGCCTGTGGACTGAAGGGTCATGGGTTCAACTCCGGTCAAGGGCACATGCCCAGGTTGTGGCTTGATCCCCAGTGGGGGGCGTGCAGGAGGCAGTCAATCAATGATTCGCTCTCATCATTGATGTTTCTATTTCTCTCTCCCTCTCCCTTCCTCTCTGAAAATAAAAATATTTTCTAAAAAGTAAACAAATAAACAGGAGAAAAATTAAAAATAATTCCTGCAAAAAAAAAAAAAAAAGAAGATGGGTAAATTCTAGCATGGCAAGATCATGACCTTTGTCCTTTCTCTATAGAAAGTATTTACTGGAAGACGGCATAAAAGGGGAAAATTGGTGATAAAAAAGTAAATTGAAAAATTTTTAAAAAGAAATTAAACTGGAGAAGGATAATATCACCTGGCATCTGGTTTTTTGACTCCTTTAAAAAGACTAATAAGATTACCAGAGAGGAATATAAACAGGAATGAACTTGTGAGAATGAAGGGAACGGAAAGGAGACAATAGCCGGCAAAGGACATCAACAATATTTTAGGAGATGGAAAGCAGATGGCCCAGTGATTTCTCAGTAGGAGAGTACAGAAATCTAAAACTCGAGTGCTTGCAGCAGGGAAAGCCAGCAAGAAAGGAAGGCAGTGTATGTTGCAGAATTCCTGAAAGACTCAGCAATGAGAGGTGAGTGCTAATGAGACTAAAAACAGGAAAACTGGTTAGAAGCGCTCTAAATCTTCCCCTCTCTGCAGACACAAGGAGTTGCCCTTACCCTTGCTGCCTGCTCTGTTAGAAGCTTGGAGATGAAATTTAGAGACTCTGGACCTGGGACATCAGCTGAAAACGGGAATTAAGAGAAATGTATTCTGAAGAGTAAGGTCTCAGTCCTCCCCCTCACTCTCCCCCTCCCCTGCCCGCCCACATCACTCTATTTTCACTTAGCTCTCAGAATGTTGTTGACTAGGCGTACACCTTTTCAGGACAGTGGAAGGTTCCTCTCTGGGGAAACTGACTAGTGTAAGAGAAAAGGCCTTCCTTCAGTGAAAGGGCGGAGTCCTGATGGATCACACTCTGATGAGGCCCAGCAGTAGGTAATCACTGCTTAAGCATAAAGAGCTTTCATTCAGCTGTTTAGTACCTCATTCTTAAATGTAAACGGACAGCTGTGGATCTGTAAATATTTCTAGGGAGCCTCTAACAGAGACCAAAACAAACCAACAGAAAAAGCACACACAACACAGACAATGCAGGAAGGAGAAGAATACCTCACAAATGCTATCGTTATGATTTTCACTAGAAAACATATTGCATTCACAAAGGCTAGGAAGCTATGAACATAAAACTTTTTGAAGATACGAAGGACCTTTCTGGTTTTATAAACGTGGTCATGGAAATTAAAAGGTCAATAGATAGATTTGTAAAACAATGTTTAGGAAATAATTCCCCCAAAGTACAAAAGGAAAAGAAAGAGGTGAAAAATGGGGAAAAAAGTTTAGTTAGTAGGAATTTTATAAAGGAGGGTGGAAGTTATTAAAGAAATAGTAGAAGGCTGTTTGCAGAACTAAAGGACTTGTCTCCTCATTGTAAGGGACCACCAACTGTCCAGCACAGTGAATGCAAAAAGACCTCTCCGAGGCGTGTCATTGTGAAATGTCAGAATCCTTAAGTTAAGATCTTAAAAACTTTCTAAGGTGAAAACTGATTATAATCAAATGATTAGATTTAAGAGTGAAGCCAGATTTGTCAACAGAAACACTGAAAGTTAGAAAACAATGGATAATGCCTTCAGAACCCTAGAAAAATTATTTCTAAACTAGAATTTTGTGCTCAGCCAAATATTTAAGACTCAAAATATGTACTGTGCTTGCACCCTTTCTTAAAAAAAAAGAAATAGAGTATATGCTACACCTGAATGAGGAAGTACCAAATAAGGACAAAAAGTCGATAGAGGAAACTAGGCAATACCATTCAGAAAAGGGGTGAAGGCAATTTCCATGATGACAGGTGTTTATCGAGGCTAGCAAGAAAGCAGCCCACCTTAGAGCAGTGGGTCAGAAGGATCTGGAAAAGAAATTGAACTGACTGATGTGCACTGAGAAAATTTTACAGTTCTTTGAAGAAGTAGAAGGGGAATTATTGAAAAGTACATGACAAATGAAACAAATGAAAAAAGACAGTAACTCTAGGAAGAGCAAATTTTAGAAAGGCTGCAGTGATAGCGAGTCATACAGTGATAGTACAGCTAGTAAATAATACTTAGAGACTTATCCTATATAATAAAAGGATAGTATGCAAATTGTCCCCTTGCCCAGGAGGTCATCTGGGAGTTCGACCAGGGGGCAGAGCTGGCTGGGGGAAGGGAGGGAGGCCCCGGCAGGCAGCAGGCAGCTGCTAGGGACCCCACCAGCGCACAAATTTCATGCACTGGGCCTCTAGTCCTATTATGAGAATAATTGCTTACTAAAAGTTTTTATGTAATTCTGTAGGGAGTGTGGAGTGCAGAAAAGTCTGTTCATGTCTGTTTGGGGTAGGATGAAAGTGACATCTTTATCTTTCATAGTAGTAAGTTGTAAGATAGTACAAAAAATTAGAAAATCAAAACAGCACTATTTAAATCTTAATCAGAAATAAGGAAACCATTGCCTTTTTGTTCCAGACAAGGGAGTCAGAATATAAAGGGAACTCTTGTTTATGTTGCCTTATAATAGTTTAAGCTCAGTACCTATTTTGCTTTCCTAAAAATAAAAAAGGGAAATCAAAGATTGTGTGAACGCCATTAGTATTTACTCTTTAATTCAGCAAATACTCATAAAAATTTATCTCAGTAAAATAATCATGGATGTGTTCACAAATCTAAGCATGAGAATGTTTACCCCAGAGTTGTTTGTAGCATCTCTAAATCATAAACACACTACATTCCCACTTCAAGGGTGCAAGCACTGAGCCTATCGTGTTTACTGCTGTTCTTCAGTTTCTAGAATTGTAAAAGAGACATACTACATATGTGATAAGTATTTGTTGAATGTTTACTAAGGAAATAATTGAATTAATGACTAAGAAAAATGCACACAAAACAACCTACTAATAGTGGTTATTTCTGTGTGGAAGGATTATTGTCGTATTTATTTTTTGTCTATTTTTCTAATTTGTATTTGTGAAAGTTTCTAAAATTAACGTTTTGAAGTTATAAATTTAAAACTATAGTACACTGATGTTTTAAAAACAACCATTAAAAAAGAAGAGAGCCCTAATCAGTTTGGCTCGGTGGATAGAGCTTTGGTCTGAGGACTGAAAGGTCCCAGGTTCGATTCTGGTCAAGGGCATGTACCTTGGTTGCAGCACATCCCCAGTAGGAGGTATGCAGGAGGCAGCTGATAGATGTTTCTCTCTCATCGATGTTTCTAACTCTCTATCCCTCTCCCTTCCTCTCTGTAAAAAAATAAATAAAATATATTAAAAAATAAATAAAATAAAAATAAAAATGAGGAGAGGGCTAGCAGTCCATGGAATTGAGCCCGAGATAGTTGTATAAATGTACTGTATTTACCTCTGAACTCCCCGACGACTCAGGCCAGAGGAATATTTAATGAATGGGTCACAATAATTTTCATTGTTTGATAAGGAGAAGTGTACATTTCTCTGTAATTATAAAACATTTTTCTGACACTAATTCAAGGAAAAACTTACCATGCAGATAAACAAGACTATGGATACTTAGTACACATTATCTTCAACTTCATTTTTATGGAAAACGGAATGCTATTCTTGATGTAGTTGTTTATTTTACTGAACCTTAAGAAAAGCATAATTTTATAATGTAACTTGGTGAAGGTATTTCTACAAGATGGTTAGTTAATTCAGAGACTTTCCAACTTTCATATAGGTTACAGTTTCAAAAGTTGTTTTTAAGTCTAAAATCACCCAAATAATTTTTAACCTTGCTTTCCCCAATACATTTCTATCAAATCGAGCATGAGTCTGTCCTTTGAAAGCATGCTATTCTGCTTTTTGTTCTGTAGCCAATTGGATACATTTCCCCCAAATCCTTAGATTTTGTCTGCATTGAGGCAGCTAAGCACTTCCCTTGATCTTAGACTTAGATGTTGGGAGGGATTCCTCCTCAGCAGGATCTCCATAAACATTCTCCCTGTCCCCTCTAATGGGCAG
Source organism: Myotis lucifugus (assembly GCF_000147115.1). Classification (NCBI taxonomy): domain Eukaryota; kingdom Metazoa; phylum Chordata; class Mammalia; order Chiroptera; family Vespertilionidae; genus Myotis; species Myotis lucifugus. Next base: position 2,995,978 of record NW_005871126.1, read on the forward strand.
ACTCAGAGTGACCTTAGGTAAGGAAGCACCCATAGCTCACTATACATTTTCATCAGCGGTACTTGTACCATCTCCTTTCAGTTTTTTCATGCCTGTCATTACCCTGAATTATCATTGGGTTAAGAGGCTTTTGACAACTATGCTTTTTCTTTAGCAATAAACTCGACATTTTTGTACTTCTCCCTGTCTTGTTAGTCTCTAAGCGCTGCATCCATCCTTGTAGGTTTATCTGGTTTCTAGTTTTTGGCCTCTTCGAATCTTTTATTGACAAACTAAAAAAATGACCCATTTAATCTGTAGTTTTCCTTCTCTTTTGCTTATTGTTTCTTTATTCTCTCTTTGTCAAATGACTCATTCCATCTACCCTTGTAATATCCTTTATTTTCTCATGCTTTTAGTTTTCAAAATTCATCTCTACTTTTGTTTCCAAGTCTTCGCTTCTCTGTAACTGTTGCTGTCAACTCTCTCAATAACTCCACACTTTTCTATCATGATGGGGGTCAATGATGTTGATAAGACAAGTCAAAGCTAAGTCCAAACGTAGCTAACATAGCAACAAGGTGGGGGATGCTGCCTGGCTGTTTTCACATGTTGGTGGTAAGCTGAATTGACACATTTGACTTGAAGAACAGCTCTGTTCTCATCCATGAAATGCAAATTGTTGACTTGCTCATGGTTTGACTTGATATAAAGAAAGAATGTAAAGAATCTAACTGCTAGGAGAAAATCAGCTAACACATCCCTTTGTCTCTCCCAAATACCCAATCTTTTAACCACACATTTAATGGAAACTAGATTATAGTCCATTAAGGGTTGTTGACAACCTGAAATGCTGATATTCTGTGCTGAGTAAAGAGAGAACCATATGTTTTAGACAAGCAGGTGGCACAGTTACTATTCTGTTAAGAAAATTGAGAATTTCTGGCTTGTGTTGTTACGCAGAATCCCATCCTGTGGAAATGGGTCATAACGCAGAGCCAAAATTTTTCTCAGAAAATAATTTTGAATCTGTTCAAATACTGGAGCAGTTACAGAAATACCAAAAGTCTGTACCGTAAATCAGGAAAGAGGCAATTGTGGTCTGGAAAAAATTTGGGACAAATGCCCCAGTCTTGCATCTATCTAGTAGGGAGTGGAGCTGAGCCGAATCCAAGGAGCTTGACTCCTGGACTTCACCTTCTAAACTTGACCACTCCCCTGCTCATCTCATGTTCACTGGCTCGGTTCCCTAGTTTAGGGAAATCTGTGTAAATTTGGAAAACTCATAAAGCAGTTTCTATAACCATGTCTCCTCCTTTTTATTTGCTCTGCCTTCCACTAACTTCTGCTCATCCTTCACAGAAATAACCTCAGACCTGGGTGTCCTTAGAACAAGAAAGATGTTCCTGAGTAGGGTTCTTAGTTTTGATGCATAATGTATTGGCCCCCTGCTGCTACTCAGGAGCACCGCTGATTATGATGACATAAAGAAATCCCACTGCATCCCACCCTGCTGTGTAAACTTGTGCGTTGGAGAAACAGCTCACTGGTAAATCAATGTAATTTGTAATTTGGAGTATCTGTCACTTGGGCACAAGTTTAAAACTTAGTGGAGTATGGGGGTTTACTCATCAGTATGGACTGATGCTTCTGATCTGGACCTCATGTTCTCACAGACGACTGGGTGCCCAACTATTTCTCTCAGTGGATGCACCTGCCCCGTCCCCTGCTCCTACCTGAGCCTCCCAAAGTGAATTTGCTGCATTCCCTCAAACCTGCATGTTAGTTTCAGGCCACTAAAAACATACTATTCAAATTTGGTATATATCCATTTAGCTGTTCTAGTGTGATCCTGTGAATAGACCAAGAGAGAGATAATTTTATTCTTAAAGATTAAACATATATAACTGAACATTTTTCATTGTCTTTCAAATTCTCCCATTCTCCAAAAGAGAAAAAAAATCCAAAAAGAGTTTCCTCATACCTACATATGATGCTAAATGATGATGAAGGGAGTCGAAATTAGAGAGCCTAATAGAGTAAAAATGCTCTGATGAGGGAGAGATGTGATGGAGAGAGGGAAGGCTTGGGGGTGGTTAGAGAAAATGATAGAATTGTCTCAAATAATAGAATTGTGGCAGAGACAGATGTTCACTGGGAGATTTTATGAAGTTTCTGCCATACAGAAACTTCAACTTCAGTAAAATCCAAATGACTTTCTATGGTTTTGGAGCTGGATTTATTCCTGAGGGTCTGTGGATGCTGCCACAAGAAGGTTGGTGATGAGTACGGATTTTATTCCTTTCCTTGGAATAAAACCAGCCCTACATGATCCAGTGACACATCACCCCACACACTCTTTACTCCAGTTGCCTGGTTTCCTGAAAGTTCTTTCGACATTGGCTCTTGTCGAAATGCAATCTCTGAATGCTCTTCTCCCAGATACCCATGTGGCTTACTTCCTCACCTCCTTCTGGTCTCTCCTAAATGTCTCTTACCCAGTGAGGACTGACTTAGCCCCTGTTGAAAACTGTACCCTCACTTCCTAACCCACATCCTTTATTTATCTTGTTTATCTGGCTTCTCCATTAGGATTTAAAAGAGCAAGGTATTCCCTGCCCATCCCCTTCTCACCCTAGTGCCTAGTACAGCCCTGGACATATAGAAAGTGCACAATAGCCCTAGTTGGTTTGGCTCAGATAGAACATCAAGTCAGCCTGTGGACTGAAGGGTCCTGGGTTCGATTCCAGTCAAGGGCACATGCCTGGGTTGTAGGCATGCAGGAGACAGCCAATCAATGATTCTCTCTCATCATTGATGTTTCTTTCTCTCCCTCTTCCTTCCTCTCTGATATCAATAAAAATATATTAAAAAAAGAAAGTGTGCAGTAAATATTGGTTGAGTGAATAAAATAGTGAGTGGTAACTAAAACAGCACTTGCGGTAATTAAAACAGCAAACAGGTGATTCTCAAGGATAATATTAGAATTTTTCTAGCTACACAGACAAGTGAGCATAAGCAGGAAGACTAAAGATAGATGTTCATTGAACTATTTCCTGGAAATATTTATGTTCTTTAATTAAAATAAGCATGTATGCTTGTGAAGTACATTACAAAACAAATATGTACTCTAAGGGAAAACAAGATCATCCTTGAAATATTTGTGTTCTAAAGATTTCTCCTTTCAATCTGCTCGGCCTCTTTGGAGAAATGCAGACTACACCTGGCACTGATGTACCTTTCTTTGGAACAGTTTTCCTTTATTACGCAGTCACTTCAAATGTGATAAATAAAATGCTGCCAAATAAAAGGATTACCTGCTATCTTGAGTAGTACATAAGAGCTACTTTTCTCTGTATTTTTTAGTCCTGGCAAGTTATCCAGAAGATTAATCTTCGAAAAGACTTTTTATCTGTAGAAAACATTATTTTGACCAATAATCGAATGACAGTACTTTTTTCACCATTCAAGAGAATTTTGTGGAAAATTAGATGAAATCAAGTAAGTCAGTCAAAGAAGGACAAATACCATATGATTTTACTTACATGTGGAATCTAAAGGATGAAATAAACAAACAAACCAGAAACAGACTCATGGATACAGAAATCAAACTGATGGTTGCCAGAGGGTAGGGGGATGGGGGACTGGGTGAAAAAGGTGAAGGAATTAAGAAGTACAAATTATGCCCTGACCAGTTTGGCTCAGCGGATAGAGCATCGGCCTGTGGACTGAAAGGTCCCAGGTTCGATTCCGGTTAAGGGCATGTACCTTGGTTGCGGGCATATCCCCAGTAGGAGGTATGCAGGAGGCAGCTGATCGGTGTTTACCTCTCATCGATGTTTCTAACTCTCTATCCCTCTCCCTTCCTCTCTGTAAAAAAATCAATAAAATATATATTTTTTTAAAAAAGAAGTACAAATTACAGTTACAAAATAGTCACAGAGATGTAAAGTACAGTGTAGGGAATATAGTCAATAATATTGTAATAACTATATGGTGCCAGGTGGGTACTTGGAATATTGGGGAAACACGTTGTAAAGTGTATGATTGTCTAACCACTATGCTGCACACCTGAAATTAATACAAAATAATATTGAATGTAAACTTTAATTGAAAAATAAAATAAAAATAAATTAGATGAATATAAAACTCTACCCTATTTCAAGTGTGTATTTTGAATCTCTTAGATCAGTGATGTAAACCATTTGTTCCCACTGCCTTGCCACGGGCAAGCCCTACTGCTTGTTGGCTTCAGGGTGAAAGTTCTTGCTTTAAATCCTGGGCCTTCAGTCATCAGTGACTCCTGGTTTTTAAACTTCTTTCAAAACTGATCATTTAAGACAAAGATTTCTTTAAGTCAGGGTAAAATAACTTTATGATGGCCCAAACTTTACCTTCCACCATCTCTTGTCCTAAATCTGCCATTTAGAATATGAAACTGCTCTGATTTCTTTGTAGGCCACCACGTTCTTCACTTAAAGAAAAGCCCCCTCTTATTGGATGCCAACTGTTTAGCTTCTGCTCTTAAAAGAGTGAATATATAATCTATCATCCAAATAGGGACATATTTGGGAATGGAAGAGGGTAACTATTAAAAAATTATGTCTAATAAAATAATAATAACTTAGAATTCTGTGAGGCAAGCAGAGTTATATGCTTCCTAACTACTAAAGAGAAGGAAATGAATGCTTATGAAGACCATGTAATGTACTTAGGCGCTTTATATATATTATTATCTCAATTTAAAAACCATCTCTGATGTGGAATGTGGGAACATTTTCAGCAATAAATCTGAAGCTCTGTGACATTAACTCAGGGAGTTAACATATAATAGTCTAAAAGGAATTTTAGGAACTTGACTCACGACAGTTTACAATAAGGGCTATTGATTTGGCTGTTTGGAGGAAGTGCATTAGATACACATTTGGCCAAAAGCCAAAGGTTAAAATCAATACTTGACTGAAATGATATATTAATGGAATAGAAAGAAGTTTTTGGAGACAAGATTAAATATGAAACCTTATCAAACATTGTAAAGTCAGATTTTGAAAGTTTGACACTTTGGTGAAGGGAACAATTTATCAGCACCCTCAGCTGGTGGACTGCTCCTGTGGTCCCCGTGTTGCAGGTCTGCAATCCTAGTGGATGCTCGCTTTAGTCAGGCTAATGTTTAATGCACTGTATATGGAACTTGGGATTCACCAGTCATCAAATCCAAAAAATCCTGGGTCTGCCTCTAGTGGAAATGTTTACTAGTCTACAGCAATTATTTTGACAATCTTTTGGGGTTTTTTGGTCTCCATAGGCTAGAACTATAAGGAATTGACTTCTTCAATTTGAATTTTGAATAGTGAGAACAAAATGTGCATTGAGATCCTCTTGTTTCTCTAATGTTTTCTTTATTTCCTACTTGTTATTTATTCATTCAAACAACATTTATTAAATTTCTGTTCAGTGTATCAGCCACCATTTCAGGAGTTGGGGATCCAGTGGTGAGCAGAAGACAAAAGTCCCTCTCCTCGTGGAGTTTATATTCTGGGACTTGGGGAGACAGATAATAAGCAAAACTATAAATTAAACATAAAACATATAAACAGTGTTCAGTGCTGTAGAGAAGAACAAAGCAGGTAAGAGGGCTATGAGGAGTCTCTGTTAAGACTGGGACATGATGGTTTCTCATGATTTTTTTAAGAGCTTTTGTTTCCTCATGAATTCTTTAGGGGCAAATGTGACATTTAGCTATTAATTCCTCATAACAAGATATGAAGAGTTCCCAACTAGGACATTTCCCTCACTGAACATCTCATTGTCTTAATGGAATTAAATAACTGAAAATTAAATATAGTTTTTAAAGGTTATTTTCTTTAATATGTTGAAAGCTAGTACATCAAATAATTCTATAACTATTATTCTGCCTTGTATTATTTTTTAAAATGTTATAAACATAATTGGCAGAAAAATACAGTATCTTTCCTAAGGTTATCTATCTTCCATTCTCTCTCTCCCTCTCTCCTGAACTGAATTTACTTTATTTAGCGAATACTTATAATGTACCACTTATGTATAATAGGACATAGAGCCAAGTATAGTTCTAAGAACTTTACTCTTAGTCGCTTCACAATCCTATGAAGTAAGTTAACCATCTCAAGGAGGAGGGCTTGAGAGAGGTTAAGGAGCCTGCTCCAGTGTACATACTAATAAATGAAACAGCCGGGTTTCAAACCCAGGCAGTGTGGCTCCAGGGTCCATGCTCTTAATCGGGATGCTACATTACCCAATATTTTTCCTTGGCTAGGCACATGGGTCAGAATCTACTACTAGTTGACTCTCACTTAGCAAGGTTCATCAACTTGGCCTTCCTTTCAACAGATGTTTACAGCTTTGGGTAGTATTGCCTTTTTAACAATATTAATTTTTCTGATCTGTGAACCTGGGATACTTTCCCATTTATTTGTGTCTTCTTTGATATTTTTTCATTAGTGTCTTGTACCTTTTAGAGTAAAGATCTTTTACCTCCTTAGTTAAATTTATTTCTAAGTATTTAATTGTTTTTGATGCTATTGTAAATGTGATCCATTTTTCTCCCTGGAAAATTTGTTGTTAATGTAGAGAAACACTACTGATTTTTGTACATTAATTTTGTAATCCGCAGCTTTACTGAATTCACTGATTAGACCTAATGGTTTTTTGGTTGAGTCTTTAGGATGTTATTGATGTAAAAATCATGCCATCCGCAAATAGAGACAATTTTACTTCTTTCTTTCTAATTCTGATACATTTTATTTCTTTTTCTTCCCTGATTGCTTTGGCTAAGACTTCTAGGACTATGTTGAGGAAGAGTGATAAGAATGGGAGCTCTTGTTCCTGATTTTAGAGGAAGGGCTTTCAACCTTTCACCATTGAGTATTATGTTAGCTGTGGACTTGTCATACGTGGCCTTTATTGTGTTGAGATATGTTCCTTTTATGCCTGATTTTTAAAGAGTTTTTATCTTGAATGGATATTGAATGTTGTTGAATGCTTTTTCTGTGTCTGTGGAGATGATTGTATAGTCTTTTCTTTCATTCTAATCAATATGTATCACATTGATTGATTTGCATATGTTGAACCATCCCTGCATCCTAGGGAAAAATCCTACTTGATCATGGTGTCTGATCCTTTTAATGTACTGCTGAATTTGGTTTGATAGTATTTTATTGAGAATTTTTGCAACTGTATTCATTAAGGAGGTGGGCCTGTACTTTTCTTTTTTAATAGTAGTATCTTGTTTTGGCATCAGGATAATTCTGGCCTCATTTTATGAGCCTCATTTTGTGAGTTTGGGAGTGTTTCCTCCTCTTGGATTTTTTGGGAAGAGTTTGAGAAGGATTGGTATTTATTCATATTTAAATATTTGGTAAATTCAACAGTGAAGCCATCTGTTCCTGGGTTTTTCTTTGGGAGGTTTTTTGTTACTTATTTAATCTCCTTAGTAGTAATTGATCTATTTTGATTTTCTGTTTCTTATTGATTCAGTCTTAGTAAATTGTATGTTTCTAAGAAATTTTCTATTTCTTCTAGATTGTCCAGTTTGTTGGCATATAGTTGTTCATAGTAGCCTTTTGTGATCCTCTGAATTTCTGTGATATCAGTTGTAATGTTTCATTTTTCATTTATACTTTGTTGTGGGTTTTTTCACCCCTTGGTTACTCTAGCTAAAGGTTTTTCAATTTTGTTTATCTTTTTAAATAACCACACCTTAGTTTGGTTGATATTTTCTGTAGTATTTCTATTCTCTATTATATTTATTTCTGCTCTAATTTTATTATTTCCTTTCTCCTGCCAACTTTGTTCTTCTTGTTCTAGTAGTTTATGGTGTAGAGTTAGGTTGTTTATTTGAGATCTTTCTTGTGTCTTTTTTTTTTTTTAATATATTTTATTGATTTTTTACAGAGAAGAAGGAAGAGGGACAGAGAGTTAGAAACATCGATGAGAGAGATCGATCAGCTGCCTCCTGCACACCCCCTACTGGGGATGTGCCTGCAACCAAGGTACATGCCCTTGACCGGAATCGAACCTGGGACCCTTGAGTCCGAAGGCCGATGCTCTATCCACTGAGCCAAACCGGTTCGGCCTTTCTTGTGTCTTAATGTCGGCATTTATTGCTATGAACTTGCCTTTTAGGACTGCTTTTGCTTCATCCCACAAGTTCCGGTATGTTGTGTTTCCATTTTGGTTTGTATCAATAAACTTTTATTTCCCCTTTAATTTCTTCTTTGATCCATTGATTGTACAAGAGAGTGTTGTTTAATTTCCATGAGTTTATGAATTTTTCTAGTTTTCCTCTTATTATTGATTTCTAGTTTCATGCCATTGTTGTCAGAGAAGATACTTAGTATATTTCAGTCTTCTTGAATTTGCTAAGACTTGTTTTGTGGCCTAACACTGAATAAGTTTATTCATCTCTACAATGAGGTTGAGGTTATATAATAACAACAACATGTATTGAACCTTTACTCTGTTTTCCACATGTACATTCTCAGAAACAGTCTCTGACGCCCGTTCTGAAGCCCAGTAACATTCCCCAGTTAAGGAGTTAGTAAATGGCAGAGCCAGGATTTGAACCCAGCGCTCTACATTACTGTCTCCTTTCAACTCTAAGCTTCTGTACCATGGGTAGTAAAATGTCTGAGTGCGCATGTCTGTGTGGGGTTGCCATTCAGAAGTGGTTTATGTCAGCAGGTCCTTTTAGAGGTGTCCCTGGAGAATTAAACTCTTTTACTCAGGAAAGCTCAGTGAGTAAATGGAATGAGTTTCTGACAAAACTTTTGATTAGAGGAGGATATAAAGACTGGTCTATAGAACAGTATCAGGGCTTACATCAGAGGGACAGGTAGAGGAGCAGCCTGCACAAAGGGTGAGGTGACTCAGGAGACCCTGGTGTTCCAGACACTAAGGGAGTGAGGAGACCTTTGCAAAGGTCAGGGTGCTCAATTGTGTTGAACACTACTGAGAGTTCAGACAAAATTCGGGCTGACAAGCCCAGGAGATTTATCAGTTAGAAGGCAGGCTGCCTCCCTAGTATCTGAAATCACATCAGTCATCTCATTTTGTTTCTATTTAAAAAGGTTTCCCAGGAGTTGTTCTTTAATCTTGTCCACAAATGGGGAATGCACCCTCTTTTGGACCCCTGTGTGCATTCCCTGCTCCACGTGGCTCATGTAAAGTCCCTTGTCACTGAACTTATCTACCTGATTGTTAAACCATCATAGAGATGCATTTCTGCTGCAGCTGAATAGCTCTACAGTCTCCACAGTTAGCCACCTTCTGGAACTGGATGTTTAAATCAATCAATAACTCTGCAGTTACCATGATGCTTTTTGCCTTTGGACATATTTCACCTGCATCTGAGAGCTGATGTATTTTTCTTAAACTTATTTTTATTGTGAAAAGTTCCAGTCATGCATTCTGGTGGCTGGAAGAGTGAATTAATAGTAGTCTAATCACCCTGGAGACACAGATGCTTTTGTGAGTTGGCACTGAGGTAAGACTGCACATCTCTGTGGGGATGACAAGTGAATGAGTCTGCTGCTCACTTAACCTGGTGTTCTTTTCTCTCTCTATTTTTTCTCCTAGGAAACAGATGGAAGACTGCTGTGACCCCGCCCATCTCTTTGCTATGACTAAAACGAATTCCCCCATGGGGACGAGCATGTGGTATGATGGAGAGTTTTTATACTCATTCACCATTGACAATTCAACTTATTCTCTCTTCCCCCAGGTTAGTATAGAGTTTATTGCCTTTCAATATAGTCTTTTACATGTCTTGATTTTACAGGAAAGGTATAATTGAATTTGCCTAACGAATCAGGTATACTTTTCATCTTCTTTTCTTAACTTTAATTTTTATAGTTATTATTTTTGTGTGTGGGAAGGAATCACACGGTATTTTGATGCAAGAGCAGAAGTAGGATGCTATAGAGCAGTGGTTCTCGACCTTCCTAATGCCGTGACCCTTTAATACAGTTCCTCATGTTGTGGTGACCCCCAACCATAAAATTATTTTCGTTGCTACTTCATAACTGTAATTTTGCTACTGTTATGAATCGTAATGTAAATATCTGATATGCAGGATGTATTTTCATTGTTACAAATTGAACATAATTAAAGCATAGTGATTAATCACAAAAACAATATGTAATTATATATGTGTTTTCCGATGGTTTTAGGCGAGCCCTGTGAAAGGGTCGTTCGACCCCAAAGGGGTCGCGACCCACAGGTTGAGAACCGCTGCTATAGAGTAACAGTTCCCCTTTCTTATTTGAGTCATATGAGACTGAAGGAAGCAAACTGAAAATGAAAGTAAGGACATGGAATTGTGGAATTCCAGAGTTGTGAGGTTGGCTGTGATATGATCTCAAAGCACTGGCATGCTGGTTTCAGGTTGATGTTGCTCTCAGGGAGTAGGGCCCATAGGGTCAGAAGTTTGCTTCTTAGAGCTCTTAAACTTTCACCCTGTTGTTAGACTTACTGCTGTGAAGTGGAGGAGTGGTGGGTAATGGAGATAGAGAATCTGACCACTTTCGAAGTGGTCTAAAACAAGCTCTGCCTACTTAATGTTTTACTTCTTGGTTTCTTGAGCATTAAAATAAAATGTTTTACTAAATTATATCTATGTAGCAAGTGGGGGAAAGGAAATCTTTTTGGGGAGCCCTTGTTGGAGAGGGAGTGGATCTTAGGTGAAATTGCCATCAGGGAGAAATGAAGAAATGAATCTTGGCCTCCCCAAGTCTTCTAGCCACTCTTGGTTTAGCCAAGATAGTTAGGCAGAAGGAGAAGTCATGGTCAGAGTTGGAAAATGGGGCTGAACCTCTCATATATCTGAATTAACAGCAAAGTGTCTTCAAAGGGGGGATCCTGTGAACTTGAGGCACTGGCTCTGCTGGATCCAAAGCCACTCTCTGTGAAATAGCCCATATTTGCTATTTCGTCCTTAGGTGTTTCAGTTTAATTTAATGATTTTAGGGTGTAATGATGTTTTATTTTTCAGTAAGAAATAAAAGGTTTAATCATTGTTAGTATCTATGTGCTCTCTCCCCTCTTCATTTGCCCTTGGGAGGCTTTCTAGTGTCAAAGGAAAGGATTGAGAGTCATAATGACAGGTTGTACACCTGAAACTAATAGAATATTGTACATCAAATGTAATTTAAAAAGAAAAGAAAAGAGTTATAAAATGTGGGATTGAGTTTTGTCTCCATCTCTTACTAAGTAAATGTCTTGCTAAGTCACCTCTTCCGAGACTCAGCTTTCTCATCTGTACAATGGGGAGAGCAGCCCCTGTCCCACCACCTCTCAGTCTTGTGGTCAGGATTAATGTAGATAATTTATGTGCATGTACTTTGTAAACTGCAAAGCATTATGTAAATACTAGAGGCCCGGTGCACAAAATTCATGCATGAAGGGGGGTGGTCCCCTCAGCCCAGCCTGCACCCTCTCCGATCCGGGACATCCCTCTCACAATCCTGGACCACTGGCTCCTAATTGCTCACCTGCCTGCCTGCATGGTCGCCCCTAACTGCCCTCCCCTGCCAGCCTTATAGCCCCTCACTGCCTCTGCGTGCCTATCTGACCATCCCTAACTGCCCCCCCTGCCAGCCTAATTGCCCCCAACTTCCCCCCCGGCTGGCCTGGTCACCCCTAACTGCCCCCCCCCCACCAGGCTGGTTGCCTCTTACTGCCCCTCTGCCGGCCTGGTCACCCCCAACTGCCCCCCCTGCAGACCTGGTTGCCCCCTCACGGCCCCCCTGCCAGCCTGGTCGCCCCATGCAGCCTGCTTGTTCAGTTGTTTGGTCGTCCCTCGCTACCCCACTGCTGGCCTGGTCACAGGCAGCCATCTTGTGAGGGTGTGAGGATTAATTTGCATATATATTACCTCTTTATTATATAGGATTATTAGGTATTTTTTTAATATTTTATTGATTTTTTACAGAGAAGAAGGGAGAGGGATAGAGAGTTAGAAACATTGATGAGAGAGAAAAACCGATCAGCTGCCTCCTGCACACTCCCTACTGGTATGTGCCTGCAACCAAGGTACATGCCCTCGACCGGAATCGAACCTGGGACCCTTGAGTCCGCAGGCTGACGCTCTGTCCACTGAGCCAAACCGGCTAGGGCAGGATTGTTAGGTATTAATGATGTTCTGGTTCATATATTGCATCATCAGATGAGGGAATGGAGACTATATATTAGTCAAGGTTTAGGCAAAGAACAGAAATCTTCCTAGGCATTTTCACAGAAAGTTATTTCATATGGAGAATTAGGCACTTAAAAATCATTAGAAGAATAAATATGTGGGAGTCAAGAGTCAAGAGGTGGCTCCTGAAATTGCTTAGTTCAAGAACCTGCTGCCCTAACTGTGATTTAGGAATTAGAAAGCCCCAGCTGCTGTTGCCATTCCTGTGGCTCAAACTGCCTCCAACAGAAATGGGGCCAGATAGATGGGTTCCAACTCACTCCCTCCTTTCAAATCTCCCTCAAGTGCATCCAATAGGTAAGATTAATTTGCATCTGGAATAGTAGTTACTTAGCAGTCCAAGAGAGGTAGTTTTAAATGAAGCCTCAGCAGGGAGTTAGGAAAAGGGTGGAATAGAGGACGAGCAAGCCAATCCACAGTATCCTCTGTTCATAACCCCATATCAACTCACTATGAAATAAAGAGAGATAGGAAGCAATCACTTTAACAGCTCATCAAATAGGAAAAAAATTAAAGAAGTCCCAAATAGGCTTTGTATACATGAAGGCTTATGAACTGACTTTTAACTCTATGCTGGAAAACAGATTTGAAGAAAAGACGGTTAAAGAAATAAAAACTAGCTCCCATCTTATCTGTCAGTTGCAGCCGTAGGATAATAGGAAACATTTCCTTTTTAAAGGGCATGCACAGAATCCTGTGCCTCTTTTTGCCAGTAGAACCATCTCTTTTTTATTTAATTGAATTTTATTTTCCATCACCGTTTCTTAATGATAAAGAAAAAATGCTTTTTTCTTATGAAGCAGAAGTTATGACATCACTGTGTGTGCTCATGGTCAACACAAACAGCGAACCAGTTCAATGAATAGATTTTAAAAATAGTCGTGTGTATTTTTCCGCTGAGATTCTGAGAAGACTAATTTATAGAAATCCTGGAAAATCACTTTGCATCAACAGAAAAAATGGCATATCCTCTCACCACATTATTATTTCTTAATGAAATATTTCTAGTTTGTTATCAGGAAGCTAAGTAGCCAGTTCATTGATGTGCTTTCTTCATATTTCCCATGGGAAGGAAGTTGTGTGTTGGCCAATTAGGCAGAAAGGCAGGTGAGTGGGCTAGGCTCAGTGTTGTCAGTTGAACGAAGTGTCCCTTCTTTCTGTGAGTTTCAGCAAAATCGTACCATATCACTCATTCTCTAACTCAGATGTATAATTTTATATTATACCTTTAATTATATATTTTAATATATTTATTTTAATTATATGTTACACTTTCTCCCTAAATGCTCAGTATACATTAGCCATCATCATTATTGTTTTTGTTCCTTTGCCTACCTTTATCCACTGTTGTTATTATTGTTGCCAACATGCAGTACAAGATGCTCTGTGTGCTGTGGAAAGTTAGCAGGTGCTGAATCAGCGCTGGAGGGTCTAGGAGGGTCCTACTGAGATGATGTACACTGGGAGATGCTACACCGAATCTCCGGAATTGCAATTAGTAGCTCTTATTTGGATCTCTCATGACTTCCCATAACTTTGTTATTAAACTTACTCAATTCTGCCTCAAAAGAATTTATCTATGTTAACAACATATTACGGTTTTCTTTCTCTTTTTTCTTCTTTTTTTGTTATATTATGATTTTCTTAAAGTCATTCTCTGCTGATCTCCATACCTCTTGTGAGCTTTTGAGGAACAAGAACAATTTTTCACTTCTGTGCCTAGTGCAGTGCTTCCCACTGAAACAGATGTTCATTTTCAGCGGCTCATGTTTGCCAAGAGCTCCCTTTCATGTCCCACCTGGGCTGGACACCTGCAGTGCCCTTGCCTGAACTGCAGGAGGCCAAGCAGGACATACGGATGCAGCTGTTTCCAAGAGGGTCTATATTTTGATAAAATATTTGTCGAATATTATTAGACATGAAGGGCAGAATTTTAACCTCACATAGGTTTTCTAGAATATTCTGTGTGAGTGTGTTTGAAGAGGACAATGTGATGGCCTTTCTACTTTGAGACTCTCCTCATCCCCTGGGTTGGGGTCAGCTCCTTCCTTTTTTTTTTTTGCCAAGAATAGTCCCTGTTAAGCCTGCATGGTCTCATGTTTGTAGATATTACTGAATAAATAGTATTTTGGCCTAAAACATTTATACTAAAAAAAGAGCATAAATTTCCTTAGAAATTTCCTCAGGGAGGAGCAGGAATGTTAGAAACCACAAGGGTGCTGATATAATTTGAAAAATATTTCCTTTTGGTGTAATAAAAACATGGTTGGCTCATCATTCTCTTACATTTTGCTGAATAATCATGTGATATAAATCACAAACTAGTAATTTTTCCTCAGAATAGCCACCCAAGGCCATGTATAAAGAATCACAAAATATCATTAATGCATCCCAAATGGACACTCATTTCCAGCTCTTCTGGTCGCCATAGCTCCCTGACATATTCCACTCAGCCTGGACCCACCATGCTCTTGAACCTTAAAAAACCAAGCAGGAATGTTTCAAAGTGGTTTTTATCAAAGTGACTTTGTTATAATGAAAATACACATTTTCTCCCCTTCACAGTAATGTGCTTTCTAGAATCCTTTCACCTCCTGAGTATGCCTGAAGCACACAGCAATTTTTTTTTCCTAAGGAAATTTGAATCATACTATATAATCTGCAGCATTTGGTAGCTTGCATTTTAACTTATTGATATTATTGTAATCATCTTCCCAAACAAATATATTTTTTGATTGGAAGGAAACTAAGGGGACTAAGGTTTGTTAAAGATTATTAATGAATAATCTTTGTTAACTGTATGTTAGGTTCACACTGTCAGGTTAATGTTTAGCTGCTTTATAACAGACGCCTGTCACAGGGGCTTGACCAAATAGGTGCTTATTTATCTCAAACAATAATGAAGCAGGAGGTGAGAAGTTCAGGGCTGGATGATAGCTACACAGTGCCTTCAAGCTCCCAGGATCCTGTTTTGCTGCTCGAACATCCTTAGCTGATTCAGGCCAACGAACCTCCGTTTTAGGTGAGGAATCCAGTAGGAAGAGGGAGGTCACAGAAGAGGAAATATGATGGACTCTTGGTCATTGGTCAGGACTGAATCACGTGGGCACGTCAAGCTGCAAGAGAGGCTGGGACTTCCAATATTTCAGCTCTAGGCAGATGTACTATGTGTGTTGACATGTACTATCTGCCTCAGTTTCTTCACATGTTACTCTATCTGTACAACAACTCTGCATGGTTATCATTATTGTCTTCATTACATGGATGAAACTGAGACTGAAAAGGGTTCAGTAACTTATTGGAGATTTTAGGGCAGGAAGGTAGGAGGGCTAGGATATGAAACGTGGACAGTCTGATTTCAAACATTTATTGTTACTACATTTTTTTTTTTAGGAAGACATGGGTTTTAGTAGATTCATTGTTTATTTTTATCAATCAGTCATCTTGAAACCATTTTAAGCTTTTTCACCTTTCTTATATGAATACTCTCAGAAGAAATGGAGACATTTCTTTTGTAGATATTTGAGAGGAAAAAAGAGTGTAGATATGCAGGTTAGAGGGTCCTATATGGCATTATAGTTTCCCTTGACTTTGAGCTCCCTAGTGGTCCACGTTAAAAGGACAAATAAGACCAGTTACATTTTGATTTCTATAATAGAGACTTCTAGGTTTTCAAAGGAAAGCAAATTATCCTTTGCTCATTGTTTCTGTATTACAAGAGTCCAGAACAGGTTTCACTACCATTACATAATTCAGGTCATTTACTCTATCATTTTTGGCCAGATGCGAACATTAGAGAAAAATGTAGGGAACGGAGTCAAAATATCAGGGTTTTACTGGTAGACCTGGACTTTCTATGATGACGTGTAGGATCCCAGACAAGCCACATAACTGTTTCCAGCCTGAAGTTTATAGTTTTTCAACTCAAGACCATTAACACCTGGTCTTCAGATTTCAGTGTTATTATGAGAAACAAAGTTAAAATGAGATTATGGATGTGAAAGTACTTTGTAATGAATGCACTGTAAAACATATAATAACTAGAGGCCCGGTGCACAAAAATTTGTGCACTCAGGGGTCCCTCAGCCTGGCTGTGCCCTCTCGCAGTTTGGGACCCTTCGGGGGATGACCACCTGCTGGTTTAGGCCTGCTCCCTGGGGAATTAGGCCTAAGCTGGCAGTCAGACATCACTCTGGCAGCCCGGGAGCCCTTGGGGATGTCCACTTGCCAGCGGGGAGCAGGCCTAAGCTGCAGTTGGACATCCTTAGCGCTGCTAAGGAGGCGGGAGAGGCTCCTACCACCACCGCTGTACTGGCAGCTGTCAGCCTGGCTTGTGGCTGAGCAGAGCCCCCGCTGTGGGAGCGCACTGACCACCAGGGGGCAGCTCCTGCATTGAGCGTCTGCCCCCTGGTGGTCAGTGTGTGTCATAGTGACCAGTCATTCCCAGTATTTCTGCTGTTAGGGTCAGTTTGCATATTACCCTTTTATTATATGGGATAGAGGCCTGGTGCATGGGTGGGGGACGGCTGGTTTGCCCTGAAGCATGTCCCAGATCAGGGTGGGGGTCCCACTGGGGTGCCTGGCCAGCCTGGGTGAGGGGCTGATGGCTGTTTGCAGGCTGGTCACACCCCCTTCAGGGTGGGGTTCCCCACTGGGGTGCCTGGCCAGTCTGGGTGAGGGGCTGAGGGCCGTTTTCAGGCTGGCCAAGCCCGTCAGCGACGGAAGCTCCCAGCCTCTCCTTTTTCTCTCTCTCTCTTTTTTTTTTAATTCTGGGATTTATTTACCTTCTATAATTGAAACTTTGTGGAGCTCAGAGCCGGCTCCTGCTTGCTCCAGCTCCGTGGCCACGGCCAGCTGAAAGCAGGTATCTGGGGTTTATTTAGCTTCTATAATCGAAACTTTGTTGCTTTGAGTGGAGCTCAGAGCCAGCCGGGAAGCTTGGCTTCCTCCATCACTGAAGAAACCAAGCCTCCTGCTCGCTTTAGCTCCATGGCTGCTGGCCGCCATCTTGGTTGGGTTAATTTGCATATAGTCGCTCTGATTGGCTGGTGGGCGTGACTTAAGGTGTAATGAAGGTACAGTCAATTTGCATGTTTGTCTTTTATTAGATTAGATGTTACCACTATTACCTGTTTAAGCATTTGTGGCACATACATATTTCCTTGGCATTTTGGTACTGCCAGGAACCAACAGAAAAAAGAAAAAATACCACCAAAAAAGGGGTGAAATAAGTATTTCCAGGTCCTTTAATGGTGAGAAGAGATAAGTCTCTTGAGTCTGGGATTTAGGAAATATAAAGTAGTATATAAAGTAATGCTAAGGATTCTGCCAAATGTACATTTGTATCATTATAGATGGAAAATTATTATGATCAACTCAAAGTGCAAATAAATTATTAATTTCCAGTGAATTAAGATTGTATATGTGAACACTGGATTAATATACACTATTCTTCAAATTGCTCTGTAACTAACTGAGATGAGGAGAGTGGATCATCATAAGATTTCCAAATATCTGTTATCTTCACAAGAAAGAAAAGCAAATGATTAGAAGTGAGGTGGTACAATGGAGTTGCCCTGCAGAGGAGCTGAAGGATACTTTGTCTTTCAAACTTAGAAAATAATTACAAATCAAGACCTCTCTCTAATGAAAATTCACAGGTTACCCACAAAATAAAAATTAAATGTTAGGAGTGGCTTATCTTGCCATGGTGTAGACCTTTCTAAAATATTTGACAGTGTATAAAATTTAGTACAAAGACTGATTATGGTTCAGGTGTGTGGCTTCCGCGGAACAATGGAAAAGGTTGCATGACACCTATTACCCCTGGGTCAGCTCTCATCCTGTAGGTCTGATGGAGTGATAGCTTTTTTCAGGAGGTGTTAATGTTCCATATAACATTTACTTCTTAGGTTTGGTGACATAACAGGGTGCGTTCCTACAGAAAAAGTTGGTATATCTTTATTTTTCCCTTTCAATTGGTTTTTTCATCTTGGTCTTTCTTACTGGCAAAGGTTCAGGTGTAGAAAGGATTTTCCAGTCTATTTTGATATAGTTTTCAGCATTTGTTTGTATACTAGAGGCCTGTTTCATTTACACTGTTGATATGCTCATTTGCACTTCTTAACCTTATAAGAGAATCTCTTAAATGCATAATGATCCAGCTGATTAATTTATAGAGAGGTATATTAACACTGAAATTTTCTGTGGCTTAATTTGATCAGGGAATACAAAGATACAAATGAGTATAGAGAACATTTTCTTTTTTTCTTTTCTTTTTAAAAAAATATATTTTATTGGTTTTTTACAGAGGGGAAGGGAGAGGGATAGAGAGTTAGAAACATCGATGAGAGAGAAACATCGATCAGCTGCCTCCTGCACACCCCCTACTGGAGATGTGCCCGCAACCAAGGTACATGCCCTTGACTGGAATGGAACCCGGGACCCTTCAGTCCGCAGGCCAACGCTCTAAACACTGAGCCAAACCGGTCAGGGCTAGAGAACATTTTCTTAATATTTGCATCTATTTGAATCAATTCACTTTTTTTTTCTTCTTCCCATTGACTTCTAATATTTTTTATCACAAGACAGATAGCACGATATTCTTGACATCCTTTGTGGCCTGACTAGTCATACCCTGTTACCTGCAGCGTTGAGAAATTCTGTGTAGACTTGACCAACAGATGGAGGAGGGGTGGGATGGGAATGAGACAGAGGAGTAAACTTAGCTGTAGAGGCTAAAAGGAAGTCCAGCCAGTCGCCAGAAGGGGTATGTATGTTCTCACCACAGGCCACTGTTGGCAGTAACCAGAAGATAATAAGGACTAACAGGATGTGCCAATAGTGTGCACAACTCAGAGATGAGGCATGGGGGAGCTATACCCAGAGATCTAATTTAAATAGCAATTGACTTCAAATTCCTACCCACTAGCCTGACGTTTTAACAGCTGACAGCTTCCAGGAGTTACTGGTCAGAAGAAGGCAGGGCCCACCCTTCCAGAGGCTTGGGAACTGATCAAGTCAGAGCTTCCAGGGAACAAAGTGGAGGTCCCCAGCATTGGGGTTAAAATTAAGGACTGTTTTTGAGAACAAGGCTGAAGCCCAGTTCTGGAACTGGGTATGAGCTGAGCACCAGGAATCTGGAAGGGCATCCTGGGGCTGTTTTGAAAATAAGACAGAAGCCAAATTATCAGAGCCTCACCTCAAAACCAGGCCTAGAAGAAAGCAGGTGTCATTTGGTGGTGATTCCCACAGCTTCAGGTGACCACTCCCCAAATCATTCCCCTGAAGCCAGGATTGACCCACATTTCCCAGGGCTTGAGCTGGACCCAAGTTTGCCCCAGATTTGGGCTCAGGATGTATATAGAGCAGTGGTTCTCAACCTTCCTAATGCCGTGACCCTTTAATATAGTTCCTCATGTTGTGGTGACCCCCAATTTCATTGTTACAAATTGAACATAATTAAAGCATAGTGATTAATCACAAAAACAATATGTAATTATATATGTGTTTTCCGATGATCTTAGGTGACCCCTGTGACAGGGTCGTTCAACCCCCAAAGGGGTCTCATCCCACAGGTTGAGAACCGCTGCTATAGAGGTTGAGAATTAGGCCTGATGAAGTGGAGTGTCTTTAGACAAAAGTAGTAGGTTCTTACCCTCTCCTGTGACTAGCTTGGTGGAGACTGACAGTATGGAGGGAGCAGAAGCTAATGAAGGAAAGAATCTGGGCAAAGTTAAATGACACAATATATTAGCAGCTTTGTCAGAAAAATAGGATAAGTGTGGTGGAGAAATTTAGGATAGATGGGGTGTGGGTCAAGATCTGCTGACCATAATGGAAACAATTGCTTTTGAGGATAACCAGCATTTTGTACTCTGAAAACTACAATGCATAGGATTTCTCTTGCTAAATTTTATTTTTCCTGTCTAGACTCAGAGTTGTTTTTAAAAAAATATATTTTATTGATTTTTTACAGAGGGGAAGGGAGAGGGATAGAGAGTTAGAAACATCGATGAGAGAGAAACATCAATCAGCTGCCTCCTGCACACTCCCTACTGGGGACGTGCCTGCAACCAAGGCACATGCCCTTGACCAGAATCGAACCTGGGTCCCTTGAGTCTGCAGGCTGACACTCTATCCACTGAGCCAAACCGGTTAGGGCTAGACTCAGAGTTTTAACTTTTTGCTAAGAAAAAAGGGCTGAGAAAAAGACAATTGCAAATTAAATCAATTTTTTTTTAACCTAGGTGGTCTGCTATTACTAAAACATTGGCTAACTGCTCCTTATAAATATAAAATATACATCATCTGATTATTTTGCTTAAATTTTTCTCTTCCTAGCATTCAGTCTTTTCTGAGTTTATATACATTTGGGGTCTAATTTATTCCGATGATAGTATATTCACAAAGTATTGTCAATTCCAGACCCATAACTTCTGAATTTCCTTTTTTGTTTTATTTTGTTATAGCCTGACACAGACATTGTAATATGCCAAGTCAATAAGAACTGAAGTAACTGTGGTTTGCAGGTGCTTCCAGATGCCTGAGAGGGGATTGTTGGAGGGTTTATTTAAACTCAAAGGCCAGTGATATTTATGAGCTCAGGAGAAAATATAGGCAATTTTTTTTGTTTTTAAAAAATTTTTCTTTATTGTTGAAAGTATTACAGATAAAATATAGTATGTGTACATGAACCATAAAACTTAGTTCAATAGAAAATCTACAAAATAAAATCAGTTGAAATTAAAATAAAAATAAGGATTTATACATCAGAAATTTCCTTTCTTATTTGTTAGAGTTGTTGACCAAATGAATATGTTGTGCTGCCAGCAAAATTATGCTTTCCTAAAATCCTGATGAGTCTATATAAAACAAGTGTTCAACCATTCATTCATCAAGTATTTATTGAGCAACTACTATTGTGTGCTAGGAACTGTGCTGATTTCTGGGGGAATAGTGGTGACCCAGTCCCTTCTCCCACTTTTCCCATTGGGTACTGTCTTCAGTGTCCCTCACTGCCAATGTTGTCGTTATAAAAATCTGTTTATTTAAATTCTGGTAAGTCACTTCTTACTATTGCTTATGCAAACAAGACACTCAGTGACCAAACAGCACACTCACCACGCCTGCTGGAGTGGTGTTCACTGGAGAAAACTCATGGAAAAGGGTGAGTAGCAAGCAACAGATACTCTGTAGCTTTTTCATGATTAGAAATGATAATTCTAGATCTAGACCCCAGGAGAGGGATCCTGAAATTGGGTTGGGCTTTCTTTTTTTATTTTATTTTATTGCTTTTTTACAGAGAAGAAGGGAGAGGGACACAGAGCTAGAAACATCGATGAGAGAGAAACATCCATCAGCTGCCTCCTGCACACCCCCCACTGGGGATGTGCCCGCAACCAAGGTACATGCTCCTGACTGGAATCGAACCTGGGACCCTTCAGTCCGCAGGCCGACACTCTATCCACTGAGCCAAACCAGTCAGTGTTGGGTTGGGCTTTCTTGTTGTCCAATGAAGTATACACCAACTCCTCCCCTGATATAATTAAAAGGCTGTGATTTTACAGCACTAAAATATGGCAGAGCCGTGGCTTCAGCCTGGCTTATTAGCGTTTCTTTACCACTGCCTTTGCCATTTTATTTTATTATTTATTTATTTATTTATTTTTTTAAATATATTTTATTGATTTTTTACAGAGAGGAAGGGAGAGAGATAGAGAGTTAGAAACATCTATGAGAGAGAAACATCGATCAGCTGTCTCCTGCACACCTCCTACTGGGGATGTGCCCGCAACCAAGGTACATGCCCTTGACCGGAATCGAACCTGGGACCCTTCAGTCTGCAGGCGGACGCTCTATCCACTGAGCCAAACCGGTTTCGGCAACCTTTGCCATTTTATTTCAAACTACAGTGACCTCTTACTTAGAAATCTATAATAATATCTTATTGGCCTTCGTGTGTCTAATCTTGTGTCCACATTGCAGCCCGAGTTATTGTTTTAAAATGCAAATAAAAGCCCTAGCTGGTTTGGCTCAGTGGATAGAGTGTTGGCCTTCAGACTGAAGAGTCCCAGTTTCGATTTTGGTCAAGGGCACATGCCTGGGTTGCAGGCTCGATCCCCAGTGGGGGGACTGCAGGAGGCAGCTGATCAATCATTGAGGTTTCTGTCTCTCTCTCCCTTCCTCTCTGAAATCAATAAAAATATATTTAAAAATGCAAATGAGATTATGCCATCACTTTGCTTGAAACTCTTAATTCGCTTCCTAGGGCCCGTAAGGCTCTGCTTGGTCTGGTCCCTGATTGTGGCTCCACCATTAACTTCCATAGTGTTCCCTCTCAACCTCTTCACTTTCCCTTGCTGGTTTTCTTTCAGCTGCCGAAAAACACTGTGCTCTCTGTTTCTATGGGACTAATCAGTATACTGTTCCTTATCCTGAAAGACTTGTCTCCTTTTGCTTCACTTATGTTAATCCTTCAGGTCCTGTTTGAAGTATCATTTCCTCAGATGGGCTTTCCTCACAGCACTGTACTTCCCATTTGCAAATTTGTACTCAGTTGTTTAAGTACTTAATTCTGAGTTCTCTCTCTCCCTAGCTGGGACAGTGTTTAATTTTGGATGAATCGGGAGCTATAGTATCTCAGTTATTATTCAGTACATTTTAGTGGAATGACTGACTGACTGACTGAATGAATGAATGAATGAATGGAATTGCTTGGTTTTGCTATATAAAATCACCAGTTGTAATCCTGGTAGAACACCCCCTGCCCCCCAGCCTATGTTTTGGTATAAATACTGGTATAAAGAGACTTAGAGCCTGACTGGCATGGCTCAGTGGTTGAGCGTCAACCTATGAACTAGGAGGTCACGGTTCGATTCCCGGTCAGGGCACATGCCTGGGTTGCAGGCTCGATCCCCAGTGGGAACGTGCAGGAGGTAGCCAATCAATGATTCTCTCTCATCATTGATGTTTCTATCTCTCTTTCCCTCTGCCTTCCTCTCTGAAATCAATAAAAATATATTTTAGCCGAACCGGTTTGGCTCAGTGGATAGAGCGTCGGCCTGCGGACTCAAGGGTCCCAGGTTCGATTCCGGTCAAGGGCATGTACCTTGGTTGCGGGCACATCCCCAGTAGGGGCGTGCAGGAGGCAGCTGATCGATCTCTCTCATCGATGTTTCTAACTCTCTGTCCCTCTTCCTTCTTCTCTGTAAAAAATCAATAAAATATATTAAAAAAATATTTTAAAAAATAAATATATAAAAAGACTTGGAGCTCATTGTCAGAGAGTGGAGGGGAAAATCTCTACATTGGAAGCAGCCCACTTGGTCAAATGGGCTTACAGTGAGCTCCTTTTGTTACCACATCTGTGTTTTGCCCTAGTGCGGTTATTTATCAATACAGGGTTTCAGGTGTTGCAATGAAATCAACCTCACAAGACACCACGATGGAGAAATTGCTGCCCTTTCTGAAGATAAAATCACTGTCAGAGATGTCAGCTTGGCCAATCTCTGCCTTCTGTCTAACCAGAACTTAACGGCAGAAACAGTTATAGAATCAAAGAGGGGGTGACTCTCAAGTCTCCTCCCTGTCACGAGGTGGCATCCCCCGCTCCCCCCACCCCCTTGTGTCGAGGCCTGGATGCATTCTTTTTCTTCAGTATCCTAACTATGAGATATTCCTGCACCAATTTTCCCCTAAATTTGCATTTTGAAGTCACAACCATTATGAATCACAGTCTTTCAAGTGAACATATTGCTTCCTCGCTTGTTTTCAGGTCATCCTGGCTCAGCTGCTGGAGGAAAAGATCTTCTCGAGTTTGTAGCACTTTGGAGCCAGGATGTTTAGTAAACAAGCCAACCAATTTACCTCCCGAATAACCTCTTGCCAGAGACAGTAATAATTTTTTTAAAAATATATTTTATTGATTTTTTTACAGAGAGGAAGGGAGAGGCATAGAGAGTTAGAAACATCAATGAGAGAGCAACATCTATCAGCTGCCTCCTGCATGCCCCCTACTGGGGATGTGCCCACAACTAAGGTACATGCCCTTGACCGGAATCGAACCCAGAACCCCTCAGTCCGCAGGCCGCTGTATCCACTGAGCCAAACCGGTTAGGGCCAGTAATAATTTTTTAACCCTTTGGAACTCTTACCAGGAAAAAGATTTCAGCCAGAATGACACTAGATTTGTGTGTAGTGTGGGGAGTTAGAACAATCATCCTTTAACTTGAACAATCATCCTTTAACTCTGTGACTTTTCTGGAACTTTAGTAAAGGACATGAATCAAGTAATCCTCTAAGACTTCTTTTTCATATTGTAATCACATTCCGTGGAAATTTCCTGGAAACAGAAGTAACAGAATGTTCTGCAAAATCCAGAAGGAAGAATATAACACTAAAAACTAAAAGTAAATAACAGTCATCACATTCTTAAGGCGTGTTGTAATTTCATTGTTGACCTTTTGCGTTATGAACGACTATTGGCATGGGAGGATTTAGAAGATGATTTGGGTTTAGGGAAATGACTAGTTAGCAGGGAGGATTTATAGGATGTGAGGCAGATGAAATGAGGGCTAGGAAACCTTAGGGAGAAAGGCAAACTATTATCATCTTAATAAAAATAGTGGTAATAAAATGCCATAGATAATGTGGTGTCTTTAAAAAGCGAGTGCCTGAGGGAAATACAAACTGTGTCTTAGGTTCTGTTAAAAAACAAAATTCAGCCCTGCCTGGTTTGGCTCAGTGAATAGAGCCTCGGCCTGCTGCCTGAAGGGTCCCGGGTTCGATTCTGATGAAGGGCACGCACCTCGGTTGCAGTCTCTCTCACATCGATGGCTCTCTTTGTCTCTCCCTCTCCCTTCCACTCTCTCTCTAAAAAAAAAAAAAAAAAAAAAAAAAAAAAGAATCAATGGAAAAATATTCTCAGGTGGGGATTAACAACAACAAAAATTCAACTGAGTAAATTTGAAGGTCTAAGTGGCTTTATTGAGCAATTCATGAGTCAGCATTCCTTCTAGCAAGTAGACGGGCACTCTGAGGGGCTGTACAAAATGGAAATGTTTTATAGGAAGGAAGGTGTGGCAGAGGCGTTACTAGCAAAAGAAAAGATAAGATTATTTTAGACCAGGGCATCTTTTTTTCTTGGGGGAGGAGCTGGGAGTGGGAGGGAACAGCAGAGGTTTCATCATGCCAACGACCTGGCTAGTGCTGATCAGGAAATTTCAGATTGCCACACCTCACATGCCTGGGATAGTTTGAAACTACATTACTAGTAAGTCTTGGTTTGCTCTCATGGAGCAAATCACTCCATTTGGGCCTGTTATTTCTTTCGTAACAGTTGTATTATGTTTAGTGTAATTGAAAGGAAATCATTCTAACCTCGAAAATCACCCTGTCGATGCACATTTTTCTCTCTCTCACTGTGTCAGTCCAGGGGTGTGTGAGCCAGCTAAGTGGCCCATCAACGCCACTGCTGACAAAACAATGAAAGCTGCATTTAGTTGAGAATCCTATTGATAAGTGCAAAAAAGGAAAAAGGAAATCTATGTATCTATGGGAAAGGCAGACATCATGAAACTATCCTATAGCCAGGGGAGGTGAAAGGCTGCCACAGTTGCAAGAGAGACGGGGTGGCACTGAAGGGCAGATGCAAGTGAGTATGGCAAATAAATAGGAAAAAAGACATTTTAAGGAAGTTCCAAAGATGTTTCAAGTTGCTAATTATGATTCGGTATTAATGACAATAAACTGCTTACAACTCCTATAAAAGTTTCTTATTTGAAATATTTCTATTTAGGAGAAAAATTATATTGAACACATTTTTGTTCTAATTCAGTGTTTTTATTTTAAATTAGAAATAGTAGATAAGTTTATTTAAATAAATAAATTCAATTTCTAAAAATGTAGTCTTTAGGTAAAATGTCTAAGAAGTATTAATGGAAATAAAATATATTAGAGAAAATCTACTGAAGAGCAGTTTAATTATGTTTTTTAAATTTGATTCAATTTTGTGAAAACACTCTAGAGCTATAGTTTGCCGAGAACTCAATGTGTTTTGCATGCATTACCTGATAATTCAACATAAAGGCTGGTATTATTTTCTCCATTTTACGTGTAGAAACTGAGGCTGAGAGATGTTAAATGACCTGTTCAGATCTCCCAGCTAGACACTGGTTCCAGGCTGGGGATTCCAAGCTGAGTCAGGGTTTGAACACAGGCCCGTTGAAGCCAAACTATGGATTTAACCACTTAAACTGTCTTGCCTTTCCTCTCAGATTATGTAACACACCATTGAGTGATTGCAACCCAGTAGAGCCTCTGCCCTCATATATCTGAAATAGCTGTCATGGTATATAAGGAGTTCCCCCTTGTGTATTTTTTTTCTTATGGGAATGGATATTTGCTCTGCTGCTAAAATTTATTGATATGATCCAGATTGTTTCCAGGTAGTCAGTGTGCTCTCAGGCACACTGGTGCCAATGAACCTGGTATAATTTTTCTGGTTGAGTCATAGCAGTGTGTATCAAAAGCCTTAAATATGTGCTTATGATCTGTCTGTCTCAGTAATTCCACATCTAAGGATTTTTTCTTAAGGAATTAATTGGACAAATGCTCAAGGTTATGTGTATCAGGCCAGTGACAGTGAGAGGAATTCTATGTGGAATATGTTAGAGATGGCAATCTTGTTGAAAGGTGGTGTTGCCTAGTTGGTTTGGCTCAGTGGATAGAGCATTGGCCTATGGACTGAAGGGACCCAGGTTCGATTCCAGTGAAGGGCATGTACCTAGGTTGCAGGCTCAATCCCTGGCCCTGGTCAGGGCACATGCGGGAGGCAACCAATCGATGTCTCTTTCTCATATCGATGTTTCTTTTTCTCTGTATCTCCCCCTTTCTTCCACTCTCTCTAAAAAAAAAAAAAAAACCACAAAAAAACCCAAACAAAAAAACAATGGAAAGATATTCTTGAGTGAAATCAACAACAAAAAACAAACAAAAAAAGAAAGGCAGTGTTGAAGAGGCTCTTGCAAAGTGCTTTGCATAAAATGAAGCCACCTGCATTGTCCATGCCAAATGAGAAAGTAGAGTGAGCTGATCCCTTCTTCCCCTTCCAGCTTCCTAGATTTACCGCAATCCGAAGATGTCTATAGCAGTGTGCTTTCTCCTAGTGAAAAAATTGAGAACCACTTAAAATATTCACAGCAAGGATTTGGTTAAATAATGAACCACTTATTTAATCAAATAGTATGGTATTAAAAAATGATTTAAAGGTGTCTGTGCATTTTAGTCAATAAACATGCATGTTGCAACGTCATGGATAAGGTGATCCCATTTTGTTGAGAAAACAAAGTGTTTAGGGAAAGAGGCCTCAGCCACAGAGGGCTGAGAAATCACTGTGGGTAATATCGGAATATTCATTAATGTTATTTTGAACTAAAATTAGGAATGCTTTTCAATGACCCCTTGGTCTGGCCTTTGTCTCTTAGAATCCTAAATTTTTCACAAACAGAATTTTTCAAAAACATGGCTTATACCCTTGAGCAGCTTATGAAAGGACCTATTATTTAATTTGGGCCTGGCAAGGAGAAGAGGGTCTTTCTCAGTCTTTGGCTACAAATTCCCTAAAGCATGCAATTTTCCTACAGTGGGGCCTTGACTTAAGAGTGTCCTGACTAACGAGTTTTTTGAGATACCAGCTGTCTCTCGGCTGATTTTTTGCATTGAGTTGATAGAGTAATTTGAGTTAACGAGCTCCTTAATGAGCTCCCTAATGAGCTCGGTCTCGGGAACGAATTAAACTCGTAAGTCAAGGCCCCACTATATATGCTTTTGAATAATTGAAGATTTACACTCATCTCTGAATTAGTCTGCCAGGGCCCTGCCTGGGTTCTGGAATAAAAAAATGCAAACTCAATTAAAAAAAAAATGCAAACTGGTTACCAGCAAGCCCAAACTGGCCCTCAGATATATTTTGTTTGGTTTCTATTGTTTTTAAAAAAATCATCTGAACTATATTTGCCAATATTAAAAACTAGGAGATTTCACATAAAAATCTGGGTTTTGAGTATCACTTGGAAAGAAAAACCAGAATGTCTAGCAGCACTGGATCCCATGCCCACCAACGGGGTATGAGCAGGTCCTGATCTTTTTGGTTTGCTCATGTGTCCTCTCTTAACCACAGTCCCTAGCACTCCCTGTTGTCTTCCTTCCACTAGCGTATGCTCTCTGCCTGCATTCTGTAGGTATCTGATTTTGGAACTCTTGTGTTCTAGGCTCTTTTAGCTCAGTTATGTATCCTTAATCTTCATACTAGTGGTCTGAAAAAGTTTACAGTATTTCTCTATTTGCTTATATACCTGGCATTTCTGGACAATCAATTAATCTATCAATGAAAACATATGTGTACTTACTGTGGCCCTAATACATAATAACTGAGGACATTAAGAGTTATTGGACATGGTTTATACCCTTGACCAGCTTAGTCTCCCTTTGTGGGTGATGGGCACATACACAAAATGGTAGCTAGCAAATGGAACCAAATGCTAAGTGTCTATAGTATCTGGTTAGAGGGAGTGACAGTAGAGCGGTAGGTTTTTTTGTGTGTGGCAGTGGCAGGATTGAGGATGCTGATCCCAGAAGATGAGATTGGTCGGGGGAAGTTCTCGGGAAAGAAGGACCTTGGGTTGTATTCAAGAGTTGGTAGGACCTGGTGGGTCACAGACTTTACCATGCACATGAATTGTGTAG
Source organism: Myotis lucifugus (assembly GCF_000147115.1). Taxonomy (NCBI): domain Eukaryota; kingdom Metazoa; phylum Chordata; class Mammalia; order Chiroptera; family Vespertilionidae; genus Myotis; species Myotis lucifugus. Next base: position 3,024,935 of record NW_005871126.1, read on the forward strand.
GGGAACTTTAGCTTCCTGAGCTCTACCCAGAGAGTCTGTTTCAAGAGGGTTGAATGGGACCAAGAATATGAATCTTTAATATGCATCTCAGAGTGATTTTGATCTACGTGGGTCACAGTATGAAAAAAGGGGAGAAGGTACTCCATGCAGGTAGGGTGAAATAGGTAGAAGTGTGAGTGGGGGATTTAGAGGCTACAAAATCCAGCTGATTGGAGGCTTGTACAGGGAGTCCTGGGAAACGGTTAAGGGGGCAGTGCTGGAAGATAGGGCTGGTGGGCCGACAGCAAGGGCCAAGTATTCTCAAAGAGAATATCCTCTGCTTGATTCCTTCATTTTAAAATATATATTTTATTGATTTTTTACAGAGAGGAAGGGAGAGGGATAGAGAGTTAGAAACATCGATGAGAGAGAAACATCGATTAGCTGCCTCCTGCACACTCCCTACTGGGGATGTGCCCACAACCAAGGCACATGCCCTTGACCGGAATCAAACCTGGGACCCTTGAGTCTGCAGGCCAACGCTCTATCTATTGAGCCAAACCGGTTAGGGCAATTTCTTCATTTTAAAATGGAATAGTTATGTATGAGATAGCACTTTGTGTGTGTATTTTAATTTAATAGTTAATTAGCAGGCAGTTGACCCTGGTCTTGTTAGTTCAGGTTTTTAATCAGTTAAATTGGATTAACAATTTAACAATATGCTGCATTACTGAGTAATTGCACACTGTTTATAGTTGAAAACAATATATATATTTAAATTTATCTTTATTGTTGAAAGTATTACAGATATCCCATTTCCTTCCTCCTCCATTGACCACCTCTACCCTGCACCTAATCCCACCCCTCACCCCCTCCTCCAGGCCTTCATCACACTATTGTCTGTGTCCATGGGTTATGCATATATGCATATAAATTCTTTGGTTAATGTCTCCCCACCCACTCCTGCCTTCCCTCTGAGATATATATCTTAATTCATATTACATTTTAGTGGAACAAACCTTAAGCTGGGAGGTCAGGGTTTTTGCCCCAACACCTCATGTAGTGACTGGTACGTGGTTGGTTGTCACTCAATAAATACCTATCAAATGTTCTTAACTGAAATCTGTTTGATGTTTGTAGTTCTTCATTTCTGGGAAAAATAAAAAGGAGTTTGATTAGATGAGTGGTTTTCTGCCCCATCAAATTCCTTGCGGTATCTAAGTATCACTTTCAGAAATGAGGGAGACACCAAGAAATCAGGGAGCAGCACCCACCTTCTACCTCAAATAGCATCTTCTCTTCTGTTTTCCTATTTTTATTGTTTAATGGGTTTTTCTGTATACGATCTTGACTTCCATTGCCAAACAAACAAAATAACATCAACGATAATAAGTTTGAAAGTCTCTGAAGTATTGAGGAAATGATTTGATTGAATTTCACCTATACTTACAAGTCACTGTGCACAGCTTAATACATGATTCTCATGACTCATTGAGCGTAAATAGATTTTAATGTTCCTCTGATCTGTTTCCATTTTTGAGCATTCCTTGTAGGGGACATGGAGAACTGGTAAGGGATCTTACTGAATGCAATACTTGCAGACACTTTACAGATCTTAAGGGTGAAAAATAATTTGGTAGGCAAACACTGGAGTTGGGAAAGTAAGGGGAAGAAGGGTAGGAGTCATTATAGCAGCCGCCACAAAAGTAGGGAGACAAGGAATTCAGATTGTGTTGGAGGAAACACAGGTAAATAACATGGTGTGGAGGGAATATTGGGTGGGAGCATAGATGATGTGTTGTGAGAAGAGAATGAGCAGGGAGGTTAGAGTGTTGGTGGGTCCTGGGTGCCTCAATGAAGATTGCAATAATTTTTTTTTTCTGTGGAAAGGGCAAACATGGTACATTTTATACATTTTTTATAGGTTGAGTAACTTGTACTAACTTTTGTTTATTTAAAGGTTTATTGAGGGATAATTGGTATATGAAGAACTGCACATATTTAATCTGTTCATTTGATGTATTTGGACATTTGCAAACACCTGTGATACCATCATCATTACATTTTAGAAGAATAACTGGTATATGAGAGTGAAGGATGGATGATAAGCAAGAAGTAGAAGCCAACTAAGTTGTAAGCCATTTTTTAAAATACAAGGTGGGGCAAAAGTAGGTTTACAGTTATTCATATAGAAAATAATACAATAATTAATGAAAATAATACAAGAATGAAGTAAGTGTTTCACGTACTCACAACTGTAAACCTCCTTTTGCCCCACCCTGTATTTGCATTGAGGATAGACACAGGAGAACAGAAGAGCCTCTGTAGAGGTAGATGTTAGGATAATTCTGAGAGATGAGCGAAAATGACTCCAAGATCTCTGGGCTGTGTTGCTAAGAACATATTGGTCCACTGAAAATAAAAATAACAGTTATTGATCATTTACCTTGTGCCAGACAGAACTCATTTAATCCTCACAACAACTGTATGAGGTGGGTGCCATTAGTACAAATGAGAAGGCTAAGGCACTAAGGTTACATGAGTTGCTGGTGGTCGTCGAGGAAAGATAAGTTGGGACTCGGATGCAGGCAGCCGGGCAGGCAGGCTCCAGGCTAGTGTTCATCAACAGGAAGACACACGGTATCTTCAGAGAAAAGATCCCCCAGTAGCATTTCCATCTCTGGGGTTGAGAATGCAAAGTCTAGCAGTGTCATGAGGCTTAGTCCCTGCTGATGCTGTGGCCATTTTTTGTTCCACTACTAAGAATCACTGGCCGCTACCCTTTGAAATGCTGTGCATATTCTTCCTTTTCTTTTCATGAAAAAACAGCCTGCCGCTTGGAGGACTCTTAAAATGTGGCTAACCTCTGGCCTAAACTATAGTCCTTACTGTCTGGGCATTCATAGATCAGAAACAATATCAGTAACAAATTTCCATTAACCGGAAATGGATTATGCAATCCTATATAATAAAGAGCTAATATGCTAATTAGACCAGATGGGGGGGAATGACCTTCCAGAACAACCAGTGGGTGGGGCGCGCGCCACAGCCGAAGCAGCTGGGGCTGCGAAGCAGCAGCCGAGGTGGCTGTGGCTGCGAGGCCTACCCTTGCACGAATTTCGTGCATCAGGCCTCTAGTGTTTAATAAATCTGCTGAATAGTCACATGAACTGTTGTTATATTTGGCTTCCAGAGGTTATATACAGAATAACAGATTATGTATGCAAAAGTCACAATACTCCTTGCAACGCTTGTTATTTTTATAATGGATTGAGTAAAAAATGTTAATAAGGAAATACTACCCATTATATAAATATTAACTTCATTCAATTTTCAGAGATGCATCCTGTGTACAGAGAATATTAATGCTGCACTTATCCTTTCAAAATCTCAATTTTATTAGTGGGATGCGGAATGCAAATCTAAGTAGCAGTGTTCGGGAAATTTGTTTTCATGTATTTGAAAAGCAGTCAAATTTTCTTGAATGGTAGGGATGTGCAAATATTCTATAATTAGTACTTATAAATATATATCCCCAGGCAAAGTTTGGGGTAATTTTGTTAAGAGTTCAATAGTATCTGTAATGAGAAGCATTCGCCTCTTAAGTAAATTGCTTACTGGATATTTTCATCATAAAAATGCTTATACATACAAAGTAAGAAAAACAGCTGAAATTTTAATTTAGACTTCCAAGGGGATAGTTCAGTGACCAAAAAAGCAAGTACATATTCACTTATTTACTGGAAAGGACCAAATCTGCTTTTGATTCAGCTGCATCTTGTCATTATTTTGCCTGTTTAGCTGGGTGCCAGGCCTACTAGGAATTCTCTTGTGGGAAGTTGCCAATCCTTAGTTTAAATAATAAAGTGAGGTTCAGAGACAAAGAGATGTGCATCTAAGGAATATTGTTAAAGGGTTGGGGACTTAATTGATGCACTGGCTATAATGTAAGTAGGTCCTTGAGTGGGCAGTACAATTAAACATGTCAAGGAGGGCATAATTAGATGGGTGGCTGAATGAGGTAATTACATTCATAAGAGGGGGGCTGTAATTAGATGTGAGGCAGGGGGTGTATTTAGATGCCTAGGTTGAGGATATAATTGCCATACGGGCAAGAAATTAAATTATGTGTGTGGGTGGAGCATAATTATGTGTGGGAGTCGCTGTGGATATGTGGGTGAGGGTACCTAGAAATGAGTGGGTTGAAGTGCAATTAGATGTGTGAGGTCATGTTCTTATGCACAAAAACTTGAGCTTTTCATCAATAAGGGCAAGCATATGTTTGACATTGTGACTAATGGCAGCTGGCATGTAGTGACAGCTTTTCAGGCCACTCTGAAAGGTTGCAAATCAAAATCTCTGCTTTTCCATTAAGACTTGAGACCCACGTCTAACATTGACATTGATCCCTCTCCTTAATAGTGGCACTTGATGGTGTTCTAAATACTGAATGGCATGGTAATTTTGCTAGCTGTAAAACACAACTGCAGGACCAGGAAGACTTGCTCCCCCTTCCTGTCAAAGAGAAGCGTTTGGAGGATGTAGTAGGGCAAAACAAACAAAAACAAAGAATTTTCCTTTGAATTGTGAAATGTGAAAATAACAGTGCCAACTCTTCTAGCTAAGAGGTAAAGTTACACCTGTAACAAAATTAGCAAAATTTAGCTTGAAAGCCTCACTTTTTTTTCTTAAGCTATGAAACAATGTTTATTTGGAAATATTTATGGCATTTCTCCTTTCCCTCCAAGTATAAAAGCACCAAGGCATGAAATGTCAGTTAGATGTTAAACAGGAGCAGGGAGTGGTAGAGGGAAGGTAGAAGAAGAAGAACCTAGAACAAGGTAGGTGAAAAAGTTATTCAGCGCATCTGAGAAATAGACATTGAAGCAGTGAAGTATGGGGAGTTATATCTGATGTAACTGCATTAACTTTAAAACACAGTGCTCTTTGTGGTCATCTTCAAAATCAAGAGAGCATTTAAAAATGCTTAGATGAGTTCTTGGAATTAAAGATATTGAGTTGGCCTCCAGTCTGCTTACTCTCACTTAGACTATTTTTCAGTTCTCATAAAACGGTGTGCCTTAGCGCCTCCTCCCATCTTCTCAGGACTGTGATGGTTTCTAGAAGACGATCACTATGGATAGAGTCCTAGTGGGCTGCTTCTGGAGTTTCAAAACTTTTTGGCTTCCTTGTGCTCCATTGTGCTTCCTAGATTTAAGGTTGCTTTTTATAACTTGGATGTGGGGACATTATAGCCTTCCTCATAATCTCTGCTCTTGTTCTATAGAATGTTATTCATTATTCTTTTCTGATTTTATATCAATGCATGATGCTAATTTTTTGCATTGTAGACATGCCTCAAAGGTATTGTCTTTCTTTTTAAAAATTAAAAATATATATTTTTTAATTAATTTAAGAGAGGAAAAGAGAGGGAGAGATAGAAACATCAATGATGAAAGAGAATCATTGATCGGCTGTCTCCTGCATGCCTCACACAGGGGATCAAGCCCGCAACCGGGAATCGAATCGTGACCTTCTGGTTCATAGGTCGACACTCAACCACTGAACCATGCTGGATGGGCAGAGGTATCGTCTTTCAAAGACTATTGTAATCAGAGCTGCTTTTATGGAAATGGTGTGTATTGCTGTGAATATAGTTATTATGGCATTGTTTAACCCAATTCTCTCTCTACTAAATGGTTTACATTTTTCTTTTTATCCATGCACCTCCTAACTTCTCCCCTTCCCCCAAGGCGAGCTCAAACTCTTAACACAATTAGTGCTTGGTGTTGGTTAACTCAGTTGCTTAGAGGGGCAGTGTCATCATTCGAGACATCTAGTTATGTCTGTGGGGTGGGCGATGACAGGCATGATAGTGCTGGTGGTGAGGTCACTGCTTCTTAGTGCTGTGTTGTCTTGTGTGGATTGCATGTGGGGAGGGGGACCAAGTGAGGTCTCTGGCTTTGGAAATGACTCTGGTAAATAATGCTTCATTCACTTAATTATAGAAACCATTCTGGGATGCTCAGGCATTATTTACATATGGCACACAGAAAACGAGGTTTAAATTCTTTAGCTATTAATAATATTCTTCCTAAAGTCATATAATCAACCTGGAATATTTTTGCAGTTGGATTTTGTGGTTTGTTTCCAAAAAAGCCTTCTAGCCTATAACAAGTCTTTTTACCTTCGTTCATACCACAAAACATTAAAGGCCCTGATTTATATTCATCTATGTCATAAAGCATTAAAGGCCCTAATTTTTGTTTGTCTTATTTTAACCTTCCCAAGGTTATCTATTAGAATAGAAATCTCAACTACTTTTCTTATGTCTAAAAACTTCTGAGCTTAGATCTGTGTCACTTCCTCAGAGATAGTCCTTAACCCTGCTGCACTCTGCCCTTTTCTATCATATTTGTTAAATCCTGCTTTTCCTGTTAGAAGGTGAGCTCCACAAGTAGGGTACGTGTCTATTTTGTTCACCAGCATATTTCCAGTATCCATAACAGCTCCTGGTCCATAATAGGTGATCAACAAATAGTTGTTGGCTGTAAAGGAAAGTTGGGCATCAGGGCTATTTAAGAAGAGGCACAGGCAATGTAGTCTGTGGATGATGACATGGATAAGAGGTATCTCAGAAGCAAGAGTCTGAATGGATTTATTAATTAGCTCATATTTAGGTAGTGGTGAGACTCAGATTTGTTGTTTAAGTTTGGGAATTAAATTATACATCCATTATGACATTAAGGAAGTGCCACATTGCTGAAAATTGATTAGATGCTCAACATAAATCTGCTGATTAAATAATGAACTTATTGAACAAATTGATATAGATGAAAACATTTGGACAAAGATCCATAAGATGAATTAGTGCTCAAGCAATATTTTTAGCTCATTGCTATAGTCAATCTGCCTAATTCAGCCTTTCATTTAGAGTAGTATTTTCTAAGGTTAGCAGGGAAAGTGTACTATATTCTCAGATCCAATAGATATTTTCTTACATGGATGCATGAAGTACATCTGAAAAGAAAGGATGGAGTGTTTTAATAAAAGTACTCCTTGCCAAAATCATAATATTCATGTGGAAATGGGTGATCAAAAGTTCTTTCTATGTAGTATATCCCAAAAGGAGAACACCTTATTCATACATTATTCTGGTAAACATTGACCATTGTCAAGTTGACATATAGTATGTTCTAAAATAGAATAATGATATTATCTCAATTAGTTTAAATAAGTCCACAGTGTTTTCTTAATTAAATTTTTCCTTTTAGTGATCTCTTATTGTCCATTGGTGTATTACCAATGCCCGGAAGAGTGCATGCAGGCACTCAAGAAATATTTATTGAAATGAAGTTGCTTGTGTGAGGGCTAGTAGTTGATCAAATGAAGCAGCAAACAAACATTGCCGGGAAAAAGTCAGAAATGGCTTTTGTTTTTCTCACTGGCCTTTTGTTGGAGGGCTTACAAAATATTTTTTATAGTTCATTGGTTTAATAGTTAAATGTTCTGCTAATAAAATTATTCCAATTGTTAAGATAGAGTTAAATAAATCATTATTTTACCCATGGAATTTAGGTATTTCTTGGCTTGAATGAGTCAGTAAAATCTGCTGGAAGGAGGGAAGGGATGAAAGAAGTGAAGGAAGATGAGATGACCATGCCAGTGGCTCTGAGAGTTGCCTTATGTACATCATCCTATATAATAAGAGGCTAATATGCAAATTGACCGAACAGTGGAACTACCAGTTGCTATGACGTGCACTGACCACTAGGGGGCAGATGCTCAACACAGGAGCTGCTTTCTGGGGGTCAGTGCACTCCCACAGAGGGAGTGCCGCTCAGCCAGAAGCCCTGAACCAGGCTCACGGCTGTTGAGCGCAGCTGCAGTGGTGGGAGCCTCTCCCGCCTCTGAGGCAGTCGGACATTCCCCGGCCGGGCTGACCCCCCCTCCCGCCAAGTGCACGAATTTCGTGCACCAGGCCTCTAGTCTCATATAATCATAAAATCCTGTGCGATTTTATCTCCTTTTAGAAACAGGAAACAGGTTTACGCTGCTGTTGTTGCCGCTTCCCAGATCTTGTTTTGGGCCCAGATTCTTGTCTAGAAACTTGGGATTGCCAGTCAGTCTGGTTCTGGAAGCTCTCTGACAACAAGGAGGGGGCTTTAAGTTGGGTTTTACAAAGCAAACTAAGTATTAGTTGAGAATGAATGATCCCCACTTTTCAAATAAATGATAGTATATTCAAATAGATGTGCAAATATAGATGTATAACTCTCTGAACTCAGATAAGTCTTCTGTCCTCACTACTGTACCTAATCTGTCCTTGTTAAGATTACCACTGACCTCCATGTTGCTAAATCCAGTGGCAATTTTTAGCTGTTTTCTTATTTAATCTGTCAGTAGCATTTGATGCAATTTCCCCCCTTCCTTCTTTATATATATACTAGAGGCTCAGTGCATGAAATTCATGCATGGGGGGGGGGGGAGTCCCTCAGCCTGGCCTGCACCCTCTCCAATCTGGGACCCTTGGGGGATGTCCAACTGCCGGTTTAGGCCCGATCCCCGGCAGTTGGTCATCCCCCTTGCAATCCAGGACGCTGGCTCCTAACCGCTCGCCTGCCTGCCTGCCTGTTGCCCTTAACCGCCTCTGCCTGTCAGCCTGATCGCTCCCTAACTGCTCCCCTGTTGGCCTGATTGCTCCATAACTGCTCCCCTGCCAGCCTGATTATCCCTTAACTGCTCCCCTCCTGGCCTGATTGCCCCTAACTGCTCCCCCCTGCCTGCCTGATTGCCCCTAACTGCCCTCCCCTGCCAGCCTGATTGCCCCTAACTGCCTCTGCCTCGGCCCCTTGCCACCATGGCTTTGTCTGGAAGGACGTCTGGAAAACTTCTCGTCTAATTAGCATATTACCCTTTTATTAGTATATATATTTAAACCAGGCTTTCAAGACACCACCCTTTGCTGTTATTTCTCCCATTCCATTGGCCACTCTTTCTTAGTCTCGTTTACTGATCTCTCCTCATTCTCCTGAGGAGTGCCCCAGGATCCATCCAGATCTTAGACCTCTTCTCTTCTCTGTCTACACTCATTCACCAGCTAGTCTCCCAACTTTAAATACCTACTGTATGCTGATCACTCCCAACTTTCTATCTCCAGAGAAGACTGGTTTTCTAACTGTAATCTGATATATCCAATTGTTCACTTGACATTGCCACTTACATGTATAATGGGCATCTCACACTTGACATATTTAAAATTAAGCTCCAGATCATTCTCTTAAAACCTGCCTCTCTGGTAATCTTCCATATCTCAATAAATGGCAAGTCCATCTTTACAGTTGTTCAAGCCAAAAACCTTGGCATGATTCTTGATTTCTCTCTTTTTTTCTTACCCTATTTCCACTGCATCAGCTCTTCTTCCCAAATATCTCCAGAATCTGCTTACTTCTCACTACCCCTGCACCCCAGTCCAAACCATCAAAATCTTTAGTCTCTTGTTACACGAGACTCCTAACTAGTCTGTATCTTTCTGCCCAGGACATCCTACAGCCTGTTCACACAGCAGCAAGTGATGGTCCCAAAATATGGAATATTGCCATTCCTTTACTCACCATTCAGTGACTTGATTCTCATCTTAGAATAAAACTCTAAATCTTTACCATTACCTACAAGGCCCTACAGAATTTGTTCGCCAACCTCCCCACCAGTTAACTCTCTGATCTCCTCTCCTACTTCTATCGCCCTTGCTTACTCATCTCCAGACACAATGGGCTCTTGGCTGTCCTTTCAAAGCCCAGGAATGTTCCCTCCTCCAGGTCTACACCAGTGGTTCCCACCCATATTGGTAAGGCTCACTCCTCATCTTCTTCAGGGATTTGCTTACATGGCTCCTTTGAGTTCTTCCCTGACCACTTGTTTAAATTGCAGTTCCTCTTAAAAGCATTTCCTGGTCCTCTAATGCCAATTATTTCTTTCTCTCCACAGTCCATGTCACCACCTGGCATACTGTTCATTTTACTCATTTATCTTTATTTATCATCCATTTCCCACTAGAATATAAGCTCCAGTGGATCAGCGATTACCACTTACTTTCCTGTCACCCAGGACAATTCCTGAATAGCAGGCACTTAGCAAATCCTTGTGCAATAAATGAACAGCTAACTTGAACATAAAGACATAAATCTATATCTAACAATTTCTAGATCTAATTAATGTGTTTCGAGTGTTGATTTCAAACCCTCTTCTCAGGAGTGACTGAGAAAGTGCCACATATTACCCTAGATGTGTGAGTGCTGGCCTCTGCCCATTTCTCCTCTGTGTATCCTGCTCTGGAGTCCCCTGGACGGGTCTCTGTTGTGGTCATGGAGGGAATTCTTAATTCTGCGGGCAAATGCTTAGACTTTACACTTTGAGTATTATATCTTTTTAAAATATATTTTTATTGATTTTAGAGAGAAAGGTAGAGGGAGAGAAAGATAGAAACATCAGTGATGAGAGAGAATCATTGATTGGCTGCCTTCTGCACGCCCCACACTGGGGATGGAGCCCGTAACCCAGGCATGTGCCCTGACTAGGAATCGAACGGTGACCTCCTGGTTCATAGGTCAACGCTCAACCACTGAGCAGTGCCGGCCGGGCTGAGTGCTGTATCTTTATTAACTGTATCTCCATAGCTCTGATCGTTCTGTTTACATCCTAGAAGCCAAGGAAGGGAAACTGTCTTCTTGTGCTGAGTCCAGAGCCTATCTCAGCTACCAATGAGCACAAAGATGTCTCTAATTTTTTTTCTTGTTTGATTATTTTATGCCTAGGCAAGACTTTTATAGTATACATTTATTCTTTTGGTATAACCCATATTATTTACTTCAGATTCATCCAGGATGGCCTACTTAATATCACTGTAGCTATTTTATGTGTCAGTTATATATAGTAAGGTAAAGAACTCCCACCATTATGCATTGTTTCAGCCAGCAGGAAATTCTGTATCTGGTGGTTCTTGCTGATCTAGCTAAAAAGAGACCGAATGACGCATTTCACTTTCAGGGGCTATTGCTGGGTTTGGATATTCCCTGGTACTATTAATAGCACTTCAGGGAACACTCAGGTACAGTGAGCATTTTTTTTTTCAGTCCAGTTCAATGTTTGCAGAAAGAAAGTCACATGCTGTCTGGTTCAGTTACAAGTCACTTGCCCCTCAGTGCCTCCTAAGTTCTAAACAGACCCACCCAGCGTGTTCAGTTGCTCATAAACACAGCACTGGTTCTCAGCATACTTTTGTGCCTTTGTTTATGCTGTTTTCCCTGCCTGGCCAAACCGCTAATCCTTTAAGATTCATCTTGAGTGAGAAGCCTTTACCTGAGTCGACTTGGTCGAAATGCCTTTTGTCCTTCTCTAGGATTCTCCATAATATTTGGAGCTTACCTCTCTCTTCTACAGCAATTTCAGTGTTATCTTAGAGTCTGCTACATAAGTATATACGTCACACTCCACTCACGTCCAAAATTGTGAATCCTGAGGCATATGACTTCTGTATCCTTGTATCAATCCGCAACAATTAGCACAGTAAATGCTTAGCACCGTTTGTTGAATGATTATGACCAATTGTATGAATGAATGAAATTGCATTCAAGTGGGGAACATAATTCATTTGCATTTGTTCCCAGCGTATTGCCTTTAAAAATATGTGTGTGGCTTGGATTTTCCCCTTTTCCTTAGCAGACACTACTATGTGCATGGCCAATTTGATACAGGGGGGCGGGAAAAGGAAAATATACTGCAGAGAGTTTAAAAATTTTTTTTTTAATTTTAAAGGAACAGGCTAGTTTGTTCCTTAACAAACTATTTGCATCTTTCTTTTTACATGTTCCCTTCGCTCTGCCCAAACTCGATCAAATTCCTCCAAAGGGTCTGCTGTAAACAATGATTTTGTGAGTAGTTGTGTGTTCTCTGCAGTGAAAACCCGCCTTGTTTTCTGTTGCTAGGCAACCCCATTCCAGCTGCCCTTGAAGAAATGTGCGGTGGTGGGAAATGGTGGGATTCTGAAGAAGAGTGGCTGTGGCCGTCAAATAGATGAAGCAAATTTTGTCATGCGGTAAGAGAGAGCACCCACAGCGTGGCCCCTGCCTTTTCTCCTTTCCCCCACCCCTCCCACAAGCCCTGGGGCCTTTGGAAATTAGTCGCTTGTGATTAATCAATTGTAGCTGCTCTTTAGCTTCTCTTCAAGTTCATATACAAGTGAGTTCAGGAGAAGACCAGGGGGGCAAGGGAACGTGTGTGCCCCCAGAAAGTACAAAGCTGAGAAAGGTCCAGGGGTCCTGGCAGACCCCCAGAGTGGGAACATGAAGATTTTATTTTAGATTACACAGTCAGGTGCCTAAAACTTTAAAAATTGTTCTGAAGACTAACCCTGCATGAATAATATTTTAATGTATTCATGTCATTCTATACCATTTTCTTCTTTGCTTTTCACAAAAGCATTTGTGAGTAGCAGGTGGGATTTGAAGAGGGATTTGATCTGTGTCTGAGGAGGAAAACTGGAGGGAAGGCGAGGAGATAAATTTTGAGCAAGGAGTAAGCTTGGAATAAAGGACCGAGCAGAGTAGTGATGTGAGCATCGCTTTCAGCAGAAAACGGGAGGCTTCTGCAGCAGCGAATAACGGAATCACTAAGGCACATCCCACCACGGGTACAGACCACCACACCGTACTGGCACCAACCTGTGCTGTCGGGTGATTTTGACCAGAGTGAGGACAGCAAGTGATTGGATTGACACAATTGGGGATTGTCTGAATGAAAGGAAAGAAGGACGGAGTGTGGCAGCATGGAGGGTCCTGGCTGGAAAGCGTGTGAAGTGACAGACCTAGAGTGTGGGCTGAATAGGAAGGGGGGGACATAAAGGAGAAAGGAAGGGAGGAGCCAAATGGGGCAAATGATGGGGTCATTCAGGGCCTGGCGGGGGGAGGAGGGGAGTGTGTGGTGAGGATGAGGGAGGGGTGGAATGTACGAGCTGAAGTCGAAGAATGGCCTGCTGGAGTGTATAATTTTGGAGCTTACCTTCTCCTGAGATGCTCAGATGTGTTGTAGAAAAAGAAGACATTTGTTATTGAAAAAAATGAAGGCACTCAGAGGATGGAGAGCTGAGCAAAGGAAGCAAGTGGATTTGGTTTTTGTGTTCATTTTGAAGGATAATAGGTAATGGTCTGAATGGGAAAAGGCAGCCCAGAGAACACCACACCACCTCTGAGCTAAGTGAAGCAGGGAGAGAAGAGACTATTTGAAAGTGTTTCAGGAGAAGCCATATTTGTGGGGAGGACCTGATTTCCTCCCAGAGAATGAGAGTTGGGCGTCTGGATGAGCCATCCCATCCTGGGCACACACATGAGCAGCCTTTTGGGAGACTTTACTGTGGGAAAGACACCAAGGGCTGTGGTAGTGTCCTGAGTCATGAGAGTGGCCCCAGGGGTAGGGGGGCTGGAGACCTATTTAAGATGTAGGAGTGGAAACAATCGCCTGGAGAGCAGAGCTAGAACAGAGACCCTGGGTCAGATTCAAGTACTCACTTCAATACATTGGCATTAAGTAGAGGCTGAGAAGCCAGCAAGGAAAATAGAGAGGTGGGAGGGCCCTTGCCACAAACTAGTGTGGAATCTACAGCTAGTCTTTTTTCCTTGGCTGGGCCTCAGCTGTCTAATGTATTTGAAGAAGTGGGAGCAGACAATTCCTCAAGCCTTACCACTGTAGAAACTCCGATTCTATCTGTGATTGTAGGAATATTGTGCAATTGTAACACAGTTCATGTAGTCGTTTAAACCTTCAAATTGCTCTCAATTATAAATTAATTTGCTCTTCCCAAAGACTATGTAAGGAAGAAGGAATGGATAATATTATACTCACAGATTCAGGGAAGTTAAGTGGCTTCAAGAGGTCTTCATGCAATGTCGAAGGAGGCAGAACAATAAATGTCTTTTTATATTATTCTCAAGTGCATATGTGTGTGTCACTACATTTAGGAAGATGGATATTTTAAAGGTTACATGTGGAAGACTAGGCCCAAGCATCTTAGGGGGTTATCTAGGGGGGCCATATTTATTGCAAATAACCAGACTAAGTTGGCTTTGTATATAATCTGGTGTTGATATATTCAAGTTTAGAAATAATGAGTTCCTGTGATTAGAGTCCCAGCACAGTATGAAGAAGTATAATGTTCATAGATGGATGAGGGCAGTGAGGATTGAAAAAAAATTCAAAGAAGGTGGTATTATAGCTAGAGCTATGTGTACATGTACCTTTGATTTAATTTCAAGAATAGTGCCATTTTCAAAATATTTGATTTTTAAAAAATTCTTATTTATGGTTTACAATATGGAAGTCATTAAATGTTGATGAATTATTTTAAAATTATTTTTACTTGACCATTTATAGATCTATTTATAAATGGCTGCTCAATACACACTTTTGGAGATCCTTAGAAAATTGAGATAGTATCATATATTCAAGATTAAGCATTAAGTAAGGAAATTTGATTAAAAAGGACATAGTATATTTGATTAAAAAGGTGTCTGAACAGTTACAGTTACAGTTATGGCCTTACCTGTACACAGTAGTATACCAGAGCACAGTTCAAAATGTCTTTTAGGATTGGAGTATAGCAATGCTATAATGTTCTTTGGTTAGACATTTTCAAATACATCCAACGCCAAAAACCAATTTTCCATTTTTCAAAGTAAACATTGGCTTTGTAACCAAAAATAAGACTTTAAAAAATAATATTGTAGAATAAAATTTATCTGGAAGGTCTGCAAGACAGAGATAAGAGAGAAATTGGGTGGCTCAGGGACACACAATTGTGATGCCTTTGGATATGATAAAACGTGCATGTTTTGCATACTTAAGTACATAAAGTTTAAAAAGCGATTTTAGGCCCTAGCCTGTTTGGCTTAGTGGACAGAGCGTCAGCCTGTGGACCAAAGGGTCTGGGGTTCGATTCTGAGCTAAGGGCACATACCTTGGTTGCAGGCTCCACCGTGGCCCAGGCCCTGGTCGGGGTTTGTGCAGGAGGCAATCAATCGATGTGTTTCTTTCACATTGATATTTCTCTCTTCCACTCTCCCTAAAAATCAATGGAACAATATCCTCAGGTGAGGATTAACTAAAAAAAACGTGCTTTTAGCATTTTTTAAAAAAGGTTGAAGTCATTATGATTTTTTCCAAGGACATATTTTCATTTTTGTTTGTATAGACTGACTTCTTGCTGTGAAAGATGAGTTCGTTGGCCCAGCCACACTGACATGAACACGCAGTTGTGAAAATATTGTGGCCTTTCTGTACCAGTTAGTAAATATCAGCCACTGGACTCTCCCCAGGGCTCTCCCTCTCTCCTGGCTGCCCCATCCCACCCAGGACCAACCCCAACCCCCGTCTCTCCGGGACCCAGAGCTACAGGGGAAAGGGGACTCCGGTCCCCTCTCCCAGGCAACTTCAACACGCACCAGTTCGCCCCAAGCAGCTTAGTTTCCATCTGTTTTATATAATGGCCGTCAGGTAAGGCTTTGTTTGCAGAAAGTATTCAGTGTGAAAACTGCTTGAAAACCCCTGCTCACGGTCAGCCCTCAGGCCCTTGCAAGTTTGCACAGTCTGGGATTTCTGAGAATGGAGGCCTTTCTCTCTAACACTCTAGCTCCTTATGAAGTCAAGTGCACGTCTGCATCCTGGTGTAATTACCTTGCATCCAAATGGGCAACAGACAAAAGCTGTGGGTATTGGAGGCGACCCCTAAGCCGGCTCCAAATCAGATGAGGCTCAAGTGGAGGCGGCAGGAAGGAGTGGGCTTTGCTGCGTGCCCAGCCCTGTGCCAGGTGCTCAGGGTCCAGATCCTCTCCAATCCTATGAGAGGTGTTTTCTTTGCTCCCTTTCCTCCCTCCCTCCTTCCCTTCCTTCTGGATTTACTGAGCACCTGACTGTGCCAGGGGTTGGGGTACAAAGGCAAAGCTAGCATCCCCAAGACCTCACCGCCCCGTGAGAGCATCATCCAGAAAACAGCTGTGACTGGGGTGGGTGCAGGATGCAGGGGGAGCCCCAAGTGACTCAGGACGGGTTCTCCAGTGGAGTGAAAGCCGAGCCGGGATTTGAAGGAAGGGCATTCAAGGTGGAGGAAACTGCATGTGTGAAGGCAGGAAGGCAGGAAAGAGCCCACCTGGTCTGGGAACTGTGGGAGGGCGATGGAGCCCAGGTCCAGGAAATCTGCTGGGTGAGGGTGGGGTCCCAGAACCTACTACCTGGACCCTCTGCCTCCTTGACCTCCTTTGCTCTTGGCTGCCTGGCCAGGAAGAGGCCTCGCCTACCTGCACAAAGGGAGGCTTTGAAGCTGGAGAGGAGTGAGGAAGGAGGGGCCAGCTGGTGTGTATTTTTGGATTGCTTCTCAGAAATCTCCTCCTCCTCTTCCTCTGCCTCCTCCTCCAACACCATGGCAGCTGGGGGAGCTGCCTGTGAGCTGGGCTGAGTTGAGGGGGAGGTGGGCTGGGGGTAGAGACTTCTGCTCCCCCTCTCTGAGCCTCAGTTTTGGCATCTAGAATAAGGGCATGACAACCCAGTGGCTGGCTCCTGTCAACCCAAGTGCTCCAGGAAGTGGAGGGTCAGGCTGGACTCATTAGGGGGAAGCCTGGGAGGAAAGGGTGAGGCTGGGGAGTACCCTGCATCATCCAGCAGCTGGGGGCTGGCAAGACTGTGAGGAGTCATGTAGCCTGCACTTCCCACCAAGCAGCCTGCCCTGGTGCCCACTGCTCTGTCACTGCTGAGGAGCCCCAGGGGAGTGGGAGACAAGGCCTAGGCACAGACAAAGGGATGAATCTCCCTGTGAACCCCTGCAGTGAGAGGTCTAGGGAGTCTCCTTTGCTGGGGCACAGGACATAGCTGTTCCCAGAACCGGATCAAAGCCCCAAAAGGAGGGTCAAGGAGGGGTCTATTTCCTGGGGCTGCTGCTGCGATGACTACAGACTGGCCTAAACCAGCAGGAACATGTGCTCTCCCTGTTCTGGGGCTAGAATCTGAAATCAGGGTGTCTGGGGCTGTGCTCCCTGGGAGGGCTCCAGGGGAAGGTCCTTCCTGCCTCTGGGGACTCCTGACCAAATCCCTTCAATCTTCACATGACCCTTCTTTCGTCTTCTCGCGCCTTAGGATTTTTTTTTTTTTAATTTAAAGATTCCTTGCCACCCTATTCCCCACCCATCTCCACTACCCAATTCAAAGAATATTTCATTTTTCATCAGTTCTATGATCACATCTTTCAGGTTCAGAAGCCAAGTTACTAAGACACTTTAGCCCAGTGATGGCGAACCTTTTGAGCTCGGCATGTCAGCATTTTGAAAAACCCTAACTTAACTCTGGTGCCGTGTCACATATAGAAATTTTTTGATATTTGCAACCATAGTAAAACAAAGACTTATATTTTTGATATTTATTTTATATATTTAAATGCCATTTAACAAAGAAAAATCAACCAAAAAAATGAGTTCGCGTGTCATAGGTTCACCATCACTGCTTTAGCCATTAATGTCTGTTAATTGTGACAACAAGCAATAATGCCAATTAGCAATAATGCCAACTTTGAAACACTTTTA
Organism: Myotis lucifugus; assembly: GCF_000147115.1. NCBI lineage: Eukaryota > Metazoa > Chordata > Mammalia > Chiroptera > Vespertilionidae > Myotis > Myotis lucifugus. The sequence continues at coordinate 3,042,532 of NW_005871126.1, forward strand.
CACAATTATGCCTTATTAGAAACAATTTGACTGTCTTAAATGTGCCTTTTATGTAAATCTTTTAATGATCAGTTTAGGAGTTGAGCAGCTAAAATTATAGTGTGGGGGGGCAGGAGGGAGGGGGGTAAGAGATCAACCGAAGGACGTGTATGCATGCGTATAAGCATAACCAATGGACATAAGACACTGGGGGGTCGGGGAGGCCAGGGGATTGTCAAGGGTGGGGGGGGGAAAGGACACATATGTAATACCGTTTGTAATACTTTAAGCAATAAAAAAAAAGTGTTGCTAAAGTCCTACAATTGGCTCCTCTCTGAGGGGGCGTGGCTAGGATCTGGGGGCGTGGCTGGACTCTAGGGCGGATTGAGCCAGTTTAAAGCCCGGCTGAGGTGCAGAGGCCCAGGCTGTGGTGGCGGTTACAAGTGGAGCCATGGAGGAGTGCGCTGGCCTCTGCGGCGTGGGCTCTTCGCGGGGACATCGGTGTCATCAGAAGCGCCAGCGCCCAGCTGAGATGGCAGCGGCCGACGGCAAGCGGTGTCGTCAGGGGTGCCAGCGCCCAACTGAGACGGCAGCGGCCCACAGCAAGCCGGCCCCGGCAGAAAAGCACGTCGAGGTGAGCGCGGCAGCGCGGTGCTGTGCGGGGAGTGGAGGAATCGCGAGCCCCATGCCGCCCCCGCCCCCGCCACCCCCCGCACTGCTCGCTGCAGGACCTGCCGGTGGAGATGCTGGTGGAGATCTTCGCCTCGCTCCCCGGCACCGATCTGGCCAGCCTGGCCCTGACCTGTACCAAATTCCACCACATCCTGCACATCGACAGCATCTGGAGACGGCGCTGCCGCGAAGAGTTTGGCTTTCGTGAAAACTTGCAGAACCTGGAGATGATCGGTATGTCTTATCGAGAATTCTATGCGAAGCTGTTCCCATACAGACACATTTTGGGATTGTGGCAGCTAAATTATAGCTGTAGAACACTGCTGAATGTCGTGGTGGACGGCTCATGCATTACTGGCGGGACGTACAGGCCTTCCCTTAACACCCATGTGCGTGGCCCAATACATTTCAAGCTGTCGTTCAGAATTCGCCTGACGGAGAGGAAACCAGCCGCGGTGGAGTGCATGGCAGGCCTCCTCGGCAGGCCCCACAGCGGCCACATGCAGATTCAGAAGGACAGGCTCACCATCCAGTGCAAGAGGACAGACCACCGAACCGATTCACCAACGCGGCTTAGGGGAGAACGGGGGCGGGGGCGGGTGCAGGAGGACAGACAGCAGTATGACTGCCTGACCTACGGCCGCCTCTACCTCCCGCCACGCCACCCGGACGACCTCATCAGGCCAGGCCTCTTCCACGGCAAATACAATGCCTTCGGCCCAACAACTGTCATGCTCAGCTTCCATGGGAAGTACGCCAGGGTGACGAGGCTCATGGGAATAGGCACGAAGACGTTAGAGATCCACCTCATGCGCCGCATCCAGCTGCGAGACGGCGAGATCTTCCGCAACTTCAACGAGCTCTCCCGCGTGGTCCAGGAGATTGACGAGCAGGTGACCCGGGAGCAGCAGCAGCAGCAGCAGCAGCAAGAAGACGGGACTGAGGAAAGCCAGGGCCATGACTGCAGAGCCCTGCCCAGCCCAGCGTTGGGGAGTCCGGGGCTGCAGCTTCGGAGGAGCAGCCTGTCCCGTTTGTTCTGCCTGTGGGCGTGCGCTCAAGTGACCAGAACTACCCCCGAACCTGCAGGATGTGTTTCTATGGCGTGGACATTGATCCCTTCGCTTACCCCAGGCACTGCTGCCCTGGAGTTTTCATCCTGTTCGATGAGGAACACTTCGGGTTCATCTGGCTGGAGGAGAAATACTTCTTCTGGTACGGCAGAGTCCAGGACACCTTCCAGAATGTGGAGGCGCCATCCCCGCAGGCCTTCCTGGAGATGCTCAAGGACATTCAGTCTAGTTTTATATTTTAATCTGAATAATTCTTTACTGGCATTTTTTTCAATAGTTTTTCTTTGTAAATCTTAAGTGGTTTCCCATTGCTTATAAAATTAAAACAAAATCTTTTCTAAACAGCTGTATTGAAGTATAATTAACTTATATAGATAAACTACTGTTGATTTATCTATTAAATCAGTTGATGAAAAAAAATAAAAAAATAAAAATAAAGTAAAATTATAGTGTGCTTTTTCTGAGAAAGGAGCTACAGGGACGTGTCAGAGACATTGCACTCAAAGAGAAAGTTGTCCCAGAAGAACTTAAAGCAGATATTCACACCAAAATATAATTTCATTATTTTACAGGAATGCATTTATAAAATGTTATTTTTTTTGTTTTAAGCATTTCCCTCTGCTGTAGGATTTGGCAGTCAGTACCTTCAAGTTTTTCTTGCGCGTTTATGGTAGGAGGTATGAAGGAACCTAGACATCTGAGGCATGGATCTACCCACAAGGAACACACAGAAAAACAAAGTATTTGCTTCATTTAATAATGACGAGGCAGGTTGACAGCACTCTTTAGCAATATTCAGATTTTATAGTTTTAATGTAGGCTGGTTGGTTTTCATATGTTATGAAGGACCATCAAGATCAAAGCTTCTTCAAGAGACAGATGTCCAGATTTTAGCCTGTGTTTGCAAAGATCAATTAAATCACAAGACCACAGTCAGCCCACTGCCAGATGAGCCTGGTTGCTAATGTATTAGCTCACCCCCTCCTGAGGGTCCTCAGAAACCACATGGGGTGTCATGTGACTTCTAGGCCGGAGATGCTTCAAGAGCAGGCTCTGGGACTCGGCTTCCCCCAGGCTCCCCACAGTGTTGGTTCTCAGTGGACACTCAGAAGTCACTGACTAGCTGACTAATCTGTGGGTAGCTGCCACAAAAACCAGTATCTCATTACCAAAGAGCAGATGAAAGGAAGACTCTAAATCAACTGAGACAGGGTTCCACCTAGGATGCCCTGATGTGGTAGGAGTCACAGGCTGAGTAAGAGACAACACCAGGGAACTCGAGCTGATCAGCTGAGTGGGTGCCCGGAAAATTCCATGTCCTGGGGAAAATTTGTTTGGGAAAAATTTATTAGTTGGGGAACTGCAGAGACATTAATATTTGTAAGACCTCTTTACCTACAAACAAACAATGCTTTAGTTTGTTGAAGTAATAAAAGTTAGTGATGCCCGGATGTGGTAGAAGTCAGGTTAGAGATATGGGTGGAAAGGAGAAACTAGGACACAGTAATAAAATAAAACCTAGTGGAAACTGTAGATTCATTTGAGATTGTCATAAGTAATAGATGTGTATTTAATTAATTGACATGCTATTTCTGATATGTGATATTTTTGAGCTTTTACTATGTGTGGGACATAAAGGTAGGGGCTGTTTATATATTTCTCCTTTTAATCTTTACAACAACCTTATTGGAAAGGAAGACACTATCTTCATTTGTCTAATGGGGAAACTGAGGCCAGGCTGATGAATTAATTTGTCTAATTTCCCACTGGCAGAAAGCCATGGGATTTGGATTTGCAATTGCCATATTTTCCATTGTAAACATTCATAAGACATGGCCACGAAAAGCAAACCAGAGTGTGTGTGTGTGTGTGTGTGTGTGTGTGTGAGAGAGAGAGAGAGAGAGAGAGAGTTATTTCCATCACCAGGAAAACATACTCTCTTCCTTGGCAGACCTGGGATGGTGGATAATCATTTCATTTCTCTAGATGACAGATCACTACGACTTCACCAGTAGTCAACCCATACACTGGTCATGTACACAAAAGGGGAACATGCATTGATTTAGCACATTATAATGGTACATTCAAGGCAGGTTTTACCCTGAATGTACTATTATAATTTAAAATTTGGAAAAAAAAGGGAAAAACACAAATACAATTCCTCCCTGTCTCTTGAGGTTTAGAGGTGTGCAGAGTACAGTGTAGGCCCTGTGTCCTCTCATGTCCCACACTCTCCTGAGCTGCAATTTCAGGTCTAATACTCCCTGTCCTCCCACTTCAAAAATATTTTGAATGGAATAAATTCATTCCAGTTATTTCTCTTTCCTTTCATAGATCATTTACCTCTGCAGCTGATGTTTTCTTTCTTCTAAAATAGGACTAGTTTGTATGGCAGTGTTTTGAAGGTGCTGATAGTCATCTGATGTCCATTAAAAGGGAGAGGTGATAAAAGTTATTTGTGAATTGAGCTAGACTTAGTAAAATTCCTATTTGTTGTGATAACTGACAGTTTGAAGGTAGGTAATTCATTCTAAAATGTTTGTTTTTGTTTCCCTAGATGCAATCTTCCTCCCTTGTCAAGTGAATACACTAAAGATGTTGGATCCAAAAGTCATCTAGTGACAGCTAACCCCAGCATAATTCGGCAAAGGTAAGCATTTATGACGTCTGTTGGTGAGGGACTAGAGAGGAAGGCTTTTGAAGTATTAAACATCTAAAGACAGTGAGCATAGGAAACAAAGAAGGACACCATCTGGACAGGCAGGAAGGATGAAGAAGGGAATTGTAAATAAACTAGGCAGGATTATGGGAATCCAAACACCATTTCATGCTCCTGCTGGGATTCTGTTTCTTGTCTTCAGAGACGGTAGAAATAACATGAGGACCCATTGTTTTGCTCAAAGAAGCAACACAATATCCTGCTTACTCATTACTACTACTTTCCAATTTGTTGGCTTTGGTCCCAACTCATTGATTGGCATTGATTGTTGAACTGAATTAATATCAGTTTTGTTAAGAATAAAGATAAAAGAAATGATCAATCTACTGCATATGCGTGCATAAAAATAACAATATTGTCAGGATATATAGGAGTGTATGATGATATTATATTATATCCATCAGATATGGGAAAGCAAAATGGAAAATTCTTGCTCTAGTATTGACTCCAGAAATCTTGGCAGCTGCTGTGGGAGCTTCTGTGTGCCAGTCTCTAGTTGATGAAGCCCATCAGTGGGCTGTGTCTCCAAGGACTGTTCATTGTGGAAAATGACTCAGTCTCTGTGAAAAGAGGAGTCAGACGTTGCCGTTAGACTCTCTTGTGTAGCTCGCAATTAAGAGTGAAATATCCAAACATCTGGGCTTTGGTGCTTGTCCTCTAAGGAAGTCCTGTGCAAGTGGCCAGCACTGTGTGTCACTTTTTAAACACTGTTGCACTACTTGTTTTGGCTCTTAAGTAAGTATTCCCATAAAATAGATGTCTAGAAACACAACCGAATAATTTTTAATTTTGAGGGATATTGTGAAATTACCCTTCCAAAATGTACCATTTACTTCTTCTTCAGTAACAGGTAAACCTGCCTGTTTCCTAATCCTAATTATGTATTATTAACCTTTAGATTTTTACCAGTTTGTTGGGTGAAAAATGGTACATTACTTACTTACTTAATATATATTTTTTCTGAATACAAGAGGGGCTGAGTGGGTATTGGCTATTAGCACTTCTATGAATTGCCTATTTGTATTTCTTGTTTATTTGTGCTTTTAAAAATATCTTCCATTTGATTTAGAGGAACTGTTTATAATATAGATATTAAATCTTTGTTTGCTATGTATGTAACATATGTATTCTCCTAATCTGTCACATATCTTTTAACTTATGTCCTGTCAGAACTTAACATTTTTTATGTAATTTGTTAATCTTTTTCTTTATGGTTTCTTTTTATAAAAAAAAATCTTTCCTCGGATGATCTTTCATATCCATATCTCCTCCAATGGAAAATATATTGTATTTATCTAGTAAATTTATGGTTTCATTTTTCATATTTAAGAAATTTAGTCCATGTGAATATTTTTATAACAATAATTTTATTGTTTTCAACAAAGACACGTTCATTATCAGAATTTAAAACAAAAGAGAAAAGTACAAAGAAGGTAAACAACAAATCATCCCAAACCTCCCCATTTGAAAACAATGGTCATTAATATTAGGTAAACTTTTTTCAGATATTTCATATGTTCTTCAGGACTTTGAAGTTATTGTTTTATTATCTTCTTAAGTTCTAGTGTTGCCAATCAGAAGTCTAATAGAAATTTATTTTTTGTTCAAGGGAAATCTTTTCTCTCTCCACTGATAACTTTTTAAAATTTTATTTTTATCATTTGAATTCAGATAGTTTACCAACATTTATCTTAGAATGGGTCTTTTGAAATTCATGTTGCTTAGTACATTAATGAGAGGTTCTTTGAGTTGGAAGACTTGAGGGTTTAGTGGTGAAGATTCTGTACTCTAAGATGACTTGGGTTTACTCCCTGTTCACCACTTACGGGCTGTGTGAGCGTGGCTCAGTTACTTAACACTGTCTCCATCAGCTTCCTCATTTGTAAAGCGGGGATAATACTTTTATTATAGTGAATTATACTACATGTGTATATATATGTATACATGTGCATATATAGGGGCATCCCCCAAAGTGTAAATACACACTTCGAATAATTATAAAGGCAGTGGATGTTAAAATACATTTTATTTTCAAAATTGAGCTATCAGCTGTTAAATTGTGTATACATTTTTGGGCCCACCCTATATGTGTATGTGCATATATATCTATATATCTTAATTATATATAATGCTTAGAACAGTGCCTGGTATACTGTAAGCACTATATAAGTGTTAGCTATCATTAGTATTATTTTTTATCTCTGAACATTCTTTCTCTCTGATATTTGGAAATATGGAAGCATGGAACAATTAGTTTCTAAAATTTCACTGAAGCCCTGGCTGGTGTGGCTCAGTTGGTTGGGTGTTGCCCTGTGCACTGAAAGATGGCCAGTTTGATGCGCATGCCCAAGATTGTGGGCTCAATCCCGGTAGGCAGCCAATTGATGTTATGCTCTCATAGTGATGTTTCTATCTCTCTTTCCCTTTCTCTCTTCTTCTCTCTCTAAAAATCAATAAACTAGTCTTTAAAAATATGTCATTAAAAATAAAAAATGACAGTCAAATTTGTGAATCAATAAATTGAATGACCAAAGATTAGCTTGATACTTACTTTTTAGGGTGATTTGTTTTTGATGTAGCTAATGTAGAAGGAGAAAATAAAACATCACTCTCTTAAAGTTTAATTATTGACTCTCACTCAATTCTTGAATGTGTGTATTTATTTATTTACTATTTTTCATGGGGGTCTGATCAGGAAGTTGGCAGAAAATCACCAGTGATGATGGTGTCCTTTTGCTTCAATTAAGTGTGTTGGGGCTCTGGGGACCCTAAGGATGAGTAGTTTTTAAATTTGGGATGAGTTTGTCCCAGGTTCAAGAGAATGAACAAAAGGGCAAGAGAACTCACAGAAATATTTTTTGATTATTTAAACATCTTTACAAATAATTACAGATACAGAAGAAGTTCCAAAAAAAAGTATGGGAAGTTCCTATGTACTCTTCATTCATTTTCCCCAATAGAAACATCTTGCATAACCATAATATATTACTTTAACTATTATTTTGATTTGGGAATAACTTTTAAGAAGGAATAAGTGTTCTTGTGGAGTGAAATGAGACATCCAAGGGTAAAAGATTCTGTTTCCATAACTTCATATGTGGAGTTGATAGTAAGACTTTAAAAGGAAAGTGAACAAAAATATTTAGAGCAACATTTGGAGCAAGATGAAGGGGGGAGGGAGGGATGGGGAGAGAGAGAGAGAGAGAGAGAGAGAGAGAGAGAGAGAGAGAGAGATTGTGTTATTGAGAAAAATTATGAAAACTACAGGAGAAAGGAAAGGGTAAACAATTAAATACTTAAGAGGCAAAATAAACCTGTTGGTTAAGACTTATGTTCAACATAAACAATTAATACAAGGCAAGCAAGAATCATTATGATACAAATCATTATGATTAATCATTTAGTCAGCATTTCCATGTGCTAGATTTTGTGCTATTAAAAACATTGCAACATTTAATCCTCAAAACAATCCTAATAGGTAGAATATTTTAAATATGTATTTCCAGAAAAAGGAAATGTGATGTGGTAGGTTTAGTCACCTGCTCATACTCACAGTTGCTAGTAATCATTCTGGGACTTCACCCAGACATAGCTCAATCCAAAACCCATGCTCCTAATCAGTTACCATCACACCCGGTGATCTTTCCAGGTGATCCATGCATTGTACAAGGAAACAATCGAGTTTTCATAAGTGACAAGTTATTTTGGAAAGTTTAAATTTTTTCACTTAAAAAATGTATTCAGTGTAGCAAGGTATTTGGATTAAAAATCAAAATGAATATAACTATTCTATTTTGTGAAATAAGGAAATGATATACCATTATAATAGCATCAAGTAATATGATGTACTTAAACAAAAAAGCAAGCATTCTATGGAAAAAATTTGGAATTTTATTGAGACATTTCAGACAACCTGACTAAATGTATGGATATACCATGTCCATGACTAAAAGACTCAGTATTGTAAAGGCATCAGTGCTATCCAAATTGGTCTATAGATTCATTGAAATTCCAATAACAACCTCAATACTGTTGTGTGTGTATAACTTGACAAGTTGAAATGCAGAGCCAAGGATATCAAAGGAGCTCTTGAAGAAAAAAATGGTTGGAAGAGTTACTCTATCAGATATTATAATCCAGTACCTATATATAGCTATTATAATTAAGACAATGTGGTATTGGTGCAGAGATAAACAAACTGATCAGTTAAACAGAACAGGGGCCCCTCAATCAGATCCACATACATAGAGACTCTTAATATATGACAGAGGTAATATTGTAGATCAATGAGAAAAGGAAAAACTTTTCAGAATGATGTTGAGACAGGTGTCTATTTGGAAACAAATGAAATTACATTTCTACCTCATACTTTATACAAAGCATTGTTTCTAGATAGTGGAGACTGAAACTTGAAAAGCAAAATGAAATCTTGTAGGAAACAGCACAGGCCTTGTAATTTCTTAAATAAATAGCACTAATTGAAAGGAAAAGACTGATACGTTTGATATATTAAAATAAGGAGCTTTTATTCATAAAAAGACATGCTAAAAGCAGAGCAAGTACAACCACATTATAGAAGAAGACAACTAACCAAGGACTTGCATTCAGAATATATGAATAACTCATTTAATTTAGGAAGAAATTAATATGAAAATAAAAAATCCCAATAAAAAATGTCAGAACTAGACTTCAAAGCACTAGTCTAAATAGCAAGTAAATGAATGAATATATGCTCAACCTCATTAATAATCAGAAAAATGCAAATAAATATTCAAATGAGGCATTATTCCGTATCCATCAGGTGGCAACAATTGTTTCAGCTTTTGGTGAGGATGTGAAGCAATAGACAGTATCATATATGCTGGTTGGAGTGAATATAATTACAACCACTTTGGAATGCATTTTGACATTATCTAGTGCAGTTGAAGAAGAACGTACCCCATACCGTAGCGGTTCCATTCCTAGCAGTGGTTCTCAACCGTCTGGCCCTTTAAACACAGTTCCTCATGTTGTGACCCAACCATAAAATTATTTTCGTTGCTACTTCATAACTGTAATGTTGCTACTGTTATGAATCGTCATGTAAATATCTGATATGCAGGATGGTCTTAGGCGACCCCTGTGAAAGGGTCGTTCGACCGCCAAAGGGGTCGTGACCCACAGGTTGAGAACCGCTGCCTAGAGAAAAACAACAGTAACTATAAGGGAGAAGGGCATGATAGTTGTTTATAGTAGTTAAAATCTAAAATAGTTATGACACTTGACTGTGTGGCTCAGTTTTTGGAGTGTCATCCCGCTCATGGGTTCAATTCCCAGGTAGGGCACGTGCCTGGATTGGGGTTCGGTCCTGGTTGGGGCATGTATGAAAGGCAACCAATTGATGTTTCTCTCTCACATTGATGTTTCTCTCTCTCACTCTCCCTTTCTCTAAAGTCAGTGAGCATATCCTCGGGTGAGTATTAAAATAAATAAATAAATAAATAAATAAATAAATAATTGATTCTACCACTGTGCATCAGTGATAGAATGAATAAATAGGAAAATGTTTACATAACAGAATACTTTATAGCAATGAACTATATAACTACTCATAATAAAATGGATGAAATTCATAAACCTGATGTTGAGAAAAAAGGTAAGTCATACAAAATACAGTAGAACTTCATATAAAGGTAAAAATAAAACTAACAGTATGGCTGAGGGACACATACAGAGCAAGTAAAACTATGAAGAACAAGAGTGGTCCTTCCCAGGGGAAGGAGAGTACTGGATTGGGGAAGTTTTTTATTCATATCTTATACAGTCTTCTCTCAAAGCTGTTCAAACCCAAGATGTTGGCAGTGTCTTGCACTTCCATGTGACTGAAAATTAAACTCATTGGGCAAAGCTGTGCAGTGGAAATGCTAAGTACCACTAATTTTCAGCTGTCCTCCAAATTCTTGATTCTTATAAAAAATATTCCACCAAGATTTATAAGCATTATGAGTTTTCACTACAAAATTCTCCTAGAAAATATCAGTATCAAGAAACAGGCTTGCCCAGCCAGGGAGGTTCAGTGGTTGAGCATTGACCTATGAGATCACAGTTCGATTCCCATTCAGGGCACATGCCTGGGTTGCGGGCTCGATCCCCAGTAGGTTCCTGCACGAGGCAGCCAGTTGATGTTTCTCTCTCATCAAAGTTTCTATCTCTCTGTCCCTTCCCTTCCCTTCTCTCTAAAATAAATAAAAACATATTATAAAAAGATAAAATAGGCTTGAGAAAAATTAAATATCTATGAGGCCATATGATTATGGTACAAAAAATAAGGTTAGAGAACTTAATATTTGTTGATGAATTTAACAGAAATTACTATCACTTTTGTTAGGATACTTGTTTAAATGCATTCTTATTTTTTGAAAAACAGCTATATTGAGGTATAATTGATATTCAAAAAAACTGCACATGTTTAATGTCTACACTTTGATGAATTTGGGTCTTTGCGTACACCCGTGATACTGTCACCACAATTAAGGTAATAAATACATCCATCACCTCCAAAAGTTTCCTTGTGCCCTTGTCTGTGTGTATGTGTGTGTGGTGTGGTAACAACACTTAACATGAGGTATATCATCTCAGTAAGTTGTTATTCAATGGGTGTAAAATGTGTTCTCTTTGACAAAAAGATTAGTTAGGATGCCTGCGACACAAGATGAGAAAAGCCTCTGATTGCATTTTTATGGGCTGGGAGGAGAGAGTCTGTTCTAATATACCTGCAGAGTCTGTTGGACGTTCAATTGCTATTGTCCTCTTCCTTTCTTTACTGAGTTTTGCAGGTGGATGGAAGCAAAGATCCATGCATAAGATTACTCTTTATCAACATACCAACTAACCTAATGGGTTTTAAATATTTTTGTTCAAATATGCCTTACAAGAATGTTTTAAATCCATCTTTATTTCATTGATCATTTTAAAATCACTTGATTTTTTGGCTACAAAGTTAAATAGCTGGCAAGAATGTATGTTCAGGGCATTATATACTGTGCATAGGCTTTAAATATATACAGTCAAAATCTGAGAAATACAGATTTAACTCTTCTGATGTGACATATCCTCGTAGCAATGTCAGTAATCTTTGTCAAATTGATTCAGTAAGTTGAGTTGACTCTGTGTCAGGAAAGGCAGACTACTTTTTAATTCAAGTACATGCTAAAATGTGACCCCATATCATCATCTCATTTCTGAACTCTAATTATTGACTATGTAAATAAGGTAAGGAAATTGCCAAGAGTTTGTCCCCTGAATAAAATAAGGCACAGTCTTTCTGTTTCCTATGTTTTTTTGAAATGTTTTGCTTTCTCTCAAGGGGCACTGCCTCAGGAGCTGTGTATCTTGGAAATATTTTTTTTGGTTTGGTGGTCTGGTGGTTTTTACACTCTGCATCCTTGTAATATTTGGGATAATAAGAGGTATGCTTTTATTTTGTAAAGTGGAAAAGGGAAAATTATGAAAGTAGAGTTTGGAAAAGAGAAAGCTGTTTAGACTTTCAAATTAGTCCCGAGCAGATGTTTTAGGAAAGTATCTATGTAGAAGTGGAGGATTTGGAAATTCCTGGGGGGAGAGGGAGATTAAGATTCAAGTGTCATGAGAACCAAGATGCAGAAGCACTAATTCAACTAATACCTTTTGAAATCTGCTCTGGAAGAGGGAATACAAAGTTGAGTGAAACATGACTCACACACTGGAGTTACTCACAGTCATAGACATTGCCAAGGTCTTGGGGTCTACCTAAGGGGCTTTAGGGGCTCCTTGAACCCCTTCTACAATTTATGCAAAATTTTCATGGATGTGCATGTAAGCATCTTTAATTTTCCAAGGGTTGCATTATACAAAAATGGCCCAGACTGAGTCATTATATGATAGCATCATCTAAAAGAAGAAATCAGAGTTCTCAAAGCTTATTTCTCGACTTGCAACAGAGTTGAAACCTCAGTAGCCATTTTTCTTATCACAGCAGTTCCATACATATTTGGGCAAATGATTTTAAAAGATAACAAGTTGAACTAAGTTGACCTATCATGACATTAAGAATTCATTTTTAAATATGAAAGCTCTAACTTGGGAAAGATTGTTATTTGCAGCCACTAAAACAGAGCAGCAGGATTCTGAATGTGTGTGTTTCTATACAGGCATATTTGAGAAAATAGTATAGGTGTGAGCAGTGTGGGGTCAGACTCTCTTACCTGTGCCATTGAGGTCCCAGCAAGTTGTTTGGCACACAGGACATGCACAGGAATGAATAAGTAATAGATACATTTAAAAATCTCCTCCAAACTGAATTTCTGGTTTAAATTGTCTTATAAAAGGAAATTCAATGAATTTTTTTGGTGTCAGTTAAAATGCATTTCTTATCTTAAGCTGAGGAGACGAATGTTTTAGTAACTGATATTTCAAAACAATATTAGTGGAATGCTTAGCAGGGAAAACTTGGTTATTTTTTTTTTAAGTTGTCATGAATTAGGAAATAAAAAAGCTTTCAGGACAAATGCAGTATAAATCACGGTGGAGTTAACCTTTTAAAATTTGTAAGCCTGTAGCTTTTGATTCACAGGGTGAACTTGATATGAGACCCTGTATTTATTTGAGGTTTCTGTATCCAGTAGAGCCTGGATAGTCTTTCTCATACAAGAGGAAGAGACTTTATCCCATGGTTATTGCCTCTATTTACTAAAGGCAATTGGGAATGTGGCGATATTACTGGGAAAAACAGTTGTTTATTTTGTGTACTTTTTATTTTATTTTTCACCTTTTTTGTTAATTAAAATTTTTTAATGTTGACACTATTGCAGATGTCCCACATTTTCTTCCCCTTTGTCCATCTCCACTGACCCCCACCACCGAACCCTCCCTTGGCCTTCACCACACTATTGTCCCTGACCTTGGGGTCTGCATATATTCTTTAGCTAATCACTTCACATTCTTTATCCAGTTACCCTGCCCCTCTGGCACTCGCCAGTCTGTTCCATGTATACATGTTCCTGGTTCCATTTTGTTCATCAGATCCCACATATTAGTGAGATCATATGTGTATTTATCTTTCTCTGACTGGCTTTTTTTTTTTTTTGCTTAGCATAATACTCTCCAGGTCCATGCATGCTATTGCAAAGGGTAAGAGTTCCATGCCGAAGGTCACAAATTATAGAGAGATGCAAATTAAAACCACAATGAGATATCACCTCACACCTGTCAGAATGGCTATAATCAATAAATCAACAAACAAGTGGTGAGGATGTGGAGAAAAGGGAACCCTAGTGCACTGTTGGTGGGAATACAGACTGGTGCAGCCACTGTGGAAAACAGTATGACGTTTCCTCAAAAAATTAAAAATGGAACTGCCTTTTGACCCAGTGATCTCACTTCTGGGAATATATCCTAAGAATCCCAAAACACAAATCAGAAAGAACATATGTACCCCTATCTTCATAGCAGCATTATTCACAACTAGAGACCCAGTGCACGAATTCATGCATGGGTGGGGTCTAACTGGCCCCACCTCCAATTGGGGTGGGGAGGCCGGTCAGGGGTGGGGCCGGCTGAGGGGAGGGGCCATGGGCAGTTGACTGGCCGGCCCCACCCCCTGGTCGAACTCCCAGTTGAACTCCCGGTTGAGGGGACAATTTGCATATTAGCCTTTGTTTATATAAGCTAGCCAAGATCTGGAAATAGCTCAAGTTCCCATCAGCAGATGAGTGTGTGCTTTTTAAAAAAATAATTTGAGTATTAAGGAAAATAATTTGGGTCCAAAGAAGATTATAGCAGTTTGTCTTTAAAATTCTATATGACTCACATCTCAGCTTATGTTTCTAAAACTTCCATATCTACTCTGCCAGCTGACTCTTCTCCTCAGACTTGGAGCATCTTATCAGTGTTTGCATCAAGGCTTGGCATCCATTGATAGCATTCTAACACCTGCCATAATATAAGGGAATTCAGAGGTGGATGCTAAAACTGGAACTAAAGAGAGCAAGTAGGAGATAGAGAGGGGATGCTTCTAAAAGGATATAGATCTGTACGGAGTTTGTGTCTGAGATGCAATATTGCACTGTAATAGAGGTCTTGGCTTTAAAGAGATTTATGTTCAAATTCTAGTGCCAGTGCACTATGTTGCATTGGTTGCTTAACCTCCCACCTGTCAATTGAGAATAAAATTGTTTACCTTGAGGGTTGTTGAGAGATATCAATGAAATAATGTGGCTGCATCCAGTAAAACTACTCTGATTGATATTCAGAATGGCTACTCAGGAAAATTCTTCTGTTGGAATACATTTTGTTCTTGGCTAATACATTTTAAAATCCATTAATGGGCTCATCAAATTTAGGAAATTTCCATGGTTATCTGCATAACTTCTTCTCCAAACAAACAAAAAAACTGCCACAAAACAGAAAATCAGGGACCTAAAACCAGACCAAGCACTGTGAACTATACAATTTGGATATCAAAGATGAGAACAGGAGACCATGTTACCATATTAATGGGTGTTTCATATTAAGCCATGATAAGGGATGGTAAGGAACCTAATGTGGTCTCAGGTCATTAGCAGCCGCTGGCTCCCAGTAGAAGCAAACACATTTCTTCTAGAGCAGTGGTCGGCAAACTCATTAGTCAACAGAGCCAAATATCAACAGTACAACGATTGAAATTTCTTTTGAGAGCCAAATTTTTTAAACTTAAACTATATAGGTAGGTACATTGTTATTAACTTAATAATTTTGGATTGAGTACTTAGTATTAACAACATGAGTTCAATACACTAATATGTTTATGGAATGCCTATTATGTGTCTAAGGCTGAAGATAACATGACATCCTTCTGGAACTTACATTCTAGTGAGGAAGATCAACTTTAAATAAATAAATAGTCACATCAAATAATTGCAGTTGTCATGAGTGCTAAGGAAGGAAATAAACAGTAAGCGAGAGACGTTATTTAGCAAGGTTAGGCATTTAAACCCCTCTAAGCAGATAAGTTTCATTTTATACTAATAAAGCCACCAACACAAAATAATTACAATTCTTAAATTGATGACAAAAATACCTGTAGGATTTGCAGCTGGTTGGAAAAATACAGGTAACTTTATGCTTCGAGGAGGTACTTTTGTCACCCGCACGCGATTTGCGGACGCGACTAGCACTAACCACTGCACAATGAGACTGCTGACTGACTGGCTCACTCAACTGGTGCATGAATCGCACGCACCTCCCCCCGCGCTGCGTACCCCGCTGCCCGCCTGCACCGCCTCTCCTGTCGCCCAACCGACTGACACCCCCCACTTCTTCTAATGCCACTTCTTCAAAATAGACTCGCCCAGGCTGAAAACCGACTTCTGCGTATGGGCCACGAAGTTTCAATCGCACTGTACGTGCGTGCCCGCATGTGGTATTTTGTGGAAGAGCCACACTCAAGGGGCCAAAGAGCCGCATGTGGCTCGCTAGCCGTGGTTTGCCGACCACTGTTCTAGAGGAAAGCTCTCGGAATTCCCTTATATCACTTTTAAACAAATACAAGCTCATTAGCAAACACTGAAATTCATACAAACCATCAATATTGAGAGTCCTCAGAGACAAAAAGCAAACATAAGTTACAGATGCAAATGCCTAAGAACATATTGGAATTATCAGACGTAGTATATAACTAAGAATAAAATCTTAATAAAAATAAGAATAAGTCAATAAGAGAACATCAAACATCAAAATTTACTAGATAATTTTGAAAAAGAACTTTTGGTAATGAAAATTGTAGTTGTTTAAATGAGCACACAATGATTATACATAACTGAAGAGAGAATTGGTAAACTGAAAGATAGGCAAATAATTTTCCAGATACAAGGATATAGAAAATATGAAGATAAGATAAAAAAAACACACATAGAACGAGAAGGACTACATTAAAGTATAATTGGGGAATCATAAAATAGAGGTAAAAGTTGAGACTTATTCAGAATTAAAGAATAATGTAATCCATAATTACAACACAAAATATAAAACATACACTTTTAAAATGGCAGACCTAGACCATTTTAGTAAAACTAAAGAAAGTAAAATGCTGTTAAAAACAGCCAGAGAGAAAAAACAGATCACTTGCAAAAGATTTATAGACTAAAAGCAGACACCTTCCAACAGTAATACTGATAGTGAAAAAACATTTTCAAAGTGCTGATATATAAGCAACTATCAACATAGAAATGCATGCTCAGCAAATTACTTAAGAAAAACATTTTCTAAAAAAAAGACATAAAGATTATTTGCCATCAATAGACCGTCACTGAAAGAAATTCTAAAGAATGTATATCAGGAAAAAATAAATTACTTCAGAAGAAAAATCTGAGATGCAAAGAAACCACTAAGCAAATAAACCTAAACAAACCTCATCTGTATAAAATAATAATTATATACACAATATCTTTGCATATGATTTGTAGTGTCAAAAGGCACAGCTAAAATACTGGAAAATAACATCACATATGGGGAGATTGGAGTTGAAGTGTTTTGAAGCTCTTGTTTCAGTTATTTATTGCTCAATAACATATCACCCTTTGGGGCTTAAGCAACAATAATTTTAGTGTCTTTCACAATTTCTGTGGGTCAGGGATTCAGGAAGGACTAGGTTGAGCAAATCTCTCATGGTCTCTCATCAGGTGGTTCAAGTTGAAATGGTGCAGGGCTGGTGCTGACCAGGCACCTCGCTTTCTCCACGTGGTCTCAGGGCTCTCCACATGGTCTCTCCTTGTCGGCTAGTTTGGGCGACCTCACAGCATGACAGCCTCAGGACAGTTGGACTGTTAACATAGTAGCTGGCTTCCCCCAAACCTTGTGTACAAAGAGAACAAAGCAGAAGAGCATGCCATTTTTATAACCTCTCATCGGAAGTGATTGAGCATCAGTTCCATCATACTCTACAGCAGTGGTTCTCAACCTTCTGGCCCTTTAAATACAGTTCCTCATGTTGTGACCCAACCATAAAATTATTTCTGTTGCTACTTCATAACTGTAATGTTGTTTCTGTTATGAATCGTAATGTAAATATCTGATATGCAGGATGGTCTGAGGCGACCCCTGTGAAAGGGTCGTTCAACCGCCAAAGGGGTCGCGACCCACAGGTTGAGAACTGCTGCTCTATAGGATGAAGCAATCACAAAGGCCCACCCAGGCCCTGGCTGGTTTTGTTCAGTGGATAGAGCATCTGCTTGTGGACTGAAGGGTCCTGGTTCGGTTTCGGTCAGGGATGCGTGCCCAAGTAGCAGGCTCAGTCCCCGGTGGGGGGCATGAGGGAGGCTGCCAATCAGTGATTCTCTCTCATAATTGATGTCTCTGTTTCTCTCTCCTTCTCCCTTCCTCTATGAAATCAATTTAAAAAAAAAAAAGACCCACCCAGGCTCAAGGGGGAAAAGTCCTAGCATACATCCATCTCCTATTAGGAGGATTAGAAAGTCACATTGTTAGTAGAGTGTGGTTAGATGTTGTTGTGGTCATCTTTGGAAAAATATCATCTGCCACAGTCTACCCTTAGGCCAAAGAATTCATATCCCTCACACATTCAATAGTCTCAGCCCCTCCTTGAAGACCTCCCAAAACTTATCCCCTGATAGTATCAACTTAAAGTCCTAGGATCTCCAAATAATTGAGAAAAGAACAGCGACAGAAAAAAAAAAACTAGAAAAGAATAACCTAAAAACAAAAATACAAGAGGGGAATTCAAAAAACCAAAGTAGATTTGAAAAGATGATAAATAAAAATCATTTAAAAATCAACTTTTTATTATTTTTCTACAAATCCATCCTAAAAACAAAGAAAAAACTCACAGCGTATGCAAATATAAATATGTATAGATAATTTGAAAATAATGAAACTCTTTAAGCATATAAAAATATATCAGTTGTTTTACAGTTTATGTTATATATGTATTAATGGAGTAATACACAATGGCATTTTGGGATAATGTTCCTGAATAACTTTAATCATTATTAAATTACTCATATTATAATATAAAGTGGAAGTAAATATATAAATGCATATGCTTCAACTATATAATTATATGCATAGGAAATCTCTAAGGAAAAAAATCAGTAGTTTCCAAATTTGCTGCAAAATTGTATAATAGAGCAAAATCATTTAAAGAGCTTTCTATTTTACATTTTCTTCTAATAAAAATTTATTTTGACAATACAGCAGCTCTGTGAGCTAGAGGGATAGACAATATGAATGAAGCCCCAATTGTGTGTGTGTGTGTGTGTGTGTGTGTGTTCCTGCCCCTCTAGATCTAAGGGAGATTAGTTTGGACTCCAAATTTTATGTACTGAACTCAGAAAATCAGAATGTCCTCTGCATCATTTTAGTAACATTGTCCTGGGAGCAGAGGAAGTGAGCATGGCACCAAGAACCCAATTCCTGACACAGAGTAGTTATTACATCATTGTCCATTTGTTCCCTTTTTTTTCTTTCCCTCTGTGACCCTCTAATCCTCAACATTAAATAGCAGGTGAGGTCAAATGATTCTCTAAAGGCATAATTAGTACATAGTTATTGGGATAGACTAAATTCTCATGGTACTTTCATGCAGGTCCATTGATCGTGGGTTGCAGCCCAGTGAGAAAACATTACAGGGTGGAATCAGCAAGGGTACCAGGTTAAGAATCTTTACATAACCCCGCCAGCATGGTTTAGTGGTTGAGCTTCAACCTATGAACCAGGAGGTCACGATTGGATTTCCTGTCAGGGCACATGCTTGGGTTATGGGCTCGATCCCCAGTAGGGGGAGTGCAGGAGGCAGCTGACCAAAGATTCTCTCTCATCATTGATGTTTCTATTTCTCTCTCTCTCTCTCTCTCTCTCTCTCTCTCTCTTTTTCTCTCTCTGAAATCAGTAAAAACATTTTTAAAAAAATAATCTTTATATAGGATTTATATTGACATGCAACATACTGAGACTACCAATTATTGTACTCGCTTTCTCTGACCTGCCCTCCTCCACCTCCTTTTCAATGTTTACTTCAGTGGTATAATTATTCCTGATCATCAGAATGTCAGTGAATTTTAATTTCATTGGAAGGAAAAATGTGTGGAGTGATTTCTGGAAATCAGTAGGGCAGCATTGGCTGTGTGATCTAAGATAAGTTACTTAACTACATTCTGCATGTAACATGGCAGGAAAAAATTTGTTAGCAGTTGGCACCAGAATTCTGTTTAGGGAGTGTGCTGTTTGTGTCTGGAACTACTTCTTGCTAACTTCTGGGTCAGGGAGAGACTAAAGGGGGTGGTATTGTTGCAAAGTTGGATCTGAAATAGCAGAGGGTAGAACTGTTGGGATGAGCCAAAGAGAGGACATAAGAAAGCAAGAAGGGCTGGAAAAGGGAAAAGCAACGAAGGATTAGGGAAGAAATCTTTGGGAGCTTTAGGCAAGTTTGTTAGAAAATAACTCAGATCTCTGAAATCAATTGTAAATTATTCTTCAGAAATTATGTGTTCTGAGATTATTTCCCCTTGATATACCCCTCACCATCTTTGCCCTTCAAATTTCTAATATATCTGCATTTTTGTATATGGTATCTGTGGGTACGCACGTGTGTATAAATGGTAAAGTGACTGTTTCATCTGAGGTTAACATGGTTTGTGCTGTGAATAGTGGCTCCTCCTGGGAAGAGAGGGCCTTGAAAGTGTAACCTTCCTGGGAATGTTCAGAGCATCCTTCCTGGCAAGTGCTTCCTTTGTACTGACTGCATGGACTTTTGGAATGTAGGCACTCTCTTGATTCACAGAGAGATTTTGTTACCGCTGAAGCACTTGTGCCCCAGCTTAACTGTGGGAGGCAACCTTAAAAGTGAAGCCCGAAACTCGCTAATTATCTTACTAAACTCCTTATGTGCTCAGCGTTTCTTCCGGCAAGATGGTAGGCGCCCATCTGTGAACGCTTCCATTTCACACAGTTCATTGTGGTTCAGTGATTTCAGATTGTTCAGCTATTAATGAGCTTTCCTAATATCCTCATAAGAAATAATAGGGTAGGAATAATTATTAGTATGTATATGAATGTTTCTATAGTCTGAAAATTCCATCACTGTTAAGTTTATATGTGTAAGTAATTTTACTGGCGAATATAAACCAAGTTGAGTAAATAGAATATAGTTTTAGAAATTATTAATTATAATTGTTTTGTTTGTATATTAATCAGTTATATGTTCTTATTGGAAAATGCTTTCCAACTTGAAATATAAGAATGTTCTTAGAGAACATACATTATATTATAGAGAAGTGTAGATACATGGTCTCTATAAGTTCTGTTACTACACTGCCTTAATTTGTTTAATAGAAAGATTTTTTGGAAGGCAGGGAGGGGTGGGTGGGAAAAGGTTACCCAAAGAACTTACTTATATGCATATATGCATAACCCATGGACACAGACAATAATGTGGTAAAGGCTTGGAGAGGGGCTGGGGGAGATGGAGAGGGCCAATGGGGAAAAATGGGGACATCTGTAATACTTTCAACAATACAGATATATTTTAAAAAATTAGAATTTTAGCATTTGGTTGGACTCTAAATTGATATTCATTTTAGCTAAAATTTTCACTATTATCTTTTATATCTGTAACAACCAGCACAACAAAAATCAGAGTCTTGATATAAATGATTGATAAGGGTAGAATGTAAATTGATGAGAAGATAGCATATTTGATAAATACAATTGCAAGTACTAATGAAGGGAAAGGCAAAAGGAAGGGATGCCCACAAGATAAAATTACATATTTTATTGATTATGAGATATACAGTTTTCATATTTTAGCATCTTTAAGACTGAGCTGCCTTTTATAGCTTCTGTTGACCAAATAGAATCTTGGTCAACCGAAGCTTTACAAGGTCATCTTTGTTGCCTGAGCAAAGATGACCTTGTTCATAGCTGCTCCTGTATTGTCATCTCAATTGAGGTTTGTGCATCATTGGTTCTGTACATGTTGAGTTTGATTGGCATTTAAAATATCTCCAAAAAGATGCCAAAACTATAATAATAAAAGCATAATATGCTAATTAGACCAGACATCTTTCCAGATGTGCTTCTGTCCTTCCAGACAAAGCCAGGGCTGTGAGGGAAGCCCGGGTCCAGAGTGCCTGCCAGTGGCCTCTGGGCAGCCGGGGTCCTGGGTGCCAGAGGGAAGCCGGTGCCGGCAGCTGGGGGAAGGAAGGCCTACTCTTGCACGAATTTTGTGCATTGGGCCTTTAGTTGTGTATAAAGAAAGACATGGAAACAGAGCAATGGGTTGCCAATTTGATTTATAAGGAAATTATTATATCAGAGAAATGATGAAGCATTCTGTATTTTCTTATAAAGCAACAAAATAGGAAGAAAATACCCACAAGTAGATGAAGCTGTATTCAAGATAGATACTAAAATGTGTGCAGAATAATTGTCTATAGCACATGCCAAACAATGTAAGTGAAAGCAGGAAAAACCTCTGTTTCTTAGAATAGATGAAAGAAATGCCAAAACAAGAGGTTAGTGCAAGACTATCCATGGCGCTATTATAAAAACATTGACTTATAGTTCTATTGGCTGTGTTCTTTGTGTGTGTGTGTGTGTGTGTGTGTGTGTGTGTTATTGGCATATAATATGATAGCATCTTAGATTTGATGGAATATGATTTATTTTAAATAAACAATACCTGCCAATTACTTGGAAAGAAAAATGATTAATTAGAAAAGAACGGCCTGACTGGTGTGGCTCAGTGATTGAGCATCAACCTATGAACAAGGAGGTCACGGTTCGATTCCCGGTCAGGGCACATGCCTGGGTTGCTGGTTCCATCTCCAGTTGGGGGTATACAGGAGGCAGTTGATCAATGATCCTCTCTCATCATTGATGTTTCTATCTCTCTCTCCCTCTCCCTTTTTCTCTGAAATCAATAAAAATATATTTTAAAAAAGAGAAAAGAATGAATGTTTGGAGGCACACAGAAAGAAAACAGTAATCATTGTATAACCTTTAGGTACATAGAACTGACACATGGAGAGGCAAGTAATGCAGATGTTAGCATTATCCTGATTTTTTCAGTGAAAAACATTAGTGATAGACAAGGTAAATGATTTGCTTCAATCAGATAGTAACTGGAAGAACTGGCTTGAACGTAGGTCTTTGGACTCTTTTCTAGGAAAGTAGTTGGAGAGAAACCAGCTAGGGGTTATGGTTGAAATCATGGCTTAGCCAGGTCTCACTGGGAGAGAAGAGAAAATTCAAGAGGCCAAGACTGAGTTTACCACTTAGAAAGGAAAGAGAAGATTTATTGTGTAACGATAGATGGAGAAACTCTTGAAGAGGCAAACAAGAGTGATTTTATATTATTGCATAATCATTAATTCCATTATTATACAATATTATATATTAATGAATTTAAATAAATACTGTCTATGTTCTGATGACTCCTAAATTTGTCCTCCATCTAGTACCTATTTATAGACTCACATATTCAACCCTCAGCTTGGCTAACCTATTTGGATATCTAATGTGAGTATCAAACTAAACTAATCAGAAGTCTTAATCTCCCCCCACCCACCCACCGCCCTCTTTCCCATCCCAATAAATGGCAACTCCATTTTCTAGTTGCTCGATTCAAAAATCTTTGAGGTCTCCTTGACTTATCTCTTTCTCTCACACTTCACATTTGATTAACTCCACTGCCAAATTATGATGAACCTACTTTCAAACATTGTAACTATTTCTCATCTCCACCGCCACCACCTAGGTCCAAGCCACCATCATCTCCCTCCTTGAGTTATTGCAATTGTCTCCCAACAAAACTTTATGCTTCCACCTTTACCACTTATGCCAGAAACCTTGACTGTTTTAGAGGTGGGGACTGGGAGTCATTTTAGGTGAAGAATTGAACAGGAATCTTTAGTGTTATTTAGATCGCACCAATTTATATGGCCAGTTAGCCAAGGGCTGGTTATCCTGCTGCCAAAAGATTAACAGTGGCTTTTGGAGAATGAATGGGAAACAGCCCCCAGTTTCTGTATTACAAAACCCCATAGAGGATAGATTCAGAAGTCTACTGCTGTTCTCTAAGAACAGAAGCTCTTAAAAGAGTGTCTTTATTTTGGGTTACACCTCATTCTAACAAACCTGTGAAACAGAAAGGCTGCATTTTTAGAATATTTGCTAGATAATAACCTGTGGCTGATATCACTCAACAGCCCAGAAGACAGAGTTTTCATAACACTAATTCTCATTGGATAAAAAGGTTTTCTCATTAGAAGCATTTGTTATTTTGCAAGAGCTTTTGGCTATTATTTGTGTAAACACAGTTCTTATTTTTATTTATTTTTAATATTTTTTATTGATTTCAGAGAGGAAGGAAAAGGGAGAGAGAGATAAATTTAGAAACATCAGTGATGAGAGAGAATCATTTGCAAATAGAGATGTCATAGAAGACTGAAACTGGTGATTCTTAGTACGTATATTATTTGACCTCTGCTGCACTTAATACTGTTATTTCATGCTTCCCTGAAATTCTTTTCTTCTTGAGTCACAACACACCTCTTTGTCTTGTTTCTTGTTAGCTTCCTTTGCTGACTTTTTAAAAATCTACCTCCTTACTGTTGCTGTTCTCCAGTGTTGCCTCTCAGCTCTCTTCTTTTGTCACTCTATTTGCCTTCCCTTGGGGAAAACATCCTTTAGCTTTCTCAGTCAGCCATTAGCATCATCCCGGCCTTGCTTCTCTGTGCTGCAGACAGTTATCTGTCTTCTGGCTGTCTCCATGTAGAAGCCCCACAGGCACACATTTCAGCGTGTCCCCGAAGTGAATTAATGATCTTTCTCATCAAACCTTCCCTGTCCCAGGAGTCCCTATCACCGTTATGAGCACCATCCATCAAATCACTGAGGTGGCTGACTTTTGAGTCATCTTTGTAACTCCTCACTTTATCATCCAGATCTACTTAACTACAAAGCCCTATCAAAATTACTTTCATATTATTTATTATCTTTGTATTATCTCATTATTTCCACTGCTGTTGCCTTTATGGTAGTCATAAAAATCCTTTGCCAGGGCTCAAATAGTGTCCAGAAATCTTCCTTCAATCGGATTTTTTTCCCTACAGTACGAATTTGTCTTCTAAAATCCAAATTAAAATTTGTCACTGGCTCCCCATTACTTTCTAAATGAAGTCTCAGCTTACCATCCCTCCCCACACTCTCTCATTTGCCTCAAATGCCAGCATCACTCTTCACTCCTCAAGACCATGCTCACCAGAACTTCTGCATACATGCAGTGCCCTTGGTCTAGAGTGTCCTTCCCCTCAGTATCTCTTATATGACTTAGCAGTGACTCTGTCTTTTTCATCTTTTTATTCCCAGAACCTATAGAAATGTTTTGATATTTGCAACCATAGTAAAACAAAGACTTATATTTTTGATATTTATTTTTATATATTTAAATGTCATTTAACAAAGAAAAATCAACCAAAAAAATGAGTACGCGTGTCACCTCTGACACGCGTGTCATAGGTTCGCCATCACTGGCCTAGAGTGTCCTTCCCCTCAGTATCTCTTATATGACTTAGCAGTGACTCTGTCTTTTTCACCTTTTTATTCCCAGAACCTACCAGAGTGTTTGACACAGAGTGAGTCTTCAGCAAGTAGCTGGGGTAATATGTATCATTATGATGCAATGTTTTTTTTGTTTTTTTTTTGTTTTTAAATATATTTTATTGATTTTTTACAGAGAGGAAGGGAGAGAGATAGAGAGTTAGAAACATCGATGAGAGAGAAACATCGATCAGCCGCCTCCTGCACATCTCCTACTGGGGATGTGCCCGCAACTCAGGTACATGCCCTCAACCGGAATCGAACCTGGGACCTTTCAGTCCGCAGGCCGATGCTCTATCCACTGAGCCAAACCGGTTTCGGCAATGATGCAATGTTTTATTCTAACTTTTAAATTAAATCATCATACATGAATACATGGACCAAAATATTTACAAGAGAACTGAAAAATAAGGAGAAAAGGAAGTAAAATGCTAGAATCTTCAAGGAATTTTCACTCACTGAAGTGAGGAGAGAATTGAGAGTCATATTTTGAACTAAGCCTGCTGAACAAGAATAGCATGGAAATCTCAGAAGAAGATGGGGAAAGGCTGTGACTCAACCCCATTCTACCCACTGGCAAAGAAACACAGAAGATCCCCAGGTCATGTGAACGCTTCTTAGCTTGATGAAGTCATTGCCCTTCCTTCATCAGTTTCTCTCTTTCCTCAATCACTTGGAAACCACCCTTCGCAATACATAACATGCATGGGTAGAGAGTGACAGGTAGAGGCAGTAGCACTTCGCAGGCTAAATTGTGTGAAAGCTGGAAAATGTTCAAAAAGGGAAGATGAAGATGAGAGGAAGAGCCCTAAGAATAGTGTCTGTGGAGGTAAAGTTTTTACTTCTATCTCTGACTGGAGAAGAACTGAAGCCTACATATGAGTCCCTAGCAGTCAGACAACAGGCTGGTTGGAGTGGATGATCCTCCCTTAGTCCAGCAAAAACACGAGATAAATGCTTGCCGGACACCGGAAACTAGGCTCTGGGCTCAGCCGTTTAGTATTCTGTGTAGGTCTAGATCCAAAAAAGAAAATGTGCAACACGTAAATGATCAGTAATGGTGGGTAAGAGGCTACCATTCACCATGTAGCCACATATTGTTTTGGATGTGTGTGTGTGTGTGTGTGTGTGTGTGTTTACTATTTAAGAAAAATTAAAATATATACATTTGGGGCTAGCCGGTGTAGTTTAGTGGTTGAACATCGACCTATGAACCAGTAGGTATGGTTTGATTCCCAGTTAGGGCACATGCCCGGGTTGCAGGCTCAATCCCCAGTAGGGGGCATGCAGGAGGAGCCGATCAATGCTTCTCTCTCATCATTGATGTTTCTATCTCTTTCCATCTCCCTTCCTCTCTGAAATCAATAAAAATATATTTTTAAAAGAAGAGAGACAAAGTGTAGAAAAGAAAGCAAGAACATACCTTTCCCCTTCTCCCTTCCTCTCTGAAAGCAATAATACACACACACACACACACACACACACACACACACACACACACACACGGTATAGATCCTACAAAACATTTTGCAACACAAGGAAAAGTAACTGAAAGACTCAGAGGAAAAACACAAATAAAAAATTTTTTTCAGAGGGAATAAAACAAATTCTTTCAAAGCCTTAGCTTTATGTACTTAATACAGATTGACCCACGGGGTGCCAGAAATGTTTAGAACAACAGAGAATGAGTTGAAAGTGGAGAGGCAAAGGGAGATGACTGAGAGCAGGCAGAACTGCAAAGAAAGCAATACTTAAAGAGAGCAATACATTTCACATCAGATGCAGCAAAGAGCAGAGTTAGAGTGCAGAAAATAAAATTTGTAATATTTCAACTTTATAAATGTAGAGCAATAAAAAAGAGATATACGATAAGAAATAAGATGGAGGAAAAATAAAGGAGATTCAATGTATATGTTACAACTTTTCTGAAAAAAATTAAAAAAAGAATAAAAAATAAGTAATCATCAGACTCAATCAGGAAAAAAAGGCTTAGAAAATACCTTTCTCAAATACCCTTCTTGAATTACTTATGATATGTTCTATGAATATATGCATGATAGCTGTGAGCCAAATACTCAAGATTAAGAAATTTGCTGTCTAAAGTACTAATAGTAAAATTCAAAAGCAATTAAAAATGTAGGGGTCACAGTGTGGTGATTAAAGGAGGGAAAAGGGGATGAAAGGGGATAAATGGTGATAGGAGACTTGACTTAGGGTGGTGAACATACAGTATAATATACAGATGATGTATTATAGAACTGTACATCTGAAACCTATATAATTTTATTAACCAGTGTCACCTGAATAAATTCAATTAAAATATAATTATAAATACGTAAAAAATGTAGGGAATTAACAGTGGTAAATATTTTAAAGCCAGTTTGGGGGTGGAGAGTAAAGACATTACTTGTAGTTTGCCCACTTCTATGGTTTAACTACATTGTCAGTGTGGCTAAAGTCCAGCTACCAATGTGAAGTCCATGTGGAGTTAGAGAGAAATGTGCACAGTTGAGTCTCACATGCCTTTAAGGAGTGAGCTTCGGGTAGACCCATCAGTTCATAATTTGAGAAAAACAATTTAAAAATTTCATCTCATACTGTATACAAAAATCAACTGTGTACTCATTGTATTAGCTTTTTAGGGTCACCATAAGAAATTACCACACACAGGGAGGTTTAAACTAGCAGAAATGTACTCCCGGACAAGTCTGGAGGCTAGCAATCTGAAATCAATGCAAGGGCATGCTTTCTCCGAAGTTCTAGGGGCGGATCCTTATCTCTTCCTAGCTTCTGAGGGTGGCCAGCAATCCTTGGCATTCCTTGTCTTACAGACTCATCACTCTAATCTCTCTCTGCCACCATTGTCACATGGTGTTTCCTCTGATTGTGTCTGTCTCTGTTTTGTTTTCTTATAAGGATACCAGCCATCGGAGGAGAGTCCATCCTAATCTGCTATGACCCAATTTTAATGACTTACATCAAAAAGGCCCTAATGCCAAATAAGGTTATATTTTGAAGTTTTGGGTAGATGTGGATTTATAGAGGACACCGTTCAGACCAGTATAAGGATTAACACATAATATGTAAAACACAAAAACAAAAAAGAGCATCAATGTGAATTCTTATTTGTTCTGAGGATGGAACACTTTCTACTGGAAGAATTCACAAAAGGTGATGTACACATTTCACATTAAATACATTTTAAATTCGTTCTTGTCAGTAACATAACCTAAATATAAGAACTCCAACAATAATTTAGAAAAAAGAACATCAGATATAAACAGAAAAAGCATAACTCTCATATACAAAGGTAGTATATATAAATAGATATGAAAAATATTTCAGTCTTGGGAAAAATTGGACATAGAGGTAACAAAATCATGAAGGAATAAATGCAGATGGCTTATGAAATTTATAAGTATTCAACTATATTAATAATTAGTGCAGTTACATTAAAACAGCAGCAAACTATTTTTAACTATCAAAGCAGCAAAAATAAAGAGAAGAGATAATGATGGTGAACATTGTCATGGGAGAATAATGGAAGAATAAATAAGTACAACCTTTCTTCTAGAAAAACAAAAGAATTGACATATATCAAGAACCTTAAAAATGCTCCTACCTTTTGAATTTGTAATAACACTTCTAAAAGTCAAACCTAAAGGAATAATCTTGAAATCTATGAAGCATAAAGAATTAGAAATGAAAAATTGGTATCAAAGAATTAAGTACTATCTTGAACAATTAAAAACACTCTATTGTTGAGGATTTATTGCAGAGAATGTAATCCATTCTAGTTCATTTAAGCATAAAGGGATTTATTTAAGTGGGATTTAGAGTTGGTGGGAAGGAGAAGAAACGCTGAGGGAACAGAGACCAACTCCGAGAGCCACATGGCAGAAGCTGCTGCAGTTAGTGGAGTGCGAAATCAGGCAGCCGCCTGCCATGCTGGGAAGCTGCAGCTCCTGCTGCTCGCTCCAGACTCACACTACGTTAGTCTAGTGATAGTCAGAATCTGACTTTGAAAACAGGCCCCTGACCTCTCCTCATTTAATTCAGTTCAGATTTCAAGACACACAGTTACACCTCAGGCTGAAACCTACATCACAACTAGAACCCTCGCTGTAAAGAGTTCAGGAAGTGTAGTTAGCTCTCCAGACTCTGAATAGAGCACGTCACAGAGGGAGGTTGAAATGGACATTGTGTGAGCCCATCCGTGTATTTGCCACACCCCAAACATCCAAAATATAGGAAATACATTCAATGGCTTTAAATGACTTTGGAAATACTTTTGATTTGGCGTTTACTTAACGAGCATGAGATGGAAGCATATATAATGCATAATCTCAACTGTGTAAAAAACATATAGGGGACAAAACAATAGAGAAATATGCCAGTGCATTAAACACTCACATGAAACTATGGGAGATTTTCTTTCTCATAAGTATACCTTTTCTACAATAATCATAAATTAATTGTAGAATCCTCATTTCTCCTGAAAACAAGCAAATTCATGTTTGATAAATAAATGCAAGAATTAGTGACATAAAGAGAAAATAAGCACCCATTGCTATTTGTTTTGCTGTTTTAGGGTTTAAAGAAATCAAGGAAAAGCTTTTTCATTCCCCTCTAAACTTGGCTTTTTCACAGCAGCCTTGAGTTGTAGCTGCTGGGATAATAATATAGGTAGCACAGTTTGGCCATTTAGATATGCATTTAGGTCTTGTGTGTATGTGTTTGTCTTAGACAATATATAGATAAATATATGTAAATATCAATCTATAATATTAGTACGTGTAACATGCAAATATATAATTTTGTATAAATCTAGGTATACATAATATTTATGTTAAAGTATATGACTAGTATATTAGTTAGTGTTCTCCAGAGAAACAGAACCAAAAGGAGATATATAGGTAGATAGATGAGACTGAATGACAGAGAGATTGATTTGTTATAAGGAATTGGTTATGGAGGATAGGAAGTCCCACCATCTACTATCTGCAAGGGGGACCCAGGAAAGCTGGCGGGGTAGCTCTAGTATGAGCCTGAAGGACTGAGAACCAAGAAAACCAACGGTGTAAGTTCTAGCCCAGATCCAGAGGCCTGAGAACTAATAGTGTAAATTCTAGTCCGAAATCAGAAGACTGATATGCTAGCTCAAGTAGGCAGGTAGAGGGAGTAAATTCTCACTTTCTCTGATGTTTTGTTCTATTCAGATACTCAAGAGATTGGACAATACACACCCACAGTGGAAGCACCATCTCTTTTACCCAGTTCACCATACAATGCTAATTTCATCTGGAAATGCCCTCATAGACACCCCAGAAATACTATTAACCAAATATCAAGGCACCCTGTGACTTAGTCAAGTTGGCACAAAAAATTAACCATCATAACTACATAGAATCTTAAGTTAATCTATACTAATAAAAGAGTAATATGCTAATTAGACCAGGTCGACCAGACATCTTCCAGTTGTCCGAATTCCTTATGGACAAACCATGGTGGCGGGGGCTGAGGCAGAGGCAGTTAGGGGCAATCAGGCCAGCAGGGGAGCAAACAGTTAGGGGGCGATTAGGCCAGCAGGGAAGCAAGTAGTTAGGAGGCAGCCAGGCTGGCAGGTGGGCAGTTAGGGGGTGGCCAGGTCAGCAGGGAGGCAGTTAGGGGTCGATCAGGCTGGAAAGCAGAGGCAGTTAGGGGTGATCAGGCAGGCAGGTAGAGTGATTAGGGGCAATCAGGCAGGGGGGCAGTTAGGGGGCGATCAGGGGGACAGTTAGAGGGTGATCAAGCCGGCAGGGGACCAGTTAGGAGGCAATCAGGCCGGCAGGGGACCAGTTAGGGGGCGATCAGGCCAGCAAGCAGAGGCAGTTAGGGACAACCAGGCAGGTAGGCAGGCACGCGAGTGGCTAGGAGCCAGTGGTCCCGGATTGTGAGAGGAATGTCCAACTGCCGGTTTAGGCCCCATCCCGGCAGTTGGACATCCCCTGAGGGGTCCTGGATTGGAGAGGGTGCAGGCCAGGCTGAGGGACTCTCCCCCCCCCCCTTGTACGAATTTTGTGCACTGGGCCTCTAGTATTAATATATAAAGAAACCAGTTTTATTTATTAATCATAATTATAAATCAATGAGTAAAATGTTGCTTGTAAATAAAAATGAAACCAGAAATGCAGTATGTATATGGTCTTTTCAAAGTTAACTAGCAATATTATATACTTTATGTTCTCATAGAATGCTGCTTTTAATAAAAATTCCATTGGTAGTTTGGAGTGAATAATTTTTATTGTTTAGCAACTATGACAAAATCCACTCATTTTTCAGTGTCTTTTCTCTTCGTTAGATATTAGAGATTTTCTTTTTGGAAAATTAGTAATTTTCTAATTTAAATCATTTCCTGGAATAGAACTATCTAAGTAGAGTGAACGTTTTTTTCCCTATTATTCTTCCTTGTGAGGCAGCTTTTATTGCTAAACAGCTGTCTGGACATGCTTTCCAACTTAGCATATGACCCAGCATGTGACTCTCCTCAGATATTCTGGGGGATGACTTAACTGCCCCACCTTATTACAAGACACCCCTGCAAGGTGATGCCAAAAGGTGTAGACTAACATGTGAAAATAAAAATAACCCAATAACAGATATAAATAAACTCTTTTCCTTAATTCATCCTTCATATATTTGGTCTCTTATCCTAATACATAATGATTATAGGGCATGCTTTTAAGAAGGTTCCAATATATGCACTGTTCTGTTTTTTGTTTGTTTGTTTACTTTTCCATTTTTGAACAGTGAGCAAAGAATGATGTTATTAACCCTATTTTAGAGAGATAGGAGAATGACTGCTGTGTATATGTAACATAAAATGTGTTACTCAAAATACTTCTTACTGTAGACAGACAGTGACGCAAGACAGATAGAAATGGCAGAAATTGCCACGTGCCTTGCATCTAATATAGGTGTAAGTAGGGAAAATGGTTTACTTTAAAAGCTGATGTAATCTACTTGGATCACAACCTGAAATGGAAATAGATGCTCTGTTTTCAACAACTGCAATATAATTAACTCTTGGGCTCTGTTTTTACCTAGCCACAGAATCAACTGCTTTGCAGTCTCCTCAGGGTTGTTAGGGGATGTTTGCAGTTCATGACTTGGGAGAATTGAAGGTGAAATGAAATGAATATATGATTAGTCCTTGAAGTTGAAGAGAACAAGCGAAACACACCTCACCTCCTTCTTTGTTATTTTCTTCACTTTGCTGTTTCCCTCTCCATCTTTGTTCAGTGTGACAGAAAATAATGGGATCAGTGATTGGGAGGGAAGGGATTTTTGTTCCTTTTCTCTCTTTGTATCTCAGTCTCTGTATCACACAAGCTTCTGATTGCCTGATTTTATCTTTCCTTTTTTTTGCATTTTAAATTAACATTCTCTTCCTTTTGTCCCTTTGTTTTCTATTGTCATGTTCTCTCTTTTCCTTTCCTTTTCCATCTGTCCCCACTCCTCCTCTTCTTTTTCCCAGATGATGGGATAAATTGGAGAGTTAGGGCAGTGATGGTGTGATGAGCAGGTTGGGTGTCTGAAAGGACAAGCAGCTCAGGTGGAGTCCATCTTGGTTCTGGGAGGTACATTAAATATGGCTGAAGGGATTTCCCAGGAGTAGGCTTGAGATGGTATCTCCAGTATGTGATATAGTCTGCATGGGATGAAGGCACTGTAAGGCAGAAAAAATAGTAGCCTTTTCAAACGGGAGTTGTGTGTAAATTTCAGTTCTGCTACAAGGGGTGTGTGTGTGTGTGTGTGTGTGTGTGTGTGTGTGTGTAAGATAGAAGTCAGTAGTGGTAGCCAACTTGGTGTCCAGAAGAACCAGAGGTACCAGCCACAGTTCATGGACAGCAGGGCTGGACCCGAAGGACAAGACAAGATCAACCACATTAGAGACAACCTAAGGATCCACCATTTCTAGGAGGAGCCAGAAGGTGAGGAGGAGGAGGAGGAGGAGAGATCTTCTGACAGGAAAACCAGCTCTGGCAGAGTTTTCATTTTAAGTAGTTGTGCTATTTACCCCAAAGACTGTTTTACTTCAAAGACACTGAATTGCTTTTAATTGACAAATTTAAGGTTTTTTCATGCCATTAGCAAGAATGGGAGCACAGAATAAGATGAAGGCACTGTAAGGCAGAAAAAATAGTAGCCTTTTCAAACGGGAGTTGTGTGTAAATTTCAGTTCTGCTACAAGGGGTGTGTGTGTGTGTGTGTGTGTGTGTGTGTGTGTGTAAGATAGAAATCAGTATGTTAATAGAGGTCAATGATGAATGGTAGAATGGGGAGATTATTGATTTATTTTTCCTTTTCTCTCTCATATTTAATATATATATTTTGAACTACTATATGCCAAACAGACTTCTTTGTGCTTATCTTTATGTTTCAGTTGCTCCATATTTGTACAAGTACAATTTTTTTGCTTTTGTAAAGAGAAGATTATAATTCAGTGTTATTTAAAAATTATCCAATTCCCTCATTGTGGTATTTGAATGAATCATATCCCACCATGTGAGTTCTAAACCAGACCTTGGAGTTGACCTTCTGTTCTTGAGTATATTCTGTTGAGGTTGGTTAGTTGTAAATTCAAGGTTTTCAGGAATCATTTTGTAGAACTTTTATAGAGCTTAATTCTCATGCAAACCTTTTCAATCACAATTTGCGACCTATCATGTTGTGATTATGTACAAACCAGCATTCTGTCTTGATCTTCAGAAGCAGAGCACATTTGCCAGTCAGCATGATACCCTTGTACTCAAATGGTCACACCCAAAATGGGTTAGGAGCTTCATGTGAAAGTCAAGTCTAGTAGTTGATTCTGTTTTTGCGATAGTGATCTCTCTGTACCACACCAAATACAAGGGGTTTCCTTGCAGGTAGATCATGGAAACCCTGATATGTCGTGGCAGCCTGCAAAAGTAGCCTTTGCAAGCTACAGGTGGCGCATACTAGTGAGATGGTCCCATCTGCTTTCTCATGGGTATCAAATGCATCCTCTGATGGCTTTGGGGATTTGTAAGTGATTAGTTAAAGATGATTTCTTTTTTAAAAAGCTCTCATCTAAAAGTCTCCCCAAATTAGTTTTATCTTTTGACTTGCAATAGCCAGCATTCAACCTGCCAAGCCACCCAGCCAAAGGCAGCATGGATGGAATATTAGGTCCTCTTTTGTTTCTCAGATTTAGTCAGTGGGCTGCACCATGAGGTCAGGTGTCCTCACATTCCACTCTCTCCTGGATCTTAAGTGCAGCTGGCCTCCCCTCTCACTCCCCAGATCTGAGGGAAGAAGGATCCCTGCCTTCACACCCTTCCTAGATTTTCAGTTTGAGTTGAGTTTGTGTCACAGTAGAGAAATTCAAGTTACTTTCTAACTTTTCAGTTGAGAAATAAAGAGAGACTCTAACCCTAGGAATATAATAAATTTAAAACACTGCATGATTTAGATTTATAACAAAGATTTTACCAGCACATTTTTAAAATGAGTTATAATTGAATAATGGAATATGTAATTAAATAAACGATACCTAGAATGAATGTGCAGTCTATTAAAACTGTTCATGCAAATAGTTTCATTAATTGCTTTAAATTACATTTAGGAAGGCATAGATCAATTCTTTGTGACAAAATGGATGGTGCATTTTATAATATTTTAGAGCGATCTCATTGTTTTCTAATAACTTGGCTTATATTTAGCTTTTTTTATTATAGAAAAGAGATTCTTTGATATTCTCTTTCTGCTTTAAATAAGTCTCTGATAAACTATATGAAATTGACCGTTTTCTCTGACCCCCTACACTTACTCTTTTCTTGTCATTTCTGTTTACTGATAGCTTGGAATAACAGTCACATATTAAAAATTTTCAACAAAACAATGAAAAATGAGCATACAATTATACTCACCTCAGTATTCTAGTAATGTATACATGAACACATGCCAGCTATATCCTGCCTAGAAAGTATTTTTTAAATTGTTTATTTATAACTGGCATCCTTGGAGATAATGTTTATTTCTGTAGAATTCTTTAAGAATTTATTTCTCATCACTTGTTTTTTCACAGAGGAGAGGAGTGGTGATGATGATGATGGTGATGAAGATGATGATGGTGAAGTTTTAGATGAAAGCCAAAAATTATAAGACTTCTTATGTGCCAAGCACTGTTCTAAGTGCAGCAGCACACATATGAAGTCATTCAGTGCTTACAGCAACTCTATAAGTAGGTGCTCTTAATACCTCCATTTTTTTCAGATGAGAAAATTGGGCATAAAGAGATGAAGTAACTTGCTGAAGGTTGTAGTTTGCCTGTGGAAGAGGCTGAACTTGCAGTCTTCTCAAAGTACCTTCTCTATTATTAGAAGCCATATTTTGAGACCATCATCTATATTAGAAAATTTTGTAAGATACTATGTGGCAAAATCAATGGGCTTCCAATATGCAATCCGTTTTTTAAAATACAAGGTGATTGCTTTGTGTCAACATTGACATAATTTTTTTTACTTAAAAGTTGAAATTCACAGATTAGAATATTCCTCACTTAATTTTATGTCTCAAAAGGAATTAATATATGATTTTAAAGTTTAGTATACCTTAAGTTCATATTGAAATTTAGGGAAATAAGAATAATTGCTATTTTGAGAATTACAGAAGTGAGAAACCATAAAAGAACACCTATGAGAAAAACAAGCATAACTTCATTTGTCCTGGAAAAAAATAAAATTAAAAACGATTATATGATTCTTGGATGTTTGTCAAAAATTACCTTATTCTGTTTATAAGAAAATGAACTGGTATCTAGTGAGAGATTTATATTTCAGAGTGCTATTCAGTTTCTAATTACCCATTTTCTGGTTAAAGGCAAGGAAATAGTTTGCATAAAAACCATGGAAAGAAAATGTTGCTTTACAAACAAGAAGGTAACCAAAAGTGTCTCATATTATCCTATTATTCCTAAAAAATCATTTTATGTTTTTTTTCCTGTGGCATATTTTGAAATGAAACGAACGAAATGCATTTTATGAAAAATTACAACGATGCTTAGACATTCACTCATTCCTATATGCATTTATTCATTCCACAGGGAATGTCTACACTATATCAGGTATAGTGTTACGCTTAGGGAACACAAAGATAAAGGACATTAGCTTTTTCTGAAGGAACTTAGCAAATGAGCCATAAAAATTAAAGAGATAATTATATTAAGTTCAGATTTATCCATCTCTGAAAGGATTGTCTTAAATTTTTATCCTCTTAGAAGCATCCCAGTTCAGTTTGGAATGCCCATCCTATAAATATTTTAAAAGTTTGCATTCTTTTTTTCCCCAAATATATTTTATTGTTGTTGTTTTTTTTACAGAGAGGAAGGGAAAGGAATAGAGAGTTAGAAACATCGATGAGAGAGAAATATTGATCAGCTGCCTCCTGCACACCTCCCACTGGGGATGTGCCCGCAACCAAGGTACATACCCTTGACCAGAATCGAACCTGGGACCCTTCAGTCCACAGGCCAATGCTGTATCCACTGAGCCAAACTGCTTAGGGCAAAGTTTGCATTCTTAGGACGTATTTTAACATGTGCTGTGTATGAATGGAATAGTTTGGTATGATGTGTTTTTTGTAGTCTGGTAAAATATTCTCCTGTGGAAGAGATACTCCCACAGGATAAGAAGGTACAGAGGAAGAAAGATTTGTAAATCAACACAAAATTAACGTTCATTGACAAAGGAAAAGGAAGCAACAGCTGTGTAAACAAACAGCTGTGCAAAGACAGAAAAATAACAGTGAGCAGCCGTGAACATGGCAAATGGTCTAAAATATGAGAAAAGCAAGTAAATAATATGAGGAAATGAGTTAAGCCACTGGAAATTACTGACAGTTTTGAACAGGAAGTAAATAATAAGGGAAGTGTTCAAATAAGAGTTCTTGTAGACAAAAATTAGAAAAATATTTTATGTAGATGTGAACTTTAAAAATGAAATATGCTTAAGAGATGAATTAACTTGCACATTTATGAATCTTTTGTAAATGTGCTTTATATGATACAAACAACAATATAATAATATTAAAAAATTAAGCCCTACACAGTTTGGCTCAGTTGGCCTGTGGACTGAAGGGTCCTGGGTTCAATTCCAGTCAAGGGCATATGCCTGGTTGTGGGCTTGATCCCTAGTAGGGGGTGTGCAGGAAGCAGCCAACCAATGATTCTCTCCCATCATTGATGTTTCTAGCTCTCCCTCTCCCTTCCTCTGTGAAGTCAATAAAAATATATTTTTTTAAATGTAAAAGAATAAAATTACAACAAAATCCTAAGTTATTGTGTTGAAAAGAGTAAACTTGAAACTCACAATTATTTTGCTTTGCATTTATGTGACTACTAAGGTGCCTGACTTTTCAAAGGAAAATATTTAATAACACAAGTAACTCATAAATGTATTCACCTTCTAAAAAATGAAAGCATTCCAGATGAAGCTAAAGTTTCCCTTGACCAATCAGCCAAAGAACATAAATGCATAATCCATGGACACAGACAACATGGTAATGGTCTGAGGGAAGGCAGGGCCAGGGCTGGGTGGATGGGGGCAATGTGGGGGAAATGGGGACATCTGTAATAGTGTCAACAATAAAAATAAAGACAAATAAATAAATAAAGCTTCCCTTGACCCTTTACCCCTCCCCCATCCTTACTTCTCTCCCCATAGGTGGTCATTACATTCAGCTTAATATGAATCCTAACCTTTCCCCATGTATTTACACATGTATGTGTTACTATAGAAAATATACATCTTTATCTGGTATGATAATCCACTATATAAATTGCAGTAGTCATTATGGAATTTCTTTGTTTTTCATATAACATCTTGTCTTGGAAATATTTCCATTTCAATAACAATAGAGCTGTGTTATTAAGAGAACTGCTTTGTATCCATAGTCTGGATACAGCTGTTTTGCTATTCCCTTCATGATCGACTTTTAGGTTGTTTCTGATTTTCTGCATCCTTCAGCAAATATTCATGAATCTTGTCTTAGTGCCATGTGCCCAGCGCCCTTCCTGGAGCTGTGGATTTAGCAGTAAACAAAACCAAGTTCTCCTTGTGGACATTCAAGAAGACACAAACAATAAACAAAGACATGCACATATAATAAAATGTCATGTAGTGATAGGTACTACGAAGATCTGCAACGAAGGTGAGAGATCAGGTCAGAAAAGGCTTCTCTGAGGGCTTTCATTTGAGTCAAGACCCACGAGAAGTGAGGGAGGTTGCTCTGTAAATAGCAAGGGTACCAGCTGAGAAATGGAAGTGCTGGGTCAGGAGGTGTGTATATTGAAAGTGCCAAATCACCTTCTGAACTGTCTGTGACAATTCATACTCCTATTTGAAGCATGAAAGTACCCATTTCTCACATTTTTTCTAATAATTATTAACATGCTTCTTAATTTTTACCAATTCAGTGTGTGGAAAACTGGGGGTTTTTTTGCTTTAGTTTTAATTGGTATAAATTTCATGCTTGTGATTGTGCATATTTTATTTTAAAAATTTATTTTTTCTAGTGTCAACTTTTTAAAAAATCTTTATTGTTGAAAGTATTACATAGATCCTCCTTTCCCCCCCATAAACCTCTTCCAGCCCACTCCCGTCCTCCCTACCCCTCAGGCACTCACCACCTCATTGTCTGTATCCAGGGGTTATGTATATACACATACAAGTTCATTGATTGATCTCTTCCCACCCACCCTCCCCTGCCTTCTGTCTGAGATTCAACAGTCTGTTTGTGCATATTTTAATATGTATATTGGCCCTTTGAATTTGCTCATCTCCGACTTGGCAGTTCTAAATTTATAATAAATCTTTAATTTATTATATATTTCTAAAATGTGATTGCTATTGTGTAAAGAAGCTATGATGTGGGGTTTTTTAAGACTATGTTTTTAGAGCACTTTTAGGTTTGCAGCAAAATTGAGAGAGGAAAGTACAAAGATTTCCCATATACCTCATATCCACACACGCCCAGCCTCTGCCATTATCAGCCTCCACACCAGAGTGGTACATTTGTTATAATTGATGAACCTACATCAACACATTATAATCACCCGAAGTCCCTAGTTTACATTATGGGTCACTCTTGGTGTTGTACATATTGTCAGTTTGGACAAGTGTATAATGACATATTTCCATCGTTATAGTATCATGTAGTATCTTTTCACTACCATAACAACCCTCTGTGCTCCACCTATTCATTTCATTCTTCCCTTCCAACCCTGGGCAACTGCTGATTTTTATACTGTCTGCATAGTTTTGCCTTTTCCGGAATGTCATTAAGTTGGAATCATGCAGTATGTGGCCTTTTCAGATTGACTTCTTTAACTTAGTAATATGCATTTAATGTTCCTCCCTGTCTTGTCATGGCTTGATAGGTCATTTCTTTTTAGTGCTGAGCTATCCATTGTATGGATTTAATAGTTTTTCTATCCATTCACCTACTGAAGGACATCTGGGTTGCTCCAAGTTTTGGCAATTATGAATATGCTTGTACAGGTTTCTGTGTGGATATACAATTTCAACACCTTTGGGTAAATACCAAGGATTGTGATTGCTAGATTGCATGGTAAAGTCTAATTTTGTAAGAAACCATCAAACTGTCTTTCAAAGTGGCTGTACCATTTTGCATTTCCATCAACAATGAATGATGAGCCCTGGCTGGTTTTGCTCAGTGGATAGAGTGTCGGCCTGTGGACTGAAGGGTCCTGTGTTCGATTCTGGTCAGAGCACATGTCCAGGTTGTGGCTCAATCCCCAGTAGGGGGGTGTGCAGGAAGCAGCCAATCAATGATTCTCTCTCATCATTGATGTTTCTCTCTCTCTCTCCCTCTCCCTACCTCTCTGAAATCAATAAAAATATATTTAGAAAAAAGAAAAAAACAATGAATGATGAGCAACAAGGGATTTATGTATGCAAAAAAATGGAAAGGTGCACATACAGGGATGACTGAAGCATAGGGTGAGGGCATGAAGAACAGCTGAGTATGAGGCTAGAGAGATAAGCTGGACACCACTCTTTAAATTCTGATTTAATTTTATAATTTGGTAAAATTCAAAACCATTTCTGTTAAACTCTTGATTAGGATAACATTAAATATAATAAGTATGCCATAAATAG
Source organism: Myotis lucifugus (assembly GCF_000147115.1). Classification (NCBI taxonomy): domain Eukaryota; kingdom Metazoa; phylum Chordata; class Mammalia; order Chiroptera; family Vespertilionidae; genus Myotis; species Myotis lucifugus. The sequence continues at coordinate 3,082,767 of NW_005871126.1, forward strand.
TTATTAAATTGCATTAAATTGAGTTAAGTAATGTCACTTATTGAAGAATGGAGTAGATAAAAGTAATACAATGCAATATACAGTATGGGCTGGTTTTTAAACAATGTTAATAAAATTAAGAGTATAGTAAATCCAAGATGTGTGTTCCTTTTCAAAGTTAAAACTCAAGGAAGGAAGACTACCCTCTTCAAGAATAATCAGTCAGCTTTAAGACAGGGAACAGAAAATCAATTGCCCTGATTATTTTGGAGCTGTCTATTATTCACCTTAGTATGTGGTCCACTACAAAAATAGGGAAAGTTCCATCAGCCAGCAGAGCCCTTCGGCGCAGCAATAAGGAAGGAATTGTTTAAGGAAACAAAAGGGAACTGGAAGTATACTAACTGCTCTAGAATGTTGCTGGTGGAATGAGACCTAGAATGTAGGTCTGAGAACAGAATGGACATCGGAAGAATTTTCTCTTATTAAGGTCCAACAGTGTTTGAAAGGCAGAAGGAGATAATTCAGTACAGGTGGAGAAGTTGGATGTTTTAAAGAGGGGAAACCCACTTTGAACAAGAGTTCTTTAGAAAATGTGAAATAGCTTGTTCCATGACACAGTGGGGAAGAGGGACCACTTCTTCCTCTTAGAATTGCAACAAGGATAACATCCTATATAATAAAAAGCTAATATGCAAATTGACCAAACTGCGGAACAACAGGTCGCTATGATGCGCACTGACCACCAGGGGGCAGATGCTCAATGCAGGAGCTGCCCCTTGGTCATCAGTGCGCTCCCACAGGGGGAGCGCCGCTCGGCCAGAAGCCAGGCTCACGGTTGCTGAGTGCAGCGGCGGTGTCAGGAGCCTCTCCTGCCTCCACAGCAGCACTAAGGATTTCCAACTGATGGCTGCAGGACTGCAAGAGGGTGCAGACCAGCCTGAGGGACCCCCCGAGTGCACGAATTTCGTGCACCAGGTCTCTAGTTGAAGATATAAAGAAGGAGGTGTTGAAGGATAGATGCAGAGAGCTAGACAAATTACTTTAATGGTTTTGATCTTCTAAATAAGTATATCCCCTGGACACTTATATCACAATCAATGGGGAGTGCTGGATAAAAATTCATCTCCCTGGACAACTCTCATCAGAAAGTGATATCACATCATTCCAGCTATAGTTTGAGAACCACTGTTCAAACAAAGAAGAAAACTATCTGCAGTGTGTGTCTACATTATTGAGAAAGAATTACTGTTTAGGAGGAGAGATAGGGATGGGCAATTAAGAAGATGAAAGATTGCCTGGGAAGTGTGGCTCAATGGTTGAGCATCGACCTATGAACCAGGAAGGTCACAGTTCGATTACTGGTCAAGCGCATGCCCCATTTGCAAGTTCTATCCCCAGTAGGGGGAGTGCAGGAGGCAACCAATCAATAATTCTCTCTGATCATTGATGTTTCTATCCCTCCTCTCCCTTCCTCTCTTAAATCAATAAAAAAATTTTTTAAAAAGGATGAAAAATTTAAAATTTTCTAAGCAGAGCCTATTTGGAAGTTGGGAAATGGGAATTTCTGCTGGAGAAGCTAGCTCAGCTCCAAAATATGGTTCAATGTGCTTCCATGACTTCTTCTATGGTAAAGTGATTCCACCTAAAAATGCTGTGATCACTTCTCTATTTGTCAGAGCTCAGGAAATATTGCTACAGCAGGCTGCTGAAGTGAAGTCCAAACAAATTAGAGATGCTGAATCAAGGCCATGAAGAAAACTTGAGCAATTTCCCTTCCTTTGGACTTGAGAAACACACCTTTCATGGAAGGCAAGGTTAATAACACTGGTTGCTGCATAAAATCCTGTGGATTTGAGTATTCAGAATTTTGGTTTCACATATTTATGATGAGCCCTGCCAGAATGTCAGGCCAGACTCCTGCTAGTTGTGGCTCAGCTCCATTCTCAGATGCTGCTGCTCCTTCTTCAAATAACCTGAGATGGGCAGCTCCCCTTCCTGTGAAAGAAAACAAGGGTTGCAAGGCCCTAGCCTATTTTATTGTCTTTTTCTCTTTGTTTTCACTTGAGCTACTCCAGCAACTTCTTAATTGGTCTTTAGTTCACCAGCCTCCTCCTTCTTCAGAACATCTTCTGAACTGCCAGAGTTACCTTTCTTGACATGGACTGACCACTAAACAGATGGTGAAATATTTGTAACCCAAATGGTAAATCCTGTAAGTACTTACTGCTGTGAAGACTCCCCATCACCAGAGTGAAGTCCAAACAAATTAGAGATGCCCAAGTTTTTTGCCACATGCCTCACCTGTCACCACAACCTCCATCATTCCAGCCTTGCTTGTTACAGGAACACTGAATCCTCATCATTGTTTTAGTGCACTGTATACCCTTGTCAGTGACCAAAGTGTCCCCAAAATTGGGTCATTAAATCTTTAATTCTCCAATGTCTGACACATAGGATGTTTACCATGAATTTTAGGTGAACATAGTTGAACTTTCACTTCATATAATCTAAAGTGAAAGAACATAGGAAAGAAGTGTTCTTTGGTGCAAGCAACATGGGCAGCTCTTAGCATCATTTTATAACAAGTCTTTTTTCTATGTAATATTATAGTTATAAGATAGCATTGATTAATCTGAATACTTGTAGAATCATAGAATTTCAAAGTGAAGGAGTATTTTAGAAGGCGTTCCTTTGATTTGCAGATGAGGAATCAGTCCTGTGCTTATGTCAGACCATACAAATAGCTTTTATCAAAATCCTATTCAATAACCAAAACTTTTTGAATTCATGGGTATTAAACCATCCTTACATTCCAGGCAAATAAAATGTGGAAGAGAACAAAATGTGCAATGCACTTTAGTTAAGAGGAAATCTCATTAAGGACTCTTAACCTGAGTCTAGGTTGCTGAGGTGGGGAAAAGCCACGCTACATGATGAGAGAGAATTGGAAGTTCAAGGATGTATGAGCTATCAAGTCCATCAGAAGAACAACAGAGTGGGTGTTGATGTATTTCTTTTCTCCCAGGGTAATTGAGCCTCTTTTTCTCTTTAATAGGTTTCAGAACCTGCTGTGGTCCAGAAAGACATTTGTGGACAACATGAAAATTTATAACCACAGCTACATCTATATGCCTGCTTTTTCTATGAAGACAGGAACAGAGCCATCCCTCCGGGTTTATTATACACTGTCAGATGTCGGTGCCAATCAAACAGTGCTCTTTGCTAATCCCAACTTTCTGCGTAGCATTGGAAAGTTCTGGAAAAGTAGAGGAATTCATGCCAAACGCCTGTCCACAGGACTCTTTCTGGTGAGCGCAGCCCTGGGCCTCTGTGAGGAAGTGGCCATCTATGGCTTCTGGCCTTTCTCTGTGAATATGCATGAGCAGCCCATCAGCCACCACTACTATGATAATGTCTTGCCCTTTTCTGGCTTTCATGCCATGCCGGAGGAATTTCTCCAACTCTGGTACCTTCATAAAATTGGCACACTGAGAATGCAGCTGGACCCATGTGAGGATACCTCACTCCAGCCCACTTCCTAGGGACAGTGGAAAAAGGAAGAACTAAGCCAGGGTATTTTTGCTAGGTTTTCTACAGGACTGCAAAAGGAAGTGGTGCAGTTATTTCATGGATTTGCCTGGGCCACTTGCAAACAGCAACCGCAATCCAAAGGAAACTCTATTTTTAATGTTGGCTTGGAGGACAAATAGGAAGATGTTTTATGAAGTATTCAATAGCACATTGTGGATTTGCAACTAGTGACATTCTGATGAAATGATTGTTGGTCAAGCACATTTACATGGTTTAAATCGAGAAGGTACAGTTCACAAATAAGGCGGAACTCTAGCTGTTGAAGTTGAAGAGTTCATCAAGGTTAATAAAGGAAATTCCAGGGCAAAGTATTACTGATTATCAATATAAGCTGGCTTAATTAAAAAAAATTACTTATAAAGACTGAAATTCGAACCATAGATTTTTTAAAAATTATTATTTATTTTTGTCCTATTTAGGGGAAGTGAATAGGTAATGGGGTAGATTTTTTAAAAATCCCTTACTGAGTATTAAGGACATAAAACAATACAGCTGATATTGTGATTTGTTGAACCAACTGTATGTTAACTGTAGTCCCCCTCCATTTAAAAAATGTTAAATAAGAATTACTTCCTCCTCCTTTGTCAAGTCTACTTAGACAATGTGAAACATTGTTGAATTTAGACTGTGTTGTTTCACAGTCTGAATAACATGAACCATTTTTCCTCCTCCTCAGAATGTAGGGCATACATTCAGTTTTAGGTCTGCATTTTGTAAGCCTGTTTGCATTATTGTTATTTTAGTGCACAAAGAGTACAAATGTGAATGCGTTATTTATTTGCAAATTATTTGCATAATTGTCTTTATAATTTAATGTTCAGAGATGAAGTAAAGCACAATGTGGTAAACTTAGTCTCTGGAAGACAGATTGGAAGGCTCCTCCCTTTTCTATCTATCATGGTATATTCACTCTGAGATAAAGCATATGCGCGCGCGCACACACACACACACACACACACAACTTAACAAAGCTCATTCCCATGAATCCACATGACTGGTATTTCAAAAATCTGTAACCAGTGTTGGAGAGTTCCAAATGTATTATGTACCTACCCACCACACCCTGATATGACAAACCAGCTTACTGGTTGCTGCTCATAATGCTTATACCAGCTTGAGATGCAAACTTTACCCCCAAAATGCTTACCCCAAATGAACAGAGTTGTTTTACTCATTCTGACTCTCTCCATCATATCACGAATGGACCCTGTGTTGAGTATGATCATATTAGGTAGATTCATACAAGTAAAGGGGTGTGAATTAGTAGCTATCTAGTCTCATAGTAGCAGATAGGACTACTTTGAAAGCCAAACTCTGACAGACTACGAGCAGCCAAATGTGTTTACATATAAGAGAAAGGTAAAGGAAGCCTTTTATTATCTTTGTTCTTTGAGATGCCTTATTCTAATAGGAGATGCTAGAACTCACTATCTTTATTTTTTTAAGTATCACCAAAATTTAGGTAAATTGTGCCAAAAAGTTGTTTTATATTTTAATGGTAGAAATTTAGTACACAATACAGATTAAGTCAGGTGGCATTTTAAATGGTAGGTTAATCTAAAAGTTATCAGGATAACAATGCCCTTGGGAAATATCTACATCATCGAAATAGGCAATTTCTAAATAAGATTGAATATCAAGGTTATTATAGAAATCAACAAGTGAAATGTGAGTGGCTGATAAAACACAGATTATACTGATACTTAGAAAGTTAAGAATTTTAGAGCATTGATTCTGTGCAGAACTGATTGGCTATTTTGATGCAATATGGCAGGAAATATGTAGTAAGGATGTACTATTGAGTGAGCTGTGTTAAATATGCTCTAAACATGCAATCCTGAATATATTTCCTCTTTTGAGCTATTGTTATTATTTAATAATTACCTTAGAAAAGAATACATTGTGACCTATACACTTATTCGGAAATATTAAAGGGCTAAAAAAACCCCACATACAAATGTTAATAAAATATGTCATTCAGATTAGTGTTTAATTGTTAAAATGTAATTAATGAGCTCCATAAAACCAGAGAATCACAGTTCCATTGAAAGTACTATCTGGAAATGTTTCATCTTGTTATGATTCCTGGGATAGATTTGTGCAATAGGTTTGTACAATGTTTCGTTATAAATTTGTGGTTTCTGAAAGGCAAGACCGATCCCAAACTCATAATGTTTACTTGGACCATTGCTTCTCAAATGGGGTGATGCTCTTCCTCCATCTGGTGACATTTGGCAATGTCTGGAGGCATTTTTGATTGTCATGATTTGGAGAGTGCTACTGGCATCTAGTGGGTAGAGGCCAGGGATCCTGCTAAACACTCACAATGCACAGGTCAGATTCCCCACTAGAAAGAATCATGCAGTCTAAAATGTCAATAGTGCCAAGGTTGAGAAGCCCTAGATTAGACCAAAATATTTTGATGGGTCCATAGTGTTTTCACTTAGGGATACATACACATGCTCATGTCATTGAAAGTGTGATGACAAGTTAATGAGAATATTTTCTTAGGGTAGATTAAAGTTTGGCATTACTTTAGAGGTATGCCATACATATTTCTGTGGTTAGTTAGATGTATCTAAACCTAAGCTTGTGAGTATATGTGCTTATGTGTGTGTGTGTGTGCATGTGTGTGTAGAATAAACTTGTGCATCTATCCTTTTAAAATACACGTGTTCCTAAGTAAGGATGTCTCTAGAATTATCCTACAGAATACTCGGAAATCTCTATTACTACTAAGATACTGAATTCTAAACTCTCATTATTTTGTTTTTCTGAAATTGAGGACTTTAGAATTGTGCCTCAAACTTTGCCAAATTTAGTCAATTACATTTTTATACTACTGGCCCTTAAGATTCATCTCAGAAGATATTCAAGTTATGGTAGACACATTCAATAAAAAAGAACTTAATCACTTTCAATGCATCTGCAAGAGAAGGCATTACTATGTCTAAGTTTTAAAGTTATTTAGTGAAAAATTAGATGGCTCCAAGAGGGCTAAAGAAAGGGTGAAAGAACTGAAAATAAGTTCCTGATGAGTCTTTTTATTAGCTCTAATTTGAGAATTGCATTGATGCTGAGGATCATGAATGAGGATGACCTCTGTTTAATTTTTATTGCACTTCATGAAATTGAGATAGGTGAAAGATTAAGTCATTCATAGAAAGAAATAATTTTTTATTTTAACTTTTTATTTTTGTTGAATTTATTGGGGTAACATTGGTGAATAAATTTACATGTTTGAGATGTACAATTCTATAATACATCACCTATATATTGTATTGTGTGTTCACCGTTCCAAACCAAGTCTCCTCCCAACATCATTTATCCCCCCCTATACCCTCTTCCACCTCCCCCTCTGATAATCACCATACTTTGTGTGTATGAGTTGGGATTAAGAAAAAAAAGCAAAATAATTTTTATATGAAAGATTTTTATATGAAGAGGACATTGGACATGACAGCTTTATATAGAGTATTTGACCAGCAGTTTATATGACACTGTGCATCTAACCTGCAACTAGCACAAGAAGTTGAAGAGTTCTTCCTGAATTTTGTCTCTGTTTAATTCACTTTTAGCTATTTTAACAAAGACAAATGATCCAAAATGATCCAGGTGATCCCGAATGGCAGATGTTCAGACAATACTCTGTGTTTGGCTTTATGATGTCTCATGCCCTTCTTTTGGCTAAAAACTTTGTTTAAGTTAAATATAAATTATACCTGAAGCAATGGACCACATGGCTTAAAAGTCTACTTGGGCCCTGGCAGATTTGGCTCAGTGGATAGAGCGTCGGCCTGCGGACTGAAGGGTCCCAGGTTCAATTCCGGTCAGGGGCACATGCCTGGGTTGCGGGCTCTGTCCCCAGTAGGGGGCATACAGGAGGCAGCCCATCAATAATTCTCTCACATCATTGATGTTTTTATCTCTCTCTTTCTCTCCCTTCCTCTCGAAATCAATAAAAAAAAATTTTTTTTAAAGTCTACTTGGGCCACCTGGTGTGGCTCAGTGGTTGAATGTTAACCCAGGGACCAAGAGGTCACGGTTTGATTCCCATTCAGGGCACATGCCTGGGTTGCGGGCTCGATTCCCAGTGTGGGGCGTCCAAGAGGCAGCCCATCAATGATGTTTCTATCTCTCTATCCCCTTCCCTCTCTCTGAAAATTAATAAAAGCATATTTTTTAAAAAAATCTACTTGGAAAATAACTGAAGAAATTCTAGAATTCTAAATTTACCAAAAATAGTTTTAATTAGTCAAAATATTTACAGGAGTATTACAGATGACTTCAAGTGGAAATGATATCAATCACATTCCTTTTGTCAGCAATGATGATAGTTGTATACTATGCACAGCCTCTTATTTCTTTGTGTGGAAAATTGGTGACCTGTCATTTTAATTTGTATGTTTAAAAATATGGACTTTGTGAAAATTTTTAACTGTGAAATCTTGTTAGGAGCAACCTAAGAGGAAGAAATGTCACAGCCCATTTAAGCTTTTATAAAATTCTTACTGTGTTGTATGAAAACTTTCTCACCAGAACCAGGGAACATACCTGTTCTGTGTTTGTAGAGTTCTAGTGATCAAAGCTATAAAGATTTTTGTGGGAGCTGGGGGACAAGTATGTGGAGAAGTAAGGACTGAGAGCAAACCTGTGCTTTGTATTTCTTCATCTTCCAGTGTAGGTAGAGGTTGACTCTCCGAGTGTATGACTTCCGGTGGGTACACATCAGGGCTGGAAGCAGGTAAATCACTCCAGGAACCTTCAGTTTAGGTCAAGCTTCTAACACCGTCAACAGTAACTATAAATATGACCAGTGGTTTTGACAACTTCAATCCACTGTGTGCTAGGCAGTGGATGAGGCAAGTGGAAAGGAGGAGACAGCCCTGCTCTCAAGCTCTCAGGATACAAAGGGTCAGAGAAGACACTGTGCTTGACCTTGGCTTTCAAGCACTGCCTTTCTCTGTCCAATCCCGTGGCCTCACTGTGGAGAGGAGCTAGTAGCCTTGTGACTAGAGAGCTGGTGTGGAAATTTGCTGAGAAGCTTAAAATTTTACACTGTCTTATATAAGGTGTTCTTTTTTGTTGCTGTTGATTTTTCCCCCCTCAAATTTGTGCTTCTAAATGTGGGTGTCTTGTGACAGAGTTCTAGTCACCCTGACCTAATTATGGCCCTGCCAGTGATTATTAAAAGTGGAGCTCCTCCCAACCCCCACTTTCAGATGGATTTTCTGAGTCCTTGAAGATAGGGACACGGTAATATTCCACCAGTTCCTACAGAGCCTTTTCTGAAGCCCTGGAGACGAACCCAGAGAAATCCCGAAGCTTAGAATGTCTGTTTATAAACTCCAAAATGTGAGGCCATATAATACTGAGGTTAAATAAGTAGAAGGAAATATATATGAATCTACAATTGCCATAACCTTTTTCCTTCCTATCTTAAGAAAATGGTTTCTGTCGGCATTACCCTCAGCCTAGTCTTGTCCTTCGAATTTTTTACATGCATCTTAGAGGTGAGAGATTGAAGCAGGTGCATGAATGGAAAGCTCATTCAAACACAACACAACCTCTGCTTGCCATTGCAATAGGAAAATATATGGTTATGTTTCCTTCTAAGTTTCTTCCTTCTGGTGCCTGCATTTCTGATTTATTCTATCTCTAACAAACAAGTAATAAATAACTTATTATAAATTGGCTTATAATGCCTGTGAGCATTTGTGTGATAGCCAAAGCCTATAACTCTACCTTTTTTAAAGTAAAAATAAAAGACGAATTATATTTTGTTGATGCTCACTCATGTACCTACCTCCTCTGTGTTCCTATTGATCTGGACTTTGTGGTGACATTCTTTCTGATTTTGCTTTCCTTTTGAAGTTGTGGGATATAAGCAATGTTGCAGAGCTGTCTAGGAGTTTTATAAAATAATACTCCAATATATTGATCATGTTTCTTTCTGCTCTTATGTAATTAGATTTTCTCTAGATATTTGCCATTTCAAAAGTACATGCTTCACACAATACCAATAAATATCTACAAGATGTGATTTTATCCAGGGTAGAGAAATTCAGGACTCAGATATATCTGTTTTTCTCTGCACAGTAAGAGAAATGGATACAATATTAAAAATAGTTTAACCAAAATGAAAAAAAGGAAGATAAAAATCAGGGTTTTAATTGTGAAGGATCATTAGAAGGGATCTTAGGAGGTAGCTAAGCAGAGAGCACAGAGGCTTTTGTCCTTCAGTGCAGTTCCCAAAATAGAACTTTTCCAGACATTTTAAAGGAAACGTACTGTCATGCAGTTGTTGTGCCTAACGATGAAAGGTGCTGGAGGAAGCAGTGTGAGAGCCAGACTGAGACACTTAGGAAGAAAACAGAAGAGGGGGACCTCTTTACCTCCTAGGACTCACAGCCTATAGCTTCCCCACTTCCGGCCCTCTCCAGTTGTGCTCTCCTTGGCATTTGAACCTGGACGTGCAAACACTCCCATGTTCACATTCACATTTAGATCTGTCATGATGAGGGAGCAATAGGAGGAAATTGACACCTTCAAACATGGTTGCATGGCCACCTGATGCTACGCATAGTGAGTTTAAAAGCTTTATAGTCCTCTGTTTCCCCTATTACTTTAGTAACAGGCTAAATAATGATGAAAGGAAACGTAGATGGGTTTTCTCCCCTATGTTCTTGTGTACACACATGTACACACACTGCATTATTTATGCCCACTGAAAAGAGAAAGATGGTTGACCTGGTGGGAAGGTGGCAGAGGATACATTCACTTTTTTTGGCTTGGCTCCCACTTTCTTATCTATTTTCTTCATGTACCCAGTCACTTTAAAGGTGTAACCATGTCTGTTCCAAGTTGTATCTTTGTCATCAGCAAGAACTCTCTCGAATGTAGTGAATGTGACTTTTATATAAATGCACAATATAGTATTTAGGCCTTGGGGACCTCTGATAACAGTATGTAAATATCCTTTCTTGAAGCTATAGAACCTTCTCATCGAGAGCTATAGGCGATAGTTACAGGAGGATGCAGAGATTAAGAATGTTTTCTCCAGTGAATTCTAGCATTCTTGGAAGCAAAGAATCAATTGGCTTCTGTTTCTCATTCATTCATAAGTACCCATTCTTTGGGCTTTCTTGTTGGTAGGTTGGTGTAGATATTCCTTCATAATATACAGGATTGATAATTCGGGATGATTGATGGCCACAGGGGTACATCGGAGTCAGAGATACTAGAAGGAAGACAGAGAGAACAGACAAAGGTAGCTGCATTGCAAAGCTTGCTTAATTTTTAAAACGTCTGGAATATTCTAGAACTCTAATTACCGTACAGCATAATTGGTCTGAAAAGCTTTGAAAAAGAAAGTTTCTCTAAGATCTCTAATTCAGTGATTGCACATTATATTTCATTCCACAGGTGTGCAAGCTATTTTTCAAGAGCAAATTTGCAAAGGCTAGAGGTAAGAGGCAAATAGAAAAATTCAATTCTCTCCTTTCTCAAACAGTATATAGTCTGACTACTAGTTGATGGATGCAATTATTCTAGAAAAGGCTTTAGCTTAGAATATAAAATGAAATCACCCTTGAAGTGTACATGGAAATACTACTTCTTTCTAATGAAGCCACAGTCTGCTGGCAGGAGGTGTGGGGAAAATCAGTGCTCTTCATTCCTTCTTTTTCACCTAAAATAGAGCAGGTAAGAAAAAAACTTTAATTGGTACTTTTTATAGTGTGACTTGAAAAGAAACACAGTACCTATCTCTGTTGGTTCTGCTTGAGTTATTTCTTTCCACAGACTCTAAATGCAATGTCATAGGAGGAGGTTTGCTGTAAAAACATGTCTTTTCCTTTGGTGTGTTCATTGTAATTATGGCTGGTAGTGAGAAGGTTCACTAGTAAGTCTCAATTTCTCTACCTCCCTTACTTGGAGAAAATTTGGAAATGTACCCTGTGAATAAAATATTTTTTAAAATACTTTGTCAAGTCTTTTTATTTCCCTGAAGTGAATGGGTAATCCTATTTCCTTTTCTATTCCTCCTTTATTTCATATCCATATCAGCTATACTGATTTTATTTTTTTCTTCTGGATGAAAACTCATGCTGCTTAGTGAGAAAATTACTTTAGAAATACAGAATTATAGATGCCATAAATAGAACATAAGAGCACTACTGGTACCTCTTACGTGGGTGAAAGAAACTATCTATTGGGCAAATTAAAATAGAAAGAATTGAACATTTATTTATTTAATAGGACATGTACGCGAGCCTACTTTTTACAGCAATAAAATCTTTCCTGTACGTAATGAGTCAATATCTGTATGTGTGTCCTAGAGATACTTTAATAAATTCCTAATAAGATTTAAAACATTTAGATTCCCCTTCTGTTCACATGGGTGACTCTGACAAACCCAGGTGTGCCTTCTCGTCTGAATTATTTAGGTAATTGCTTCAAACTCCCATTTCCCTTGGGCTCTGGTGGCCCAATTCTGCCCAACACTTTCACAGAGGGAGGGACATCAGAAGAGTGACCTTGGTCCATCTTTGATCATACATTTCTCCTCAGACATTGATCAAGGTGTTTATGCAGATGTTACTAATTCTTTGACTTTATTCTCACATAACAGCCTTTTGGGCTACAGCTATTTTAGGAAAGGACATTCTATTACCTAATGTTAAAACTCCATTATGTTAAATCTGAGTCATTTGGGAGGGGAGGCAGAGCTCTAGTATAAATGTAGATATGCTAACCTATTCTCAGACCATATGAGGGAAACAGATTTAACTTGTTTTCAACAACTATCATTAAGTTAAAAAAAAATATTGCTGAGTCCTGCTGTTCTGCTTTGTTTCGATTTAAGCATTCAAAAACAGATATTAAGAATCCAAAGGCATTAATTACTCAAGAATTCCTAAACCTTAAAGGAGGGTAATTACAAGTCACAGACTATATTTTTACTTGAAAACTGATTATTTTGGATACACAGTCAGATTCTTGATGATATGAAGAACTAAAGATGTAGGCTGATTGAATTGAATCTTGATCAGGAGACCATGGGATGAAGTAGAGACTATATCTAATTACATATAACATTTGTAATTCTAAGACATATTATCTTGTTTTGGGGATTTTGAAAATATGAGGAAACAAGCCCTTTGTTATTTCTTTCATATAGAATGAAAGTATTTCGTTCCTTCTCAAGAGTTATAGTTTCCAGACATGAATTTAAAAACCTCAATATTTGGGAATTTTTTCATGATAAACAATGCAATCAAAAGTTAGATTACAAAGCAATTAAGAGTTTATTGGTCTTGCCCAGCCAGCATGGCTCAGTGGTGAACCAGGAGGTCATGGTTCGATTCCCAGTCAGGGCACATGCCTGGGTTGTGGGCTCAATCCTCAGTGGGGGGTGTGCAGGAGGCAGCCAATCAATTATTCTCTCTCATCTTTGTTGTTTCTATCTTTCCCTCTTTCTTCCTCTCTGAAACCAATAAAAATATACAGTATATTTTTAAAAAAGAGTTTATTGGTGTTAAGATAGACTTCAAGCAAGAATATTCCAACCTTTTGTGTAGGGAAAGGGGAACAGTAAGAAAGGAGTATGAGTATCTATTGGGTGGGTCCACCATAATCAACTTTCCATCAGGTGGATTGCTGATCTCCTGGAAAATGGTTTCTTCTGAGGGTTTAACGTTGGCCTTGCTAATATTTGTTGGGCACTCAGCAGGGGTGGAAGCCAGATTATTGATTCCATGCAAACCTCCATACCTGCCACTTTGTATAGAAGTCTGTTGAGAAAGTGGTGGAGTGTTTAATGCCTTGAGAGGTCAAGAGTAGTTATCATGGAGCATACACAAATTTCTCACTGAAATAGGCATTTATTTTGGATTTCCCTTTCTTGTCCTCAATTCTTCTGCCAGTACCACCATCTATGCACTTACAGAATGACTAATTTGCCATATTGTGATCATATTATAACATGCAACATACTTTTGACCAAGGGACACATTTTATAGCAAAAAGAAGTATAGAAAGGACCTATGCTTATGGAATTACCAAGTATTGTTTTTTTACCATATCCTGTAAAGCACTCATTTTCAATGGGAGTGATATTGCCTCCACAAGAAAAACAATGGTTTTAGGAGGGGGAAAAATCTTAGATATTACAATGATACCTAAATTTAAAAGTTTCATTTGGGGCAACGATAGGGGAATAATGAAAAAAGGTAGACAAATGAGTGAAATTTAAGAAAAAATAAATTGAATAAAACATTTTTTAAAAAAATCTTGTAAATTAGCAGTTAGGCCTAGTGGCTTAATCAGATTCAGGTTCAATATTTTGGTCAAGATAACTTCATAAGTGGTGTTCTTTTATTTGGCAATCTTCAATTAAGAATTGACAGAGTGAACAGCTTATGTACAATAGAGATTTGGGTTTTTTAAACTCCAATTTGAAGGAATAAATGTCACCAAAAGGAACAACACCTGTGGTTTCTTCACTTCCTAGACATCATTAATAGAGGAAGCATCCTATCTAATCCTATCTAATAAAAGGGTAATCTGCAAATTAACCATCACAAAGATGGTGGCACCCAGTCCTCTCAGCCCTGCCGGAGTCCCCCAGTCCTGGGGGTGGCCGCTGAGAGTGGGCAGCATGAGAGGCCTGGCAAAATGCTTGCTTCGTGCGATGAGGCAAGCATTCTGTGCCTGGACACGGAGGGAGGGCCTCCTGGCCAGGCCAGGCATAGACGGGAGGAGCAGCCCTGCAGGGCACCTGGCAGGCCTCACAGCCCTTGGTGGGTCAAGGATGGGATGAATCATGGAGCCCCAAGTGCAGCCGCCAGTGCTGCCAGACGATCGCCTTGCCAGTGCATTCGGAGAGCGGGGTCTACGGCACAGCCCTCCTCTGAGTCTCATGCTGTTAAAACAGGCTGGAGGTCCAGGTGACGCATGTCAGAAACCACTCACGCAGGGGAAAGCCCGTACTGCCTGCTGCCTCACGGTCACCTTATGGGGAGGACCCTCCCTTTCACGGCCGCCCGGCTTTTCTTCCCACCTGGGAGGGTCACATGCTCACCTGCCAGGAGTGGGAGCTCTCAGGAGCACCCAGCGTATAGAGGGCCTCTTGCTCCTGCTTTTCCCTGCTGCTGTGTGCCCACAGGAGAGGCCAGCCTCCTGTTGGCAGGTGGCATGACAGAGGCGGGACACGTCCTGGAAATGTACTGCAATAGGCTTAGGAAGTTACAGTCTAGAGCCAGTCTCCTGCCAGTCATTACTCCTGAGGTGTAGCTGCCAACTCTCTTGATTTTGTGTGTCCTTTACCTCGGCACACACATGCATGCACATCTGTGATATATATATATATATATATATATATATATATATATATATATATAACACACACATCCAATCTTTTCCCACATACGCAGCTCAGACACCTGCAGGGAATCACCAGGCGTTATTCCACAGGTTCCAGGTAGTTGGCATTTCCTACTGAATGGAGTTGGGTGTGGAATTTATGATGTAACTAACCCAATTGCATGCAATGACAGTGAATGTTCTGCCTGGTGGCCTGGCTGTCTTGCAGCACCCAGCCGCGGAGGGCCTCTGGCCAGGGAGGGCAGTTGGGGGCATCAGGCTGGCTGGGGAGGGTAGTTGGGGGCCATAAGGCCAGCAGGGGAGGGCATTTGTGGGTGATCAGGCCAGCGGGGGGGGGGCAGCTGGGGGCAAGCAGTCCAACGGGGGGGGGCAGTTGGGGGCGAGCAGGCCAGCAGGCAGAGTGGTTAGGGGCAATTGGGCAGGCAGGCCGGTGAGCGGTTAGGAGCCAGCAGTCTCAGATTATGAGAGGAATGTCTGACTGCCGGTTTAGGCCCGATCCTACAGGAACATCTCCCGGCAGTCGGACATCCCTTGATGGGTCCCAGATTGGAGAGGGTGCAGGCTGGGCTGAGGGACAACCCCCCCCCCCCAATCATGCACTAATTTTGTGCACTGGGCCAGTATTGATTCTATAAAAAGACTAGATTATCTTGAAGGCTTGGTTGGTCAGAACTTCTCAAGTCCATCAACTAGGAAATTCTAATACTGAGGATACCCCTTCACTCACGTTTTCATTCACTCAGTTATTTAATTCATTGAATAAGCAGGTTTGAAGCTATGGGCTCTGCATTTGAACAGGCCTTTGGAAGCCTAGAAACATATTCAAAGGGTCACGGGTTGTTTTTGTAAAATTTAAATGAGATTTTAACCACAACCATTTAATGACTGTGACTTTTTCACTCTATTGTCATCTGTGTCATACTTTCCTTGTGCTCAGTAGTAACGAAGTGGTCACAGGCACTTTTAGGATCCAGCCAAGGGAAATTGAATTGGAAGACCTATTTAGTGAGGGCTTCCTGGGAGGAAAAAAAAAGTTAGAGAAATGCTGATCTAGAAGCAGCTGCCTCACAGAAAGTTGGCAGGGCCTGATTTAGGAGGCTGTGGTATGATCTTCCAAAGTGTGGTATCTGTTTCAGACAGTGACCAATTTCTCCCATTATGATATTTGGAACATATTTAGAATATTTGAATCTGGGGACCAAGGGACGAAAGTAGAAGAGACTTCCACAAATTATGATATTTTGTGCGTTTGTTGTTGTTTAATTCAAAATATTTTTAAATTACCTTGTGATTTTTTTTAACCTGTGTTTTTAGAAGTTTGTTTTAATTTCCAAATATAGAGTGTCTCCCCAAAAGGTGTTCAGACAAAGTATGTAGATTCTGATACATTTTGAAAATGAAGTGTATTTTAAATACTGCTTTATAATTATTCAAAGTGTGTATACATTTTGGGGGACACCTGTTTATAAGGGATTTAGTACTACCTTTAGATTCTCATTTTTTTATCTTTCTTTTTGAATTTTTTTTTTATTGATTTCAAAGAGGAAGGGAGAGAGAGAGAGATAGAAACATCAATGATGAGAGAGAATCATTGATCGGCTGCCTCCTGCATGCCCCCCACTGGGGATCGAGCCCACAACCCAGGCAGGTGCCCTGACCCGGAATTGAACCATGGCCACTTGGTACATAGGTCAACACTCACCCACTGAGCAATGCCGGCTGGGATTTTTATCTCTTTCTAATATAATTCTGTCATGATCAGAAAATATACTATTTTAATTTTTTTAAATTTATAGAAACTACTTTTATGGCTCAGCTTCAATGAGTACTTCAAAAGGATGCATATTCTACAATTGTTGGCAGCAGTGTACTGAACAAGTTTATTAGCAAGTCTATCCTCACTAACATTTTATCTATTCTTCTATCAATTCCAGAAAGAAAAGTCTCCTAGTATTATATGTCCATTTCTCCTTTAGTTCTATAAACTTTAGCTTTATATACTTTGTAATTCTGTTGTAAACTACATACACCAAGGAGTCTGACTTTATGCTAAATAACTTTGTGTGATCCTTCATGCCCATCCATAGGCAATTCCAAAGCTTTGCCTGGCAGGCCTCATTGGGAAGCTGTCCTTCCCCCACCAGATTTGTACACAGCCAATGCATTGTTTTTCTGGAGTGAATTGCAATCAAGGACTCAGGGCCACCTGGGACAGCCATTCTCATATGCAGGCCTACATTCCTAGCCCAACACCTTCATCTGAAGGCCTCTTTATCAGGGCTCTCAGCTAAGGCACCTTTCTCTACTCTGGCTTCGTACCTTTCGCTCCTAGCCCTTCCCTCTCTCCTTCCTCCTGATCCACGTGTCCATACAGATGCAGGAGCCTTTTGTGTAGGCCTCCTTGGCAGGGAGCCTATTTCCCCACCTACTCTGCATCTACCCAGCTCTCACCCAGTGCCATTCCATGAGAAAAAATACAACCCTGTTTCTTCTAATGTTACTTTTAAATTACAGTTTACATTCAATATTATTCTGTATTTGTTTCAGGCGGGCAGCAGTGTGGTTAGACAATCATATAGTTTACAAAGTGTTCCCTACCTGGCACTGTGCACAGTTACTACAATATTAATGACTATGTTCCCCTATCGTGTACTTCACTGTTTTGTGTGTTGTTGTTTTTTTAATTTTTGTTTATTGATTTGAGAGAGAGAGAGAGAGAGAGAGAGAGAAACATCGATTTATTATTCCACTTATTTATACATTTATACAGTCATTGGTTGCTTCTCGTATGTGCCCTGACCAGAGATGGAACCCACAACCTTGCTGTATGGGTACGATGCTCCAAGCAATTGAGCTACATGGCCAGGGCCTTTGTGACTATTTTGTAACTACCAATTTGTACTTTTAAATCCCTTCACTTTCTTACCCAATCCCCCAATGCCCCTCTGCTCTGGCATCCATCAGTCTGTATCTATGAGTCTGTTTCAATGTTCTTTGTCTATTTTGTTTTTTCAGTGGTGCCTGCTTTTGCTTCTTGCTTGCAATATCACAAGGATAGTAAGTGAATAAGGCTTGATTGTTACCTTCAATTTGGCTCATTGTCCTAATTGACCACCTCGACACTTGATTGCTTGAAATATACATGACATATTTTCTTCATGAATTGACCATTTTATTATTAACATTTAGGAGAATATAAATATTACTAGAGGCCCGGTGCACCAAAATTTGTGCACTGGGGGGGGGGGTCCCCCAATACTGTCCCGTGTTTTATTAACTTTTTGATAACCTTTGATAAATATCAACTTTTTAGTTTAGGACTATTTCCCGGGTTGCCAGAGGGCTGTCTCTATCCCTATAGTGCACCCCTGGTCAGGCTCAGAGCAGGGGCCGAATTGGGGGAGTAGGGGCGCCGCCCCGTCAAGCACAGAGCAGGGCGGATCGGGAGGTTGTGATTCCACCCTCAGTCACCGCTCAGGGTAGGGCCGATTGGGGGGTTGGGGCGCCAACCCGTCATGCACAGAGCAGGGTGGATCGGGAGGTTGCAATGCCACCCTCAGTCACGCTCAGGGTAGACTGATTGGGGGGTTGGGGCACAGCCCCCTGTTACACTCAAGGCAGGATCGATGGGGAGGTTGCGGCGCCACCCCCTGTCACGCACAGAGCAGGGCCGATCAGGGGGTTGGGGCGCTGCCCCCTGTCACTCACAGAGCAGGGCCGATCAGGGGGTTGGGGCGCTGCCCCCTGTCACTAAGAGAGCAGGGTCCATCAGGGGGGTTGGGGCGCTGCCCCCTGTCACTAAGAGAGCAGGGCCCATCAGGGGGTTGAGGAGCTCCCCCCTGTCACTCACAGAGTAGGGCCGATAGGGGTGCTGGGGCACCGCCCCCTGTCACACACAGAGCAGGGCGGATCAAGGGGTTGGGGCGCTGCACCCTGTCACACTCAGGGCAGGGCCAATGGGGAGGTTATGGCTCTACCCTGTCACACACAGAGCAGGGCCGATCAGGGGGGTTGGTGCGCTTCACCCTGTCACACACAGAGCCGCAGGGCAAATCGGGGGATTGGGGGAGCTCCCCTCCTATCAGGCACAGAGCAGGGCTGATCAGGGGGGTTTGGGCGCTGCCCCCTGTCATGCTGATCCCGGTGCCGGGAGCCTCGCTGCTCCGCTGATCCCGGTGCCGGGAGGCATATTACCCTTTTACTATATAGAATAGAGGCCTGGTGCACGGGTAGGGGCCGGCTGGTTTGCCCTGAAGGGTGTCCTGGATCAGGGTGGGGGTCCCCACTGGGGTGCCTGGCCAGGCTGGCTGAGGGGCTGAGGGCTGTTTTCCCGCTGGCAGTTGACTAAAAGCTCCCAACCGCTCCTTGTTTTCTTTTTTTTTTTTTTTTTATTATGGGCCAGCTTTAGCTCTGAGGCCTCGCTGCTGAAAACATGGATACAATGTTGCGGTCCGGGGCTGACTGAAAGCTGGTTTTGTTTAGCTTCTTATTTGCAACATAGTAATAGTTGCTTAGAGTTGCAGTTGAGAGTCCGGCAAGTAAGGCGGGGAACGTTGGAGTCCGCAGTCACTGGAATAAGCAAGACTCCCTGCTCGCTTCCAGCTGCCTGGCTGCCGGCCGCCATCTTGGCTGACAGTTAATTTGCATAGGATATGCTGATTAGCCAATGGGAAGGGTAGCGGTCGTACGCCAATTACCATGTTTCTCTTTTATTAGTGTAGATAATATAAATAAATATTAAGATAAATACATAAAATTCTCCTTTTGAAATCTACTTTGTCTGACATTAATAAAAATCTATGAGATTTCTTATTATTTTCATGGTATATCTTTTTACTTTCACCCTATTTTTTGTATTTCTTTTTGAAATGCATTTCTTATAAACTCAACCATGCCAGCACCCTGATCTCAGACTTCTAGCCTACCCAATGGCATTTTTGGAGATCTCATTCTTAGATTTCACGTCGTGGCTTAAAATTAAATATATGGAGATAATTGTCCTCTCATCAGTAATTATGCATGTTATCATAGTGACATGCTGATTTTTATCACTTTACTCACTCTCTTGATCTCTTTCACACCTTTAACATTGTCAAGATAATTTTGAGGATGTTTATGCCTTAGAGTTTCACCAGAATTTTCAACTTACCATCATTACTGTTTCTTTTTTTTTTTCTCAAATGAATCATGTATCATTGCAAGTAAACAGCTTCTATTCTAAATTGTCAGGAAGGTGCTGACAAATTCACATCTTATTGGCAGTCTTGCACAATGCACGAATAGATTACATCAGTTTGTCATTGCTCTGAAGTTTCTTTTATCTATTCAGAGGGACAGATGCAAATTTTCCTCCCTCTGGTTGCATTGCTTGACACCTGATAAGCAATCTTTTTGCAGAAATCTCAGTAATAGAATATAATACAGCTCTATCAATTTATAGGTATCTTAGTTGTTTTGTAGCACAATCTTGAATTCTCCCCCAAAAAGGATCAGTTTATACTAATCAACTTATATCCCACAATTTCCTGCCTTTTTGCATAGACAATAGGTTTGTCATAATGCCAAAGTATAGCTCTCTCTATATGTATATGTATACACATGTATATCTACATATGTAGATATGTATATGTTAAGATACATCAGATGGCAGTTAAAGTTTAAAGAAATGGTACAAACAATGCCCATAACTCAACTGATGCTAGATTTAGAGATTGAGAAGTATTACAACTGAGTTTGCACACATGTAGGCAATGACAACTGTCATAATTACTGCAGAACGGAGTGTGATAGTAAGAGGCATCAATTGTAAGATGCAGTTTGATGGCCTAGCTGACATGGCTCAGTGGTTGAGCACTGACCTGTGAACCAGGAGGTCACGGTTCAATTCCTGGTCGGACGGGTTGCAGGCCCGATCACCAGTGTCGGGCGTGCAGGAGGCAGCCAATCAATGATTCTCTCTCATCATTGATGTTTCTATCTTTATTTCCCTCTCCCTTCCTCTCTGAAATCAATAAAAGAATCTATAATAATAAAAGGGTAATATGCTAATTAGACCAGATGTCCTTCCTGACGAAGCTGGGGCAGAGGGAAGCCAGTCCGGGTGCCGGATATATATACATTAAAGATGCAGTTTGACTTCAAGAATGTTAAAATGTGAAAAGGTGTGTCTTACAGTCAATGATACACTTTATCGTCCATCACTGGGGTGAAAGGAAAGGCTTTTGGAAGGAGGCTTACACACAAGTCAGTGGGCCGTCGTGGACAGGTAATGAGTTCTAAGATTCTAAAACTGATCTTTCCCCTCTGAAGAAGAAATCTGGGAGGTGAGAAAAGAAAAGAATCTGGAATGAAAGGAGTGATTCAGAGAACTGTTCATTCTTGTTTACCCGGGCTCTTGCAGACAGCTGTTTTTGCACACTAGGGGGCTCTAAAACACAACACGTCAAGTGAAAATATTGATCACCTGCTTTTTTCTTTTTAAATGTCATTTTCTCAACAAATATTTATTGAGCATAAATTTGTAAGCTTATACTGTCCTTTGTGAGGAATGTAAAAATTACTATGATCTGTACTCAGCCTATAAAAGATTTATGATTTGGTGCAGGAGATAAAGCATGTATAAAAATTAAAATAAAGGGAGGCATACAACAAGTGTTGGGAAACTAGAACAAAGAATTCTAAAAATGCCAGAGTAGTGAATCTTTTCCCAGATCAGTGCAAATTTCTTTGACTTGGGGGAAAAAAAATCAAACATTTCCCTAATGGAAATGGCCAGGCCCTATATTTCAGGGGATCCTCCTGACTGGGGTTTATGGGAAGGGTAAGAGCAGAAGCAGCCGCCTCTTACAAGTGCCCTGGAGGGTGGCCGGGGCACATGCTTATTCCACACCACAGCCCTGCTGGCTTTTCTCTCATTTCCCTCTCCCTTCTTCCCCTTTCTTCACAGAGGTCCCTTCTCTCTGTGTCTTTTTTCTTGGGGTGTTCCAGACCATAATGATCTGGCAGTGACTCTTATGTGTAGTCTTAGTCTTGCCGCTGGCATTCTGGACTAAAGAAGTTGCCCACCCCAGTTCCAAGGTAAATTCTGGGACACGTTTTTCTGCCCAAGAAATCATGGTGGCCATCGACACCCCTCACTAAAATTACTGTGTGTGCATTTTCCAATGATGCCAAAATAACAATAGAATGTTCATAGCCTTCTGAATTAGGGAGGCAAATTGGCAGAGCAGGGAAAGAAACAAGGCTACAGAAATCCTGACCTCTTCCCTTTACCATCACAAATACAGATTTTTTGCCCACTTTCCGCCCAGGCTTATATGCTGGTCTTTCTGAGCCCCTAGCCCACCCACAGTTACAGTTTTGGGGACATTTCAGTCTTTGCCAATCATCCAAGGACTCTACTCAGTTCCAGGATCCCAAGGCAAAAAAAATTGTCTGCTTTCTCACTTTGACTTTCCTTCGTAATAGAGAAACAGCAATGTGAAGATTCCTGTTATTTATTTATTTATTTATTTATTTATTTATTTATTTATTTTAAATCATTAGTTTAAAAGAATCACCAAACTGCCCTAACTGGTTTGGCTCAGTGGATAGAGCGTTGGCCTGTGGACTCAAGGGTCCCGGGTTCGATTCCAGTCAAGGGCATGTACCTTGGTTGCAGGCACATACCCAGTGGGGATTGTGCAGGAGGCAGCTGATTGATGTTTCTCTCTCATCGATGTTTCTAACTCTCTATCCCTCTCCCTTCCTCTCTGTAAAAAAATCAATAAAAAATATTAAAAAAAAGAATCACCAAACTTAAAAGTTATAAAAATTGTACTCCCAAATAACCTTTACTCAAAGCCAAACATAATTGATGTTTTGCAATGTCTGCTTCATCTCTCTAATCATCATCATTATTATTGATGAAATATTTATTTGAAAGTTGCAGCACCATAATCTTTTACTCCCAAGCACTTCAATGCATATTTCTAACAAGGATATTTTCCTGCATAACCATAGTATAAAAATGATTTCAGAAATTTAATGTTGATATAAGATTATCTAATGTAAGCTCATATTCAAATTCTATCAATTGCCCCATTAATGTTATTTTTAATTTTTCTATTAGAGTTGATATTCTGTATTATTTTATATTAATTTCAGGTGTACAGCACAGTGGTTAGGCAATTATATAAATTTACAAAGTGCCATTGATATTCTTTATAGCTATTTTTTTTTATCCTGTCCTGGTCTCCAATCTAGAATCACATATTGCATTTAATTGTCACATCTCTTTAGTCTCTTTCATTCTGGAACAATTTCTCCATAACATTGAAATTTTTTAAAGAGTTGAGGTCAATTGAATGTCTCTAAATTTGGTTTTATCTTCTATCTCCACATGATTAGATTCAGTTAATGCATTTTTTGGCAGGAATGCTACATATTTATTATGAGAACGTTATATCAAGAGGCATAAGATTCCCCTCCTTAGAAACGGAAGCACCTTTTTATTCCCCAAGCAATATGAGTACCTTAGCCTCACCAACAGAGTGTGTTGTCAAGGTTTTTAATTTGCTGCCAATGTGATAGGTGAAAATTGCATCTTAATATTGTGTTTTTTTAATTACCTTATTGAAGTAGAACTCAAAAGCAATAACATGAATCCATTTTAAGTGCCCAGTGTGATGAGTTTTGACAAACCAGGTAAGACATAGACTATTTACATCACTCTAAAAAGTTTCTTCTTCCCCTTTTCTGTAAATCCCTCCAAATCCTGGCCCGGGCAACCACTGAAATGCTTTCTAACACTATAAACTAGGTTTGTGTACTCTAGCACTTCATATAAATGGAATCATATGGTATGTACATATTTGTGTCTAGAAAGAGAGGATACCAGTGGTATCCATAGGGTAGACTAAACAAAGAAAATTAGATGTATTAGTTTTTTTAAAAAAAAATATTTTTATTGATTTCAGAGAAGGAGGAAGAGGGAGAGAGAGATAGAAACATCAATTATCAATGATGAAAGAGAACCACTGATCGCTGCCTTCCCTGACTGGAAATCGAACCATAACCTTCTGGTTCATAGGTCGGTGCTCAACCACTGAGCCACGCTGGCTGGGCAGATGTATTAGTTTTAATATAGTCCTATTTGTATGCACAAGCTAGATGGCCTTTATATACATAGATTATAAATAAAACTGAATTCCTCTCATTTTAAATAAAATACACTCTCCGTTCTAAATTTTCTTATTGTTCTTACTATGCCAATCTACTAAGCCCTCAAAAATGGCAGAAATTAAAAAGAGAATAAAAAAAATCAGAATTGTAGTATCTACAGGAATCTCATTTTTATGAGTTTTAACCTTAGTATCAAATAACTTTTCATAAACCTTATGTGACAAGGATTCTGTATCTTCCAAAGAATTTCCTCTCCGTTTTAGCAAAAACTTCCCTACCATCTTAACTTTTTCCTCTGCCATGTGTCTTTTCCAAAGCTCATGAGAAAACAATGAAACTTGACAGCGTTGATTCTGCAGTTAGCACTGACTTCATTAGGTGCTAGTGCTGCTTTTAGCAATCTTTCACAGTGGGTGTGAGCATGGTGTACAAACTGAGCGATGCAATAAAGCAGGATCTGCTTGACTGAAACATCTAATACTCTCTCCCAACTCAGTCCCAACACTACTTCATATTCCTAGCTGAGCTTTTTCGTAGCTATGAATCAATATGTGTATGAGATTCAAAAGAAGAAAGGCAATTAATTTTCAGTACCAAAGAGAAACACCCACAGTCCGGGTATAAAATAGTTTCCCAAACTGAATCTCATTTGCCTAAAGTATATCTCTGAATCAAGAGCAAAATGAGGAAAGAAAGCCCTGATATTTAAAGTCTGTAATGTTTTGGTTGAGTCTGCCTTTTGACATAGTACATTTTTTTTTGGTTGGTAGAAATGGCACACTGAAGGGCATGAGGCAGAAGATGGAAGTGGCAGGCACGGAGGGTGGAGAAAATAGTACATATCCAGCCACTGAGAGGACAAACATAAAAATAAAAACTTTTGCAAGAAAGACGCCAAGATAATTACATGGTATTTCCAATAGTTTTGCATTATGAAGACTACTAAACAATTTTATAACTAAAAAGATGTCTAACAACTTATAAAGATAAGTAATTCATTAATTTCAGTAACAATATTCAAGACCCACCTTATATTGAACACACACACATTAAATAGCAAAGAGTGTTACCTGGATCCCTGATGGTCAGGTTCTGGAATTGAAATATTTTCCTCAATAATTTTAACAGCTTCATTGCGGTGTAATTGGAATGCAATAAACTGCCTGGATTTGAAGTATACAGTCATCATATGTACACACCTGTGAAGTCATCACCACCGTCAACATAGTGAGCATATCGTCACACCCAAGAGATGCCTTGTGCCACTTTGTATTTCTCCTTCCTGCTTCTCGGGGCCTCCTTCCCAGCCCTAGGAAACCACTCATCTGTCATTACAGACACGTTTACACTTTTTAGCACTTTCTATAAATAAAATCACACAATGTGTACTCTTTGTTTCCTGGCTTTTTTTTTAAGCAGCTAAACTATTTTGAGATTCATCCATGTAGTTGAATGTATCAATTGTTCATTCCTTCTTTTTTTCGTGAACATTATTCTATCAGATGGATATGACATAAACTATTTATCTATTTACCTGATGGTGGACTTTTTTTCCCTCCAGTTTCTTCTATCACAAATGAACCTGCTCTGGGCTTTCATGTACCAGCCTTTGTGTGAATGTTTGTTTTCATTTCTCACACCAAAGAGTGGGATGGCTGGATCATGTCGCAGGGATATGTTTAACATTTAAGATATACTTAACATTATTACTTTTTTACTTAGCTTCTTGTGGTTATGAAAGTTCTAATTCCTTTACATTCTCACTGAAACTGGGCCTAGACACGCTTTAATTTTAGCTGTTTAGATTTAGTCATTTAATAAGAAATATGTGGTAGTATCATTAGGATAAACTACCCTTGCCCAATGTCCAATGTCTTGAATATCATTGCTCCTTATATCTTCATAGACACGGGGTGTCCCAAAAAATTTATACACACTTTAACAGCTGATAGCTCAATTTTGAAAATGAAATGTATTTTAATAAACACTGCCTTTATAATAATTCAAAGTGTGTGTATACTACATTTTGGGGAGACACCCTAATTTTTTATTGGTTTGTTTTGTTTTTTAGTTGTTTCAAATTGGAAAGTAAGCCAGTTCCCCATTACTTCATCTTTGCCAAAAACCTCCCTCAACATATAGCAAAGGCAAGCAAACACTCCATGAGAGAAAAATAAAACAATGAGGTAAACAAAATAAAAAACAATTTTCACTCACTAACACTGCATTTTAATCATGGCTATGTATATCTGTGTTCAGCTGAGAATTTGCTCTCCTGGTGAGAACAATAACAGTATCAGAGCTCTCTTTGCAAATTCCTCAATAGCTGTACTTTTTGGCCTGAGGCGATATTCTTTTCACTTGCTTCTATAATACATGCTTTTACTCTCAATGAGGACCAATGAAACCTTCCCTGACCATTCAAACTAAAGTAGCCTCCCTGTTGTTCTATTTTGTATCACCATGGTTTTGCTTTTGCTATTTTATGTATCATTACTAGATATTTTCTTGTTGATTTTTAAAAAAATTATCTGTCTCCCTGAACTATGAAATCATGTCCCTTTCTGTCTTATTCAGAGTCTAATTTCCTGTAGCCAGAAGAATGTTTGGCCCATGGTAAGTGTTCAATAAAGTATGTTAAAAGAGTATTTTCTGGTTCTGTTCCTTGGAGCCACTGTTTCTTCATAAGAAAGTGTTCTAAAAGAAAAATAAATTTATAAAAATATTAGTATCACAACATTGCTGCATGTTCACTTATATCTACTATGGACCAAAAAAGTGAGGGGCGTTCTACTGAAAGTAACTTCATACATACATTTCTAACAGGGTGTCGGGGTAGCCATGCACCAGGCATATAACTTTTTAGGGAAAAGTTTTAAGCAAGCCCTGTCCCTTGTTCTGGTGCATCTGAGTTACAACGCCTTTGAAATGCCAGCAGTAACCCTTCTGCAAGGCATAACCACCCTCAGGAGAGCACATCCTCTTGTTAAGTATTCTGTAATCCAACCCCCATCCCTGCCTTGCTTTCTCTCACTTTCATGTAATCTTTTTTAAATTCCCTCCTAATTCCAAGTACATAAGTCAAAGAAAAAAATTGCAAATTGTGGTCCCGGAAGCATTTGAAATCTTGCTTCCCAATAATTGACGTCAGTTTTGGCTCAAATAAACTCTTATGAAAATTCTCTACAGGTTTAGACATTTCTTACGTTGACACTGCACTCTTTATGACTTTATTGCTTGCATTACCTATGAACCTTACCTGATATTGCCTTCTTATCTGATTTTTTTTTCTGCTGGTTACTATTCTTATTTTTTTCACATTTCCTGTTCTGGAATCTGTTTTATCCTGGCACTTAAAGTTACCATAAAGAAAAAAAAACTACAGGGGAAAAAATACCTTCTTTCCTTGAGTTCATTATTTTTTATAAACAATACTGCACATCATGTTGGGATATTTTTCTTTACACCCCACATCCTGATGCCAAATTCCAAACATTCTTTCGTCACAGTCCTATATATGAAAACGCCTTTCCATTTCCTTGGCTTCCTACTCAGTTCAAGCTAAGCTTTTTGAAAGGTGCTTTAACTGAACTTCAAATGAGAACAGCTGAGCCCAGTGACATTATTAAACCAGGAGAGAACATACATTACTGTCTTAAGACACTAATTTTAGGAGTGGTTTGTAATTCAGCAAATTCATCCTCTCCCTCCAAAAACCTGCTCCTGCTCTTTCTCTCTTGTCCTTGACTGGAATTGAACCTCAGGCCCTTCAATCCCCAGGCCAACGCTCTATCCACTGAACCAAACCAATCTGCACTCTTCTCCTCTCTCTCTCTCTCTCTCTCTTTTTTTTTTTTTAGGGCATAAGGCAGAGGGTTTTCAAACCATACCAAAATGAAGGTAAAACAACTCTACTTGGACACAGAGCAGTCCAGGTAAGACCCAAGAGGCTTGAAATAGTGTACAAGTGCGGGAATTATGATGTGTTCCAAGGATGGAAGTATTGGTTTTGGGTGAAGATCCAAATTATTGTGATAGGGCAAAGTTCACTCTTACACCTTTTTTTTTTTTCCTGGTAGATTCAACTGAGACCACTTGTTGAGGTTAAAGCACTCACATTTGCCTCTTGTTGATCACTGAGAGAGAAAGAATTCTACAGGGCCCCTGTAGTTACATTGTGAAATCCCCACATGAGGAGAGAGAAAAGGAGAATATGTCACTTTTTTCCATGTCTCTAATACTCAGAAATATTCCCCTGAGAAAACTGGGGAGAAGAGACAGGGAACAAGTTTATGTGTGTCTAGCTCCTGATAAGCCTTCTCAAACTCTGAAAGAATAACAGGATAACTCCCTGTGGACTAAAAGGCATCTCTGGTCAGCCTCAGTCTTGAAGAATGTCTTGGCTTAATAGTCCTTTTCCAGAGAGCAGGTTGCCTAACTTAGTGAAGAAGTTGCACCATGTGTATGTTTTCCATCCCATTCCTCTGACCTCTTAGATTTCTTCTCTGCAAAGCCAATTTAACAGTTGTATCTCAGACTCAGGCTCAAAAACCTCTCGGATGAGTTGTCACACCTGTATACTACTCTCACCTCACCCTAGCATAATCATGTGTACATGTTTATCTAGATTAAAAGATGGTGAGAACATCAAGAGAGAATATTGGGAGAGCTATGGGTATACTGACTACTTATTATCTCATCCTAATCTCTAATTTATTATTGCAGTTCTTCCAGAGCAGTCCAAATAAGACCCCAGAGGCTTGAAATAGTGTACAAGTTAGGGAATTATGATGTGTTCCAACCATAAAGTGAAAGAAAGGATGGAAGGAGATAAGGTTGGAGAAAGGGGTCCCAGGTTGTCCTCACATGGAAGTCATTACAAAGTCTCTTTCCCACACTCCATCTTCACTCTCTTTCTCCCTTTCACCAGGTTCATCTATTTGCTTTAAAATAACCCCTCAATTGAAAATTGAAAACAATTCAGGCCTTAGTCAGGATTTTCACCTTTATCCTGAGAACAACAGGAAACCGTTTGGCAGACTTAATTAAATGAGTGGTCAGAGCAGGTTTTCTTTTTAAGTTTATTCTCGTTGCTGCATTGAGAATGGTCTGAGAAGGAATGGACAAGAAAGATTGGACAGAGCAGTCAGGTGGTGATAGGTAAGAGAGATCACGGTGAACTGAAGTGGTGGTAGCAATAAGATAGAAGGAGTATTGGACAGGTGTGGAAAGTATTTCTAAGGTAGAATTGATAGGTCTTGCTGATGGGTTGAATCAGGGGTCCTCAAACTTTTTAAACAGGGGGCCAGTTCACTGTCCCTCAGACCGTTGGAGGGCCAGACTATAGTTTAAAAAAAAACTATGAACAAATTCCTATGCACACTGCACATATCTTATTTTGAAGTAAAAAAACAAAACGGGAACAAATACAATATTTGTATTTGCATGTGGCCCGCGGGCCATAGTTTGAGGACCCCTGGGTTGAATGATCGTTTACCCTCTCTGTATCCACCCCCTTGGGCATTTAACTTTGAAGTGTCCTCTGCCTCTGTCTCTGGACTTGACCATGTGCCTGGCTTTGGGTAATAGAATGAAGCAGAAGAGGCCTTGCTCTTTCTTGTGTTTCTGTCATCTCCATGAGGACATTCCTGAGGTAGCCTACTGGCATGGAACAGATACGTGGCAGAGACTTGAAGTGCCCAGTCAGCCCAGTTGAGACTCGTCTAGATCAGTGGTCGGCAAACTCATTAGTCAACAGAGCCAAATATCAACAGTACAACGATTGACATTTTTTTTGAGAGCCAAATTTTTTAAACTTAAACTATATAGGTAGGTACATTGTTATTAACTTAACTAGGGTACTCCTAAGGCTTAGGAAGAGCCACACTCAAGGGGCCAAAGAGCCGCACGTGGCTCGCGAGCCGCAGTTTGCCGACCACGGACTAGGTGAACACACCTTTGACACACCCTAACCACCCTCAAGAGAGTATATAATCTTAACTATCCTGTAATACTTTTTCCTACCTCCATGTTATCTTCCTAGTTCTCTCCTTAATTTCAAATGCATAAAAGAAGCTGCAAAACTGTTATTCTCCAGAGCATTTGAGATCTTGCTCTTCAACATGTCATCAGTTTGCATCAAGTAAGCTCATAAAACACAGGTTTGGACATTTTTATGTTGACACAGGTAAGAATGACTTAGAGACTGGACGTGAGCAGAAGCTTGACAGGCCAGGAGGAAACTTTGCAAACTCTTTTGTTTTTATACTCATTTTTAAAATATGTTTTTATTGATGAGAGAGAGAGAGAGAGACATTGATGTGAGAGAGAAACATCGACTGGCTGCCTCCCATACTCACCCTGACCAGGGATTAAACCTGCCATCTCGGTATGTGCCCTAACCTGAAATCTAACTGGAAACCTTTGGTGCACAGGATGGTGCCCAATCAAATGAGCCGCACTGACCAGGGGGAAACTTTTCAAACTCTTGATGGTCATTGAGAAAGTGACTATTGGAGGCCGGATGAAAGAGGGTGTGAGTTATGAATGGCAGAACTATTAGCAACACCAACCCTTGAGTAAGTATGGAAAATGGAAAGAGTACTAAACAAACATGTGGCTTTGCTAAGGAGATTTTCAGGCAGAATGTTGAAAATAATAACTGACCTCTCCTAGTGCCCATGAACAAAAAGAGAAGAAGAAAGAGTTTGATGAAGAAGGAACTGTAGAACAAAGGATACACCTGGAAGGAAGACCTCAGCAGACTGAGATAAATGTTTCTGAGAATAGCAGTTTCTTTTGTGCATTTGACATTAAGGCGGTAAAGTAAGGATGTTCACACAAACGTGGAAGGAAGTAACAGGATAGTGAAGATTATGTGCTCTCTTGGGGTGATTATGCTTATTTCAAAGGTGTGTTTGTATAGATGCACAAAGACAATGGACAGGGTTTGCTTAAGACAAAGATACATCTTTTACTAAAACATTATATGTCTGGGGCATGACTACCCACCATGACTTGCCTAGTTAGGGATTTATGATCAGATCATCCTGTGAGGTGACTTCCCATAAAACCTCCTTTTTTTTCATCCACAATATGTAATCATTCTAAATTTCATTTCTGCCACTGTTAGGTATGTCTTTCTTATTCAGTT
Organism: Myotis lucifugus; assembly: GCF_000147115.1. Classification (NCBI taxonomy): domain Eukaryota; kingdom Metazoa; phylum Chordata; class Mammalia; order Chiroptera; family Vespertilionidae; genus Myotis; species Myotis lucifugus. Next base: position 3,114,040 of record NW_005871126.1, read on the forward strand.
ATTACTTACGTGGTAGACCTCTACTTTTTTGTGCTCAGTTAAAATGCTGATCATTTCTTTGTTGGTATACTTTTTTTAATGGTTAGCAAACAAAAAAAGATTCAACTGTGGTTCACTGAAGTAACTGGGCACTTTATTGCCATATCTACTTGAATCCAGAAGATTTTATTAGTGACAAAAACTAAGAATGACTCAGATAAGTTATTTAATCCATCAAAAACTTCCTGTGTGCATCATAGTTGTGTATGTCTCTTTCTTGGCTTGGGTTTCCTGATTCTCATGTTGTCTTTTGTTCCTGTAAGGTTTATGTTAGTCACAGATTTGTCTGCCAATTCCTAGAAGAATTTATTTTTTCCTCATTCTATTTCCTCCTCTCTTCCCGAAATGCAATATTAGCTACTTCCTCTAGTGTTTATATTAACAAGAAGTTCAATTTTCCCAGTCATTTCTACAGTGATATAATCCATTATAGCCACTAAAAGTCTTTCCTTATGTAGGCCAAGGGATTTAATTAACTTTAGTCCCTTAAATGACTACATTTGAATAGCTTGAAAACTGTGTATGTAAATTATTCTGAGTGACAAGTGCAGGAAATATTTGGTCATATGCGTTATCAGTGAAGTTCAGATAACATCATTTTCACAGTAAACTTTGGCTCGGTTATGGCTTAAAAATTACACTTGTGAAAATTGCAAAAGGTATATATATAGAGAGAGTTCTCCAATTGGAATACCAGCTCAATAATTCTAAGGTTACATTGCTACTGAGCTAGGATAAAAATCAGCACCCATACTTGCTCTGTGCTTTGTGTAGAGTTAGTGTTTAGTAAGTAATTTTTGCTTGATTTGATGAAAGATGTCATCCCAGAACCAGCCAGGAGTTCTTCATAAATTCAAGGAGACGCTCTTTTCTACTTTGTCTTCAGAAGAACTTCTGAATTCCCTGGATTCTTTCCATGCAAGAGAAGATGATGTATTTCTGGTGTCCTATCCAAAATCTGGTAAAGTTTACTTTAATGTATTTTGTAAATGTAGGAATACAATAATAATTATAAATATAATAATTATTTTTACAAATCATTTGTTTTTCAAAATTTTCCACAGGAAATTAAAATGTCCTAAACCCATAGTCTAATGAAAAGGTTTGACAGTACAGAGGCAAAAAAAAAAGTGCTTTGAAAAAATTCAACTGGAGAAATTAGAGCTTTACTACACTCTTGTTTCTATTTTATTCATGAAGACATACAAATGTTGACATATATAATAAGCATGGTATCTGTAATATTATAAAATTATCTTTTACTAGTACTTTGTACCAGGCATGGTGATAAATAGTGTTTGCTCCATTTATAGTTAATAATTGATTTATAAATAAATATTATTTTTCTAGGTTAATAAGAACCATAAATACTTTTATTATTAAAGTTTATGCCATATCATTTAAATTAGTAATATATTACTTTTTATTCTTAAAAGTGACTAGGATATATAATATCCAGCTGCCTGTTGCTATGTCCAGAATAGTGGCTGTGTGTGGCTGAGCACATACCTGCTCTCCTGGATTTAGCAACTAAGAGCCAAGCTCCCTTTGAGCTGTGTGTTTACTAAATCCTTCACTGGACTGTAAGTCAGGCCCAAGAAACCCTTCCTTTGGATAATGCAGAGCTCACACAGGGGTGTTTTTGAGAATAAATATAAACCATATATTTATATATCTTTTATTGGAAAATCTTGCTGCAAATGGAAATTAAATGATTGCCTTCAAAATACTTCAGTATTCTCCTTTTACAATAGGTTGCTCCATGAATAAGTATATCTTGTCTTAAAATGATGTTAGTTTAGAAAGTAATTAGTGATACGTTTAAGATTCTTGGAACAGGTGGTTAATTTATAGTACACATAAACAACCACATACAAGGCTTCCACTGTACATACTGGTGCCCATAAATTGACATCTTCCCACCGGCTGCTAGGAGGTCTCCTTCAGCAGCACAAAACTGTGTGGTCTCTCTTCTTCATTAGAAGGAATCAATATAGTTTGTTAAAATAATACAATTGTCACTATATGAGTCACATACATGAATGCTATGTTTAAATGTAAAACATATACCCCTCCCAATGTGGCTCAGTGGTTGAGTGTCAACCTATGAACCAGGAGGTCATGGTTTGATTCTCGGTTAAGGCACATGCCTAGGTTATAGGCTTGATCCCCATTTTCGGAGGAGGGAGCATGCAGGAGGCAGCCAATCAATGATTCTCTCTCTTCATCGTTGTTTCTATTTCTCTCTCCCTCTTCCATCCTCTCTGAAAGCAATAAAAATATATTGAAAAAATAAATTTAAAATATATAATGCAAATGAAAGTTCTATTTAATCTATGAATATTTACTTGTCTGTAAAATTTTAATGAGATAAATGGAAACTAAGGCAGATTTAAATTCTTCAGGGACATTGCTTTCAAATTAGCAAAAATCCTCCCCACCCAAACTTCTCCTTCCCTGTTTCCACATACAGTGTCTACCCAAGCATGTCAAACTCGCAGCCGGCCCTGAGTTTGACATGTTTGGCCTACACCATTGGAACACATCTACATTTGCTTTATGTAAACACTACAGGCCTGATGCATGAAATTCGTGCAAGGGGCTCGGCCCTCGTGGCCTCAGCTGCCCCTTGGCCCTGCCCACTAGTCATTCAAGAAGGTTGTTCCGCCATCTGGTCTAATTAGCATATTAGCTCTTTATTATATAGGATAAAGTGGTATTCCTTCCAGACTTTGAGGTAGCAGGCTTGCATCTCTATGGTTTTTGAATATGCCATTTGTTCATTGTTCTAATGCTTTGTTTGCACAATTATTTTGTATTTATACACAAACAAAAATAAGATCCACTGTCTATCTTCAAGGAGGAAATGGGAAGATAGACATAAATACAAGCAATGGCGAGTATACTCTGGGGTCTGTTATTTTGGAGGGACTTGAAGGGTGAGCAATTATTCCAGGGGAGTGGGGACTCAGAAGACAGTTTATAAAAGAGCAAGATGCATGTGCTTACAGGACTAATGAAAATTATGTGTAGAAAGATCTTTGTATTTGTGAATTAGAGGAGGTGTTAGAGGTGAGTGGTAGCATAGAAGAGTATTTCAAGCTGAGGAAATAGTATACACAGTTCTCATATTGCTTCATGTTTCAAAATGTGATTTTTCCTATCTAATGAATTAACATCTTAAGTATTTCAACAGGTTTCAATGGATGTCAAGAGGTAAAACTAACTATTATAATAAAATTAATGCATTCATTGCCTTTATAACCTAATGCTAATTTTCTAAATTCATTTCACCAAGAGGGGCATTTAATTAAAAATGAATTTTATTTTATTTTTATGTGAAGGCACTCACTGGATTGCAAAAGTCATTGAGAATATTCCCAATGCTGAAATTACTCTAACATCGCCAATTGAATTGGGAGACGTTTCTAAATTTGAAGAGCTAAAAATGTGTTGTAAGAGAAGAGTCATTCCAACACATTTGAGCTATAATATGCTACCAGTGGATATTAAACAAAAGCAATGCAAGGTAAGTTCAATGGTGAAGGGCGGGAGGTTGGGAATACCACAAAACTGAGCTTGGATTCTTGCTCTGCCACTTTCAAGATGTGTGACCTTGGGAAATTGCTGATGCTCTCGGAGCCTTAGTTTCCTCATTTGGTACAGGAATAATGTACCAATCTCACACAGTGTGGGAAAAATTAAACAAGACAATGCATGTATAGGTCTGACCACAGTATCTAGTTTATACAAATTATTTTAATAATCTGTCGGTAATGAAAGAAATGTGAACTATAGTTACACTAGACAATGTCTTATTCCATTCTAAATTCGGTTTTAATGTTTTTGCTTTAAATAGTGATGTCTAGGAAAAGAAAAATTGCCTTAATGTTATTTTAATTACTTTACCATTTGTGCAAAGGATTATTATAGGAAGGGAATAAAAAAATTTTATATAAAATTACTTGTATGCATGAATATAAGCATAACCAATGGACACAAGACACTGGGGGGTATAGAAGGCTAGGGGAAGGTCAAGGGGAGAAAAAAAAGGAGACATATATAATACTCTTTGTAATACTTTAAGCAATAAAACAATTTTATTTATTTATTTTTTTATTCTTTTTTTAAAAAAATATTATAATAAGTATTGCAATAAAACAATTTTAAAAAAAGAATAGTTACCTCAAGTTATTTTAAAAATAAAGTTACCACATTGTTATTATTTTAAAAGTTAATTATAACTTAAAAGAATATTTATATTTTCATATATTTCATATTCAAATTTATGTTTCCATGGAGAAATGCTTATGGAATAAGATTAAGTATAAAGCATGTTTTAAATACATGTATACTGAATAATCTCAATTATGGCTCCCAACACATATACACATAAAAAAAGATCTAGATGTAAATATAACGACATGCCAAGTGGTTTTCTATGATATGACATTAGAGTTGGATTTTATTTTCTTTACAAATGTCTACATAAGGAGCATTTTAAAAATTCTGTTTTGATCAGAAAAATAAATTTGGAAAGCAAAGGCAAGATTATTGTGTTTAATGTAACAAGGTCCCAGTACTGAAGCCTCTTTAGACAATGTCAGCCATATTCCAAAAATAACAAAAATTACCTAGCAGTCAAATGAGCACAAACCAAAGCAGCTCTTCCTATGATTATAGCTCAATGACCACAATGTGATTGTGCACACCATCTATTCTTCTGCCCAAAGAAAAGGAAATGTGATAGTTTTGTCTGTATCCCCAGCAAATCTATCAGAACAGGTGAAGGTGTATCTAACTTGATTACACTTTCACTCAACCGAGCATTTTCATTTCAGACCGTCTCTAAGAGAGAGAGAGAGAGAGATCTGGGGGGATAAAGAGTCTGGTGAGCCCTAACCGGTTTGGCTCAGTGGATAAAGCGTTGGCCTGCAGACTGAAGGGTCCCGGGTTCGATTCCAGTCAAGGGCATGTACCTTGGTTGTGGGCACATCCCCAGTAGGGGGTGTGCAGGAGACAGCTAATCGATGTTTCTAACTATCTCTCTCCCTTCCTCTCTGTAAAAGATCAATAAAATATATATTTTTTAAAAAAGAGTCTGGTGAGCTCAATAACCCTTACTCAGGGCAATGCAATAACACTGACACCAAATGCCTACTAGCGATCGAGCTGTGTTTTGTAAACACATTACAAAAATGAGAGGAGTAGGTATTTTACTTTTCATAAGCGAAGAAACTGAAGCTCAAAAAGGTAGGGTGCTTCTTTAAACAACCACACTAGAGGTACAGCCTTTAGGTACAACCCTTTTCTTTTGACCCCTACTGGGGACTGAGACTCTGGTTGCCCCTGGTCTCCCAGGAGAATGAGCTGCCTCTTGCTGATGGCCTAAGGGACCAGCCGGACAACCTTCACCTGGTTGATGAGCTGGCGGCATCCCCTGCTGGTTCATATGCACATTAAGGGTCGAGAAACACTGGCTTGAGTCTGTGTTTAATAATTAGCTGAGGCTGCCAAAAAATCGTGCCTGTCATGGGTAAGTTTAGCTTCTACTTTCTATATATATTTTTATGTAAACATTTTTTTCAAATACAGTTTACTTTTAATATTATTTTGTTTTAGTTTCAGATGCACAGCATAGTAGTTAGACAATCATATACTTTACAAAGCGTTCCCCCTGATATTTCCAGTACTGGCTCTTACTTTCTTTTAGGAAATGTTTTGTGGTGGGGCCATTTTCACCCAAAAATAAATTTATATTTTTTAACAGATTATCTACATCGTTAGGAATCCAAAAGACACAGCTGTTTCTCTATTCCATTACTACAGAGATAACCCTAATCTCCCTGGCGTGGAAACCTGGGCTGCGTTTTTAGAGCTGTTCCTGAAAGGAAATGGTAAATATGACAATGGTTTTTTACTCATAATATACAGTGAGCTTTTCTGCTCAGAATGAAAGCATTTTCTAGAAGTTTAAATGGATGCCCATGTCTACTTTCAGAAGCAATTCTTTCTCATTGTGCTTCTTCACAGTCTTTCTTATTACCCATGGCTAGTACATATTAGCAATTTCTTATTAGCCTTAATCCTGGTCAAGAATCTCTCTCTTTTTTTAAAATATATATGATCAGTCATTTCAGTGAAATAATATGCACTAATGGGAGTACAGTGAGGTACAGCTGAGACCTAGACAGGTAGCCCAAAACATGCCTTATATATACCTGCACGGATAATAAAGCAACACCAACAATGCACCCCCGAAAAGAACCCTCAAATTCCCCAAATAAAACAAATGTGAAAGAATTAGCCATCCTGGCATTTGGTTTTATGAAAACTAACAGGAAGTAATTTGTCCTGAAAATACCACAATGATACGTCATTTGATTGAGCTGCGTAGCATATGTGGTCCTGCTAACTTTTGGTCCTGTAGGACCTTTGAATTTACTCATTTTTTCCTGTGAATAAATTCAGTGGTGTCTGGAGCATTTAAAAAAGAAGCAAAAAAAAAAAAAAAAAAACCTTCTAAATTCCCAGGGTATATTCAACAAAAATAATATACCAAGACTATACAGAATTTAAAAGAGACATGATTCAGAAATGGAAGATTTTCTCTCCTACTGGGCTTAGTGTAGATCTTAATTGTTAGTTTCACTATTTTTACATGGTAATTGTTGTGCTCTTGCTTGTTCATTTAAGAGAGGCCACAGCAAGTGTAACCTTAATATAAGGACATTGGGAAGTCACCAGCAACAAATATATACATATATTCCCTTGGGAAGAATATACTAGTCTCATACTACTTCAACTCTGTTTCCTCATTTAATGGCACACATCTATTAGAATCATAAAGCTTCAGGGATGACAGATACACTAAAGGTCATCTGTTTAAAACACCCTCCCAATGTTTAATTCCCTTTACAACATCTCCAAGAATTGTAGAGCCTAAGCTTGAACCACTTAACCTTGACAACAGGTTCACACTCCACACTCCTGTTCCAAAGGAACACTTCCCTCCTGGTACTTCGAAAATGTTGGGGGAAAAATTCTTACCATGTGATATAGACACTTAGCTAAGTGCTATGCAAACATGATCTCTTTTCATCCTCACTAGACCACATGAGGTAAGTGTTATTATCCTCATTTTATAGGTGAGGAAAATGCAGACCTCGGGAGGCCAAATAACATGCCCAGAGATGCGTAACTAATACGGAGTAGGGCCAAGATTTAAATTCAGATGTCAGCTCCAAAATCTTCGCTCTTACCACTGTGCCATAACTCATCCGGCCAAAAAATTGTGCCCCAATCATTAATTCCTCTTCCACATGCTAGTCTTCTAAATATTTGAAGATAGTTAACATGCCTCCCTCTGCCTCTTTTCCATTTTTGGAACAAGCAGAGTTTAAATACATAAATTCGTTTTTTAAAACAGATCTTGAGCCTGCTTTTTCTCAAGAAGAAAAAAAGTTGTGTTTGTCTCCCATTATTATACACTGTGGCTCACTCTTCCTCCCTCACCACTGCGTGAGCTCTGATTTGGCCTTCTCTGTAATTTTTCAGTGTCTCAGCGTATGGTCTAACTGATTCTGTTGGAGAGATTATTTTTCTGTAAATGTAGGCACAGAGCGCTGGCCAGTGTGCTCAGTGGTTAGAGCATCGGCCCATGCACTGAAGGGTCTTGGGTTCAATTCTGGGTCGAGGGCACATACCTGGGTTGCAGGTTCGATCCTTGGCCCCAGTTGGGGTGCATGCAGGAGGCAACCGACAAATATGTCTCTTTCACATCGATGTTTCTCTCTCTGTGTCTCTCCCCCTCCCTTCCACTCTCTCTAAAAGTGAATGGAAAATATCCTCAAGTGAGAATTAACAAACAAAAAGATAAAGATAGTGACACATTTATCTAATCATCTAATTGTCTTTCACACACTTTAAAAATACACTTTAGGTTTTCAAATGAAACAGTAAGTATAAATTGTATCCTGGAGATATCCTGGCAGATTAATATTTCAATGAGACATGTGTTAGCATTTGCTCTTTATTCCCTGTAGCCCCCTCTCCAGTTTTATATTAGAACTCTATGTTTCCTAGGCCACTTCATCCCAGTGAGTTTTGTTTTCTGTGCACTTATCTATCATCAGAATGCTTTGTAGAAACTAAACATTAAGGTGGCCATTATAACTGGATGTAAGAGTGTTTGCAGAAATTTATAAGACTTTTGAAACAGCGGAAGAATAGGAGAATGTGTTAACGCAGGACAAATCGGTTTGCCAGGCAGCCTTGGGGCCCTTGAGACTGGAAAATGAATCTGCAGTGGTGTCAATACAGAATGGTATGAATTTCTCCAGCAGAACTTAGCTGTCGTAGGTGAGATGGAAAGGAGGTGAAGTGTTTTGATCCAATACTGAGTGTTTCTTGGATAATTAAAATAAACTATAAGGGGGCAAGGAAATGCAGGTATTGATGAGAACATCGTTGAGGGGATGTACAAAGGGAAGCAAGTAAAGGGAGAAAGGGAGAAAAATAGTCAAAGGAGAGTACCTTAGCAACTATCTGATAAAGTTGCTACAGTTGGTAGTAAGACCTGAGATGCCACAGATTATCTTCTAAAATCCGAGTCTTCAGTGAGTGTAATGGAGAGATCAGGTCAATTTCCGGCTGAAACAGGATGGAAAGGGTGCTAGATTCAAAGGACATGTTAAAGGAGCCTGGATTGTCTAGGAGGGAGGAGTTCTGGAAGTCCTTAGAAAACAGAGACTGCCGACTCGCTCTCCAGGTCCTAAGATACATGAATTGTTTGAGAAAGAGCAACTTGTATTCAAGGCCATTGAAGGGGAAGGAGTAATTTGTGGATAGCAGAAGGAAGACCATCCAGGCATATGTTAATTAGGGCCAGGAGGTGGTGGAATAATTTTGTAATTAAGTGAAGGATAAGGAGAAAAGTATTTCCCATAAAAGCAAGATGTCAAATCTCAATTTTGGAAACTATATTTTCTTTAAAGCTATTGACCTGGTCAATGAGGGTTCTGATTTAAAAATCAACACAAACTGTAATTTCCTCCACTCGTGAGAAAGGCCCAGGCAGACAATTTCTTTAGATTCTTTTGGCTAGTTTGAGTCCTTTTGGAATAAGGGAGAGTCTAAATTAATTAGTTAATAATAGAACAGCTGGCTCTGAAATTATGATCAGGCTAGGATCCAAAGGTTTCTTCTTCAATCTATTTTGGATATGTTGGAATACATTTTCTACTGAATAACCATAATGGGCAGGTCAATCACACTGTACCCCCCCATCCCCACCTTGCCCAGCCCACCCAGTGTGACTCCTAGTCTCTATCCCTGCCTAGCATTCAGCCATAGAAGCATGGGCTCCCCCAGACCCTACTGAGGGCTCCACATTATCAACTCCAGGCAGTGATATTACCCACAAGGGCTGGGCTGTGGCTGCTGGTGGGAGTCAGAGAGGTCAGTTAAGACTGTGAGGTCGTCTGGCAAACTAGAGGACTAGTTAACTTCCTAAATTTGTGTGAGAGAAAAATCAGTTTCCCTCCTACATGTGTTTGTGCTTGGAAAAATGTTGGTAATTCTTAGAAGATAAACCCTTATGACTGGTATAGTAATTTGGGTAATTCTAAGACAAAGTATTAGGTAAAGCACTGAAATTGCAGTGAGATTGCCGATAACCAAAAACTGTATCTGGACAGCTCTCCTAAGAACCAGTTCTGATTATACAGCCCTAGGCTCCTGACTCTAACGATAGCACTGTAGTCCCTTGTTTCAAAAATCTGTTCTGGTCATTTTCTTGCCCTTTGCTTCCTCAGGAGCCGAAGCTGCTCCTTAGTTTGGAGTTAATTTTACTTGAAAAATTGCCCTTAGTTTGGAGTTAATTTTACTTTTATTTATTCAAAGCTTTAATGTTCAAACTGTACTAGTATATAGCACAGTGTCTGGCTTAATAAATGTTTTTTATTAAAATGAATCAATAGTCAGCAGATCTTCAGGAAATCACTAGTAGAGTAGTTCTTTTATGACTGGGGCACTAGCTAGTATCAAATCTTTGCATGATAAAGATTCCTGGAAAGATGTATATTAAATTATTGTTTTATGCTTTAGATTGTCAAGCTAGTCATTTTTATTTTATTTTGTGTGTGTGTGTGTGTGTGCTGACAAGTTGCTCACTGTCTGCTTTTAATCATCACAACTATAGAGGTTACTTTGCATGATAGTATTTTACTTTGAAGCCCTGGAGGTTTTTAAGTCTGTCAAATTAACAAAACATTAAAGAGACAATATCAACTACTTACAAATCCCTGAGTCTGTAATTCTCAACCTTGAACTAAGATACCTGATAGAATTTTTTTTTGAGTGGTGGTGGGGGGAGTTTATAACTTTTTCTCCTAAGCACTTACAGTTATAAAAAGCATGTCACATTACAGAAAGAAAATGACAAATTCTCAATGTTTCTCTATGTCTCCCAAGATCTAGAGCAGTTATCAGAACACAATTATTAGGAAAATGTGTATCTGTATTTCTGCTGTGACTTTTCCTGATGATAAAAACGTTATTAAAAATAAGGAAAAACCCTACACAGCTTTATTAAAAGGTGTCACTACCCTGCTTCATTTCACAATATTGTATTTAGTTGAAACAGTAGTGAGACTGAGCTCTTCTAAGGAAAACTTTTTCATTCCGGTGTCTAAGATGTATGTGCCTTGCTTTGACAACTTTGCAGAAGTGGGAAGACCCCAGGGACCCAAAGCCATGTTTGGTATTAACACAGCAATTCACTTTTCTTCTAGTTGTGTATGGATCCTGGTTTGATCACATTTTAAGCTGGGAAGACCACAAAAATGATAAAAACATTCTATTTATATTCTATGAAGAAATGAAGAAAGTAAGTCTTTCCTAACATTTCAACAATCAAAATTTAAGTCAAATTCAGCCAATACAGGATATCAATCAATGAATTCTGTTTTCAGGTTTGAGGGAATGAATTTAGTGTTTTGATGAGTAACATTTATGTATTTGCTTATTGCTCAGGATCTTTCTAAAAGCATAAAGAAAATAACGACTTTCCTCGGTATAAATGTGAGTGAAAGCGAAATCAATCACATTGCTTGGAAATCATCGTTCAAGGAAATGAAAAATAATGCAGCCAAAGAAAACTGTGATCCACATAAGACCATCTGTGCCCTCACATCAAATAAGAACCTGGTATTTAGGAAAGGTAAGTCAGAAAGGGCGGTGGTGCTTTGCCTGGGCTTCTGTTTGGAAGTTGTTCTATTTTACCTTTTCAGCCTCCATTTCACCATCGTGCATCCCGTTGCTTGCACAACAGCTTACACAGTGTCATCCATCAGTGATGAAATTCTCGAATTGCATTCTTTCCAGACTTTGAGATGTTCTTGCCCAATGAGGACCCAATTGAGAGAAAAACACAGGTGGCAAACAGAAATGACACAGTTATTTGAAGAATGTGTCTCAGATCTTCAGACCAATGTGTTTGCTAATAAGTTGCCCGGAATTTTATAAACATGCTACTAGTCACAGTGAATCAAAGGCAGTCCTGTCCCCACACTGGAGCAGGTCGCTTAGAGCCTGGTACATGACATGTTTTCTTCAGGAGAGAGGAAGGAACAGATGAGTGTGGACAGTGTGTCTTCCCAAACTCACCAATCAAATAACTTACCTGCAGAAGTAAGGGGCGGAGAGAGAGCTGGGATTGTTATTTAAGGACGTGCTTCTGAATGGGAAACACAAAGAGAAGGAAATAAAATCTCTGCTAAGTCCTAATGTGTAATGTAGAAGCAGGTTGGGTAGTGAAAGCTAACAGCAAGAAAAGAAGCTCCGAACCAGCACGCACTAAAATGGTGTATGATGTGTGAAGCAGAACGAGGAAGATGGAGGGATGGGGCCATAGAGCAAAAGCTTTGATGGATTTCAGTGGTCTTTTTTTTTTCCTGCCCTGTTTGTTCTTTTAAGAAAGGACCTGATATGGTCAGACATGTGTGGAAAATTGATTAGAAGAGATTGAAAGCTGGGGCAGAAAGTCCAGTAAAGAGGTTGTTGTAATAGTCCAGGTACGAAACATTGACGGTGGTAATCTGGGCACTGGCAGTGAGCCTGTTGAGAGGAGCTCAGCTTAGAAGTCAGTGTAGGAGCCACTAGCAGATTGTGGAATTTGGTAAAATTGTTCAGGGTGAGTGGGAAGGCCTAGTGGAGAAAGGGACAGAAGGGGAAGCTGTAGGAACCTGACATAAATGGGGATGAAACAGCCTAAGACAAGCCGAGAAAGGAGATCAGCCAGAATTGAAAAGAAAGACAGGGTCAAACATGGCCATTTATCATTCGTGATTTCTGAGAGTGGGGATGGGAGCCAGGTTGAGGGGTTTAAAGAAATGAGAAATAAAGAAAGGAACAGCAAATAAGGGGCACTCTTTTAAGAAGTTTGATAGTGGAGGACGACAGCAAGATGATATGGGAGCTTGAGAGAGACTCAGGGTCCAGAAAAAGTTAGGAGGGATGGGAGAGAGAAGATTAAGGGAAGACAAAGAGTTTAGAAAAGGATGCATGAAGGAAGGTGAAATGAGCAAAGGGGAAAGAAACAATGAAGGAAGGTGAAATGAGCAAAGGAAGAGATTGGGAGCAACCATGGTAAAGAGGATGATGAGAAATGAAGTTCTGATGGCTGCTGGAGTCCAGTGCTATGCTGACATCTTTCATCACTGCCCTTTGCGATCTGATTAGCTAGTTCTCAGTATCCACACATCTTATCATACAAACTTGAGAACTTTTACTCTAATGATAATAGAGTTAATCTCTGACCTGCCATGCGTGTGATCCTAGCAGGTATTTACAGGTGAAATCATATCAACAAAGTTGTGGCTGATAACATTCATTGGAATGCATTTAAGTTCTATCTAAAAGTGGTTTCTTTATCTTATACCTAACAAAGCACAGACGGCTGATAGTAGAAAATCCTCACTGATACTAGTCGCCATGAGCACCAGTGGTAAATTTGGACTATGCGAGGAACTAAACAAAGGATGTTTGCTGGATGGGGTGGGAATGGGAGATCCATCCTCTGAAAGGAAGAGTTTCAAAGAAACTACTGAAGTTGATTCAGAATCCGTGGCACAGAGAGATAATCCTCACTTTACAGAGGCGAATTCCTGCCTGCAGTGTCTTTACTTTAAACTCAGAAATAGAGCTGATATTTTAGGAAATGACTATGGGGCCAGGATAAGGTGATAAGCAAGGATAGTCTTCATAAATATCAGAAGTTTGAGGGCTCTGACATACTAAAATCTAGGGGGAGAATTATAGGTATGGAAAGGCGTATGGACAGGAAGTATGTAGCAATGTTGCTTATAATAATGAAAACCTAGAATGTACTTAAAAGGTCACTAATCAGAAACTGTTAAACATATTAAGTAAAAAAGAAAAGAGGAAAAAATAAAATAAACATATTAAGTCACATCCATATAGGGGTTTCCTATGGAGTCATGAAAACTATAAAGTAAAAATAACTAGCATTTGCTGAGTGCTTTGCTATGTGCCAGGCACACTACTTGGTTTGTCTGGATTTTGACAGCAGACTTTTGAAAGTGGTATTTCTATTATTCACACTTTACTGAGACACCAAACACCTGAATAATTTGTCCAAAGACACGCAACTAGTAGCTGGTAGAGTCAAGACTTGAATCCAAACAGTCTTACCCTACTCTCCCTAACGTTCATTGTTGGCATATAAAAACTAATATGGGAAGATGAAAGTGTAAGTGGGGGAAACTTAGGTTATAACTGTGTGACTTAAAATGTGGTTTATATGCATTTATATGTTTGCAAAGAAGAACATCTGGAAGAATGCATGCCAACCAGTTTTTTAGCCATGTGAGCTGAGTACATTTCCTTGACTTGTTATCTTCTTTTGCTTATATGTAATTCCTCTAACCTACATATATAGCTACTATTTTATTTTTAAAAGATTTTTTTTTAAAAAAAGTAAAAAAAAAATCAGAGTGAAAAAATAAATAAAAAACCAAGCAAACAAAAGTAAGGTCAAAAGAAAGAAGGTAGCAGTGGGGTGCTTTAGAAGCAATGTCATTATGTCATTTCCTGATTCTGGGATCTTCCCTCTGATACTTCCTTTTTCTTTCTTTCTTTCTTTCTTTCTTTCTTTCTTTCTTTCTTTCTTTCTTTCTTTCTTTCTTTTTTTTCTCAAACAGAAGAGTTCTACTTTACTTCTTTTTAAACTTGGTCTTTTGGATGAGGAATCAACACCAAACATTTCTTAAGTTGCAATATAAATTAATTTCTTTGCTGTAGGTGACATTGTCTGACATTCAATCAAACCAGAGGTTTTATTGAGCATCTACTCTATAGTCAGCACTGGATTCAGTACTGCAGGAATACACATGAACAATAATACATCACAGTCCGTAATTCAAAAGAGTTTATAAACTAGTTGGCAAAAATATATAATAGAGATGATTTATGACTGTCTGCAATGGGTGGGGGGGGGGGGAGGTGGAGGCAGACCCGGGGATGAAGTGTAGGGCCAGAAGTAACAAAAGACCAGGGTGGGCAAGATCTAGGGGTGGGGTTTGGCCAGTGTGCCTAACGGATGTGAGAAGGGCAGTTCTGATGCTGTGCCAAGATTGAGAGGGTGACTCGAAAGAACAGGAGAGGCCGATGGACTGGGTGAAGTACAGTTGTCCCTTGAATAACATGGGTTCAACTGCGCAGGTCCACTTATACACAGATTCTTTTTTTCAATAAGTACTGTAAATGTATTTTCTCTTCCTTACGATTTTCTTAATAACATTTTCTTTTCTCTACCTTACTTTATTGAAATAATACAATATATAATGTCTATAATATACAAAATATGTGTTAATCAATTGTTTATATTATGAGTAAGGCTTCATCAGTAGACTATTGGTAGTTAAGTTTTGGGGAACCAAATGTTATACATGGATTCTCGACTAGGGAGAGGGTGGATGCTTCTAATCCTTGCAGTGTTCAAGGATCAACTGTATTTATCTTATTTCAATTTTATTTTCAATTCTCTGTTATCAATATTGTAAGATAAATTTCCTCAAAATGAGACCAATTACCCACCCCTGTGATGTGTTATCAGCACAGCTATTGCTCTGGAGGTGCACAGACAGGAAATAAATGAAGCATCGTTCTATCCACTGTCTGCCTTAGGTTTTGATTAGGTTTAGGTGAGATAATTTTTGCCTGCTATCGTAAAACTTAGGACATTTGTGTATTTTTAAAATATGTTGTTATTGATTTCAGAGAAGAAAGGAGAGGGAGAGAGAGAGATACAAACATCAATGATGATAGATAATCATTGATTGGCTGCCTCTTGCAGGCCCTCCCCACTGGGGATCAAGCCCTGACCAGGAATGGAACCGTGACCTCCTAGTTCATAGGTCAATGCTCAACTACTGAGCTACACTGGCTGGGCACATTTGTGTATTTTTAATCTTCCTTTTTTTTAAGAAATAACTTTTAAAACTCTACAAATTGACATGCAACTATTACTAAAGAAATTAGAAACAACAGAGAAGCAAATGAAAAGAATAATTTCCCCATCATCTTATCACCAGGAGGTGAAATTGTCCACATTTTATTATAAATTTGACATTTTTCTTTTGTGACTACTATACATTTAAATTGGTTCTTGTCTGATACATTTTCAATTTTTTCCAGGAGCTGTGGGTGATTGGATAAACTACTTTACTTCAAAGCAGAAGAGAGTATTTGATGAACTATTCACAGAGAAAATGAAACACAGCGAACTAGCAAGACACTTTGAAGATTACTCTTAATATAAATGGAAAATGAAACCAATTTCCATTTTACGCAATACAGCGCTTGTGGAATACATAAATATGTTTTACCAATGTGGAAAGCAGATATTTTCTTCAATGAGAAACGAACACTTTATGAATGTGTCAAAAATGCCATGTGTGAGAGACTATTATTATATTTTATAGTAGCAGAGAATTATTAATAAAAGAAAGCATATACTTTTTGAATAGCTAAATTATATGTCTGCTTTCAGTATATTTATATGGCAAGGAGATTACTGTTATTCAGAGAGCATATTACTGTGGGTGTCCTATAAACTGCATTAATGTACAACAAAAGAGGTGAGGGATTATCTAAAATAACCAGTGTCTGAAAAAGAATCTATTTCTTGGCTGTTTGGACCATCATGACCTCTAGACACACATTTTTATTTCAACACTCCCTGGTGCCCATGTGGAAATATTCTCTAGTGTCAGAGCAATGACAAACACCATCTACTAAAGTGAAAACACCTAATAGGTCAATTATATCAGATGATCACAATCTGGTATTTTGATGAAATGAAGAATGAAAAGATACGCCTTTTGCATTAAATTAACACTGGTGTGGCTTTCCAGTATGTCCCTTATCTAAAATAAAGTCATTCAAATTACAAAATTTCTTATTTTCCAGTTTTGAAAAGTATAATTTTCCTGTAGCTTTAGCCTAGAGGACATTGTAATGGTATTTCAGTGAACTTATTTTAGGATTATTGCCTTAATTGTAATACATTGGTTATGAACCAATGTATGGTTCATATTGTTTACATCTGTGCCATAGTATCTAACTCAAGGCTAATGGGAAATCAAAATGTATACTGTATATGACTCTGAGCTATGAAACCAAAACAATGGGTTGAGTGAGTTAATTCAGCCAAACACCAATGCAATGTATTGTGAATCTTATTTTTAATAACACATCTGTTGGAGGTTTTTGTACAAAGTTTATCACAATTCAGCCAATATTAGATCTTCATGAATCTTCTATATATACATGTTTGCTACAAATAAAATGTATTCCTATTGACTTAATGCAATTTATGTTTTTCTATTTTTTATAAAATTAACATATACAGAGATTTACTAAGACACCTACCTTCCCCAAATACATGAGGTTAGTGAGTGAGGAAGGCAACCAGACGAGATCTTGGTCAAGTCCTCATCTTCATGTTGGAGCTAAAATCACACTTAACCTTCCCTGAGGTTGATGTGCAGAGAATGAGAAAGCAGTCAGTTAGGTGAAGGGGATCTGATGAGACTGGCAGGTGAAGACATTGACTGTTGTGCCAAAGGCACCAAATCCCATGAGGCTCTATCACCTTCTCACAAGATTAAAATGACCATTGAGATCAAAAGAACCGAAACAGGACTTTATTTGCTGGCATCTTGTATTTTAGATATAACTGTAAGGTACCTTTGCGGTCATTGTAACCCAATGTTAATAGGAAATTGCTTAATGTCAACAATCTACAGGTATATCTAAGAGCCTTAGTTTCCAGACTATTATCAGTCAGTCAAAAATATTGTATCTGTATTTATAGCAGCATCACTCACACAATCCAAGTGTCCATCAATAAGTTAATGGATAAACAAAATGTGGTATATACCAGTAGTTGGCAAACTCATTAGTCAACAGAGCCAAATTTTTTAAACTTAAACTATATAGGTAGGTACATTGTTATTAACTTAATTAGGGTACTCCTAAGCTGGCCTTTGCTAAAATAATAATAAAGCCACCAACACAAAATAATTACAATTCTTAAATTGATGACAAAAATACCTGTAGGATTTGCAGCTGGTTGGAAAAATACAGGTAACTTTATGCTTCGAGTAGGTACTTTTGTCACCCGCGCGCGATTTGCGGACGCGATTAGCACTAACCACTGCACAATGAGACTGCTGACTGACTGGCTCACTCAACTGGTGCATGAATCGCACACACCTCCCCCGTGCTGCGTATCCCGCGGCCCTCCTGCACCACGTCTCCCGTCACCTAACCGACCAACACCCCCCACTTCTTCTAACGCCACTTCTTCAAAATAGACTCGCCCAGGCCGAAAACCGACTTCTGCGCATGGGCCACGAAGTTTCAATCGCACTGTACGTGCGCGCCCACACGTGGTATTTTGTGGAAGAGCCACACTCAAGGGGCCAAAGAGCCACATGTGGCTCGAAAGCCGCAGTTTGCTGACCACTGGTATATACAAGCAATGGAATATTATTCAGCCTTAAAAAGGAAAGAAATTCTGACACATGCTACAACATGGATAAACCTTGAGGACGTTATGCTTAGTGAAGCCAATTACTAAAGGACAAATACTATATGATTCCACTTATAAGAGGTATCTAGAGTAGTCAAATCCATAGAAACAGACAGTAGAATGGGGCTGGGGAGAGGGGAAGTAGGGAGTTGGTTAATAAGTATGGCATTTCAGTTTTGCAAGATGAAATTCTGGAGACTGGTTGCACAACAATGTGAATATACTTGATGCTACTGAACTGTACAATTAAAAATGAAAGATGGTAATAAATGCATATATTTTTTTTCAGCCCCTTCTATGCCAGGTGTTAGTGTAGACAGTAGAGACACATTAATTTGAGAGAATCCCTTTTCTCATGAAGCTTCCATTCTAGTGAGGGTAAATATATAATTTTCAATAAAGAAAACATCTGAGATATGGCAGGCACCATATGTGCTATGAAGAAGATAATAAGACCAGCTGGGGCCCTTACCGGTTTGGCTCAGTGGATAGAGCGTCGGCCTGTGGACTGAGGGGTCCTGGGTTCGATTCCGGTCAAGGGCATGTACCTTGGTTGTGGGCACATCCCCAGTAGGGGGTGTGCAGGAGGCTGATCGATGAGAGGATGTTTCTCTCTCATCGATGTTTCTAATTCTCTATCCCTCTCCCTTCCTTTCTGTAAAAAATCAATAAATTTTTTTTTTTAAAAAGCCCAGCTGGGTATGGTTCAGTGGTTGAGCATTGACCCAAGACATCACCTGTTTGATTTCTGGTTAGGGCACATGTCCAGGTTGTGGGCCTGATCTCCAGTGTGTGAGGTGTGTAGGAGGCAGCTGATCAATGATTCTCTTCATTTCTATCTCTTTCTCCCTCTCCCTTACTCTCTGAAATCAATAATATATATATATATATTTTTTTTTTTTAAGAAGATAGCGTAAGGTAATATGGTCGACAGTGACTAAAAAGCTGCCTTAGCTGGGCCATTGGGCCAAGGACTCTGAGGAAGTGACATAGGACTTCCAATGCCATTGATGAATCGGGCTCCCTGGACTTGGAGGGATAACAAGGAGTTTAGCTTTCATGCTAGTGGGGAGATTTCCCACGAGTGAGACACTCTGACAGACACTTTCATAAGATCTCTCTGACCACTAGATGGAGAATGGGGCTAACATAGGAGCATGAGAACTATACAAATCAACTGAAGTCAAACAAAGTTAAGTCAGGGGCTTGCTACGTGCTGCCTGACAGAACTCGGCTGGCCTCTGAGATGCAAGACCACAAAGAGCTTCCAGACAAAGAAAATTCCTGCAAAGATTCATTAATAGCTACTCACCCATACCTTATCTTTTACTCAGACCATAAAGGGAAAACAGACCACAAAGTACACCTTGTAAAGGTTAAAGTTACTCCCAATAGTTTTTGTTTCCCCATTCTATTTTCCCATGCCATCACTTTTCTATAGAAACTACAAACAGATATAAGCTCGACCTCTAGAAACAGCTGAGGTCTCTTCCTTCTCTGGTGAGGAGAGTCCGCTACTCTGTCTATGGAGTGGCTTTTCCTGCTTGTCCTCTCTGCTTGATAAAACCCGCTTTCCACTTTAACCTTTTGTCTGGCTCCTGTCTTGAATTCTGTCCTGCATGCAGCCAAGAACCGTAGGCTTGAATGAGTTTCCCTTAGGACTTGCCCCTGTGGCATCAGACCTAGGGATCATGGGAGAATGGCTGTTACAGTGTTGTAGGTGAGAGAGGAGGGGCACGTGGACAGTGGCTGTAGCAGTGGAAATTCTGAGACATGGCCAATTTCAGGATATAATATGAATCTTGAGCCAGCTAATCTATCAGTACAGGAGTGAGAGACAGAAAGGAACAAATGAAGCCTAGATTTTTGGCTAATCAATTGAACATTTATTTAGGTGTGAAGCTTGATAGAATGATTTTGGTGGTGGTGGTGGTGGTGGTAGTGGTGGGGCTATGGATCAAGACTTCTGCTATGGCCATGCTGTTTGAAATGTCTACTTAGACACTGGGCAATTGGTTGGATAGAAGAATCTCTCTGATGACTGCTGTGTTGTTCCCTGGGACCCCCTGGGAGGGTTCAAGAAGGTGGGGGGGGGGGTGAGTGGGAGACTGAGAGAGTTTGGATTTATAGAGCACTATGGAAACGAATATCCCCATGACGATGGGAATTGCTGAGGATGTGTTGCAGACTAATTGCCTGGATATCCATGCCCAGCTGGGTTTTCCCCTTTTCAAAGGTAAGTTCTGTCCCTTCACCTGAACTCTGACCTACCACATTGCTTCTGCACTTCCTTGAAGGTGCAAAACCACTGGCATGCATTTCCTCATCCAAATTGCCTCCCACTATTCCCCTAATGAGTCTCTGTTTCTTATTTTTCACTCTTCTTCCTCGTTCATTTCTCTGCCCTACCTGGCCTCTCTATAGTCAATAAGTAACTGCTAAATCCTAATGTTCTTTTAAGGTTTGTGCCTTAAAGGGAATTCACCCTATAAGCAGTTTCACACCAGCTCAGTGCAAACCTGCTCTGATGCTCCCATCTCTTGCTCCCATTATTTTTATTTTTCCCCCATTGACTCTTCACTGACTCTTCACTTGTATTTTACTTCCCACACTTAACCATTAGAACCTTGTATTTCTATATAAACGTCTGTCTCCTATTCCAGGGTGTAAGGTACCCTTCACCACGCCTAGTCCAGCACAGCACTCATAACACTAGATGCTTTACAAATCCTGGGCGTGAATTGAGTTCATGGATCAGTTTAATTGCATGTCTTCCAGAAAACTCAGTTCTAATACTAATAACCCACCACCGTGATCCTATTTTTGTATTCCCCTATTATTTCACGTTTGTATTAATCAATTATTTCTTAACCCAATTACTTACTCCTTCTATTATTACTCAACTGGTTCACATTATGCAAGTCTTTCCCTCCCAATTTTATTGTAGACTTAAATGGAGAGCTTGTAGAAAGCTTCTTAAGTGACTGAGGCAGTGTATTGCCCTAAATTGTTCCATAAGGGTGTGTTAAATGGAATAATGAATTAGTGAATTAATGATTTAAAGAATGAATGAACAGTCATGGCCAGTATAGCTCAGTTAGTTGAGGGTCATCTCATGTACAGAGAGGTTGTGTGTGTGATTCCTGGTCAGGGAACATGCCCAGGTTTCAGCCTCGATCCTCAGTAGGGGGACTGCAGGAAGTAGCTGGTGATGTTTCTCTCTCTCTCTCTCTCTCTTCCTTCTTCTCTCTCTAAAATCAATAAAAACTTTTTTTGAACACCTTCCTGTCTATCTACCAGCTCAGTTTCCTGGTCCTGTAGGCATGAATGCGTAGAGTCATGTTTAATTGTTTGTCCCCATCCCCTCTCTCTCCCCCACTTTTCAAATCCAACCAGAGACAAAATACTATTGATTCATGCATTTCAGTAACTTCTAATCCATTCTGTGTATAATGAAAGACGTCATCAATCTTCTTTCAGACATAAAGATATACAAAATCAATTATAAATAATAAGAATTGTCTGTAGCTGCCACCTGTAGGCTAAATAATGTGGGTGTTCATCTTCTTTCAGACATAAAGATAAACAAAGATCAATTATAAATGATAAGAATAGCTTGTCGCTACCACCTGTAGGGTAAATAATGTGGTTCTTCATATAATATGTATGTGCTTTTAACCTTTCCTTTTAAAAAATTTCTCCTTGTATTATATAAGACTATAAAATAGAAATACTTTTTGTCTTCAGCAGCATCAATGTAAGAAACATTCAAACCTGTAAAGAATTTTTGTGAGTCTATTTGAGCCAAACTGTTGACAATTGCCGGGAAAAAAATCTCAACAGATTGAGATAATGCTCCTGAAAATGTCAGTTTTGTACATTATTTTATACATTACAATCAAAAGAGGAGACATATGTGGGTTACATGAAATCCATTGCTGATAGATTAGGGAGGCGGGAGAAAGCCAATCGGGGAAACCTCTGGGATTGGATAAAAAGTAAAGTGATAGTCACACACTTCTTTTACGTAGGTGGTATAGGATAGTTAACAGTCAACAATAAACTCAACGACCTCGAGGAGATTTGCGGTCTCTGCAGAAAGGTGCCTTTTTCAGGGGTCTGGGAAAAGGAAAATTACTTTGACATTCCAATGATATATTATCATAGATGCAAAAAGACAATAGACAGGCTCAGTTAAGGTAGAGATTGACTTTTGTCAGGGAAGCCTAACACATGACTACCCACCATAAACTGTTTTTAGTTTAAAAAGTTAATTTCAGACCATCCTTTGTGGTTACTTTCAGTCTCTGAGTTTGCAAGGCCACCGTGCAATCCTTCTCTGAGCTTGTCAGGTTAGCACGTGGCCCCTCTTCATCCACACAAGCTCATTCACACATTTATAAAATATTAATTAATGTTAGGTAATTGAAAATCAGTGTCAAAGAAGACTAATACAGCATTGAAATGACATTCACACTGTTTTATTTATTTATACATTAGTATGATAAAAGAATTGTTGATCTTTCTAAGTGCACAGATACAGACCTAGATGGAATTTTGTAAGGAGTTAGCAAATGAGGAAGTAGGAAAAAGCCCTATGACTACTCTGCATGAAAAGCTCTCGAACAAAGTAAATAAGGAGTCATCAATCCAGCCACCCTTTGCCCCACTCCCCAGTGCCAATTAGGAAAACTAATTACAGGTACACACTGTGGGTACCTCATTTAGACAGTTTGAATTATTACCCTCACAAAGTGTGAGGAGCATAATCTCAAGCTCTTACTACACAGATCTGGGCAAATTGGGCCATTCTTTTGTTTTGTTTATTTGCAATATAACCATTCATAATTTCAAATCTTTGCGACTATTGGTACAGCTACGAGGATTTACTAATCCTTAACTGTTCATTAGCTGGGTTGTCATTATCCCTTGGATAAAAAGGGAAATCTCAAATATAATTGATAATAAGAGCACAAATCTGGGTCACTCTATGTCTGTGATATACTAGTCTATGTATAAATGTATATATTTAAAATTAAATTATCAAAAACTTGTGCCTATTTTACTTTATTTTTCTTTTTTATTGAATTTATTGGGTGACGTTAATTTATAAAATGATATAGGTTTCAGCCTGCTGGTGTGGCTCAGGAGGTCATGGGTCGATTCCCAGTCAGGGCACTGGCTGGGTTTCAGGCTCAATCCCCAGTGTGGGGCATGCAGAAGGCAACTAATTAATGATCCTCTCTCATCATTGATGTTTCTACCTCTCTTTCCCTAACCCTTCCTCTCTGAAATAAAAATATATTTTTAAAAATTATATAGGTTTCAGATGTACATTCTCTAATACATCATCTGTATATTGTATTGTGTGTTCACCATACCAAGTTGTATATTTCTAAAAATTTGATTTTGTTCAATTCAAATGTGCTACTTATTTCAATGATTTATATTAATCTATGGTATCAAATTTGCTCTAAAGATGAGAAAATATAGGTCTTTAGGTGTTTTCCATTATTTAGATTGTGCCTTCACTTTGTGAAAGTTTCATAGTACCAGGGTATGTATGAACGATACCTGAAGGGAGATACAGGCAGGCAGGGCTGGCAAAATGCTCCTGTGATAATTAGCTAGATTTTAGGGCGAGAGGGTATGTTTCTGAGTAATTGGCCCAAAGAGAATTTTAATTAAAATAAATTAGTGTGATCAGCTAAATTTCCTGCTAGGTGCATACAGTTGAGCTGGAAAATGATCTAGAGAAGTGTATTCCCTCCAGACAGAAATATTTGAAATCATCAGGTAAACAGGCAAATTAATCATATTAATATTAATTTTGTTCCAGGAGGCAGTTCTATAGCCATTCCAATCAATGTCTCATTTCATTCTTCTCCTGCTTGCATAATGAAGGTCAAGGATAGCCTGCTTTGAGAGAGCTCAGCTTCTGATTTCTAACTGAGGTTATGAGGCTTCGGTAGCCAGCGGGGTGAAGTAGAGTTTCTCCCCTGAGATTCATGAAACCTCAGTACGAGTTCCTGGAGGCCGGAGGGTGACGAGGCGGCAATGACAGGCGTGTCACAGTGTTTTTTCTAGGATGTCAATTAAACAAAGGGCCCCGTGTTCCAGGAAGGGCAATTCACAAGTGCCCTCGTGGGGCCTCTTTGTTATCTATGCTGCCGAGGACAGCAGTCTGCTGGCTGGAGGAAGCTCCCAGCTTCTATCAGACGTGCTGGCTTTCTAATGTGAGGCCAAGGCTTGGGTCTCCGCTGTGAAAGGAAAACGCTGAAGATCAAAGAAAGAGGACCTGGGTAGTAGTAATGTTTATTTCTATAAAATGAGGAGCGTGTAAAAAAAGAACCCGGAAGGCCCATCCAGGTTAGCACCTTTCCATGCCTCCCTGGGGGTAATCTCCCTGAGAAATGGGAAGATGCGGAGTGTGGGTGTGGGAGAGGACAGAAGGAACTGGGCACAGAGGTGGCATGTCCCCAGCCACACCCGGTCCCGTCTTTACCCGGACTCGCTTCTCTGTTGCTCTCCCTCTGTCAGTACTCCAGGCTTTCTGCTAAGCAAGCACCAAAAGTTTTCATCGAGGAGAATTAGTTCCCTATTTTTGCAGCAAGAGGATTGGGAACCCTGTAGAATAGACCAGGTACTGAACCAGACCCTGAAAACACCGATGAATAAACCGAAGGTGTTGCCTCTTCAGAGTTTACAAGTGGTGGGTGATCATTAAACAAGAAAAGTGCAATGACAGAGCTCTACAGGCCTGAATCTCAGTGTGAGGGATGGGGAATGGGGTCCATAAAGGAGCTGCGGGGATTGCAATTGGGAGGCAGGGGTTTCTCACCAAGGATGGAGACGCCTAATGTGCAGCTGTTCTGGTGGAAGGGTACCCAGAGTGCCCACAGAGCCAATCAGGTCTCATCTTTGCAAAACACAATTCCCTGGCCAAGTGGGCCAGGTATGAGGAGAAAGAAACTTAGGCTGAGTGAACTCTCTGGCCCCCTGACAGAGCCCTTTCCTCAATCTCTGACATGGGCTTCAAGACTGCCTGATCTCCGGGCCTGGAAAATCAGCCATCTGCAATAATAAAAGTGTAATATGCTAATTAGACCGGACAACCTTCTGGACAAAGCCGGGGCTTCGAGGGAAGCCTGGGTCCCAGGTGCCAGAGGGAAGCCGGTGCCAGCAGCCGGGGGAAGGAAGGCCTACTCTTGCACGAATTTCGCGCACCGGGACTCTAGTACTTTAATATTACAGATAAGGGTCTTAATCTAACCTTTATTTCCTCCTCATTATCTTGGCATTCTTTTCCCTGCTCCGCCTTTTTATTTTTTAAAACAGTTTCTCAAAGTGTACTTTGCATAACTACATGCAAATAACGTCTAAGTTACTTGTTAAAGATTCCATGTGAGAACTATTCCTCAGAAACAGGAAGTTCTGACTCTGGCTGCACATGAGAATCACCTGAAAACAGCACCTTTATAAAAAACACCAATTCTCTGGGTCCTATATCCAGAGCTTCTGATTTGATTGGTCTGGGTTGGTTCCAGGCACCTGCATGATTTTAAAGCTCCCCCAGTGACCCGAGTATGCAGTCGGGTTGAGAGCCCCTGAGTTAGAGGAAGCGTCCACAGATGAACAGGTGTGTGTCCAGGGGAGTGAGGGCTGAGATGGGACGGGACCACTGAGGCCAGGTGGTAACCAGGAAGGTCTCCAATGCACAGGTAGTATCTACTAACGTGGGTATGGGGTGCTTCCTGAACCTAGATTCCATCCCTGTTATACTTTCCGAGGCCCATCCTCCTTTCCCGGGTCTCCCCAACTTCTCTCCACTAACAAACGGATTCTCAAAATTTAGTGTGCATAAAAGTCAAAATTTTACTAAATTTTACTAATATGCAGATTCCCAGAGGTTCTGATTCAGTGTTTCTGAGATGCGACTGGACTCTACATATTAAACAAGTATTATATTTAAGGATGATTCTATACCATTCTGATGGTGATTGAGGGACCATCATACTCTGAAAACACTGCCCAGGCTTTCACCAAAGGTATAATCAGCCACCCGTAGGAATGTTCTCTGTTTCGAATTCTGGCTCTGCCATCTCGTATCTGATCTTGAGGATACTAACCTCTCTGTACCTCAATTTCTCCATTTGTAAAATGGAGGAAAAGTACTTACTTTATATGGGTTCTGAGGATTAAAAGAAGTTAAGACAGGTCATTTCTGTGGCCTGAGGTAACCAGGGACAGAGCTGGGTAGCTTTGGGAATACAGCTCTCTATTTAGTTGGATTTGATCATCTAATAAGGCAGTCGTGCAACTGTTCCCCTGGTGTCATTCAGCCTTAGCCTCCTGCCCCATTTCCCCACCCACTCAAGGGCCACCACAATCACTGTTAGAAGAAACTTTATTTCCATGTGGTTTATTGTGAAGAAAAAAAATACTGAATGTGTGCTTTACACATACTTTCTTCTAGTGCATATTAATGTTTAATGTATAAAGGTTGAACAATAAAAATGTTTTTAAATCTTATTAGACTCTATTAGTTATTTCTAATCAGCAGGCCTAAAACTCCATCTTTCTAAAAACTAGATCCGTGATGACACCCAGTGGCCAAAATGTTAACCACTGAGATTTTAAAAATATGTGTTTTCCCAAGCATACAAATACTTAACATTGCATCTACTTTACCTTTACAATTTGAGAAAAATTCAATAATGAAGCATGAAATAGTCCTGCATGAGGAATATCATCAACAAAATGTGGACAAACCAAAATCCTTTAGTAGTGTTTTTAGTAGTACAACTTCCACAACCAGTTCAGGCAGAGAAGAGTACCAGGTCATCAAAGGTGCCATTCTAACAAAAACTTTTAAATTTAGAGAAAGCGATTTGTAACAATGTATGGACAGAGACTGTTAAGATTTCACAATAGTCACACTTGGTCCTTTAAACAA
The DNA here is from genome assembly GCF_000147115.1 of Myotis lucifugus. Classification (NCBI taxonomy): domain Eukaryota; kingdom Metazoa; phylum Chordata; class Mammalia; order Chiroptera; family Vespertilionidae; genus Myotis; species Myotis lucifugus. The sequence goes on from NW_005871126.1 coordinate 3,141,153, forward strand.
TTAGGAAATAATGAACAATTCAGGTAATGATTGGAGCAGAAATAGAATGTTGGAGAATCAGCTAGAATTGTAAGAAATATTAACCATGCTGTTAACCGTGGTTGTTTTGATTAAAGAAGGCACATTCTAACCTGGCTGGCAGCCTCACTCAGGACCTAGGAGCTCACCTGGAAGTTTAGCCCTTCCTCCCCATTTGGAGCTGCCTATTATCATGGAAAGATGAACAACTTTGTTGCAGAAACCAGAGCCAGAAACCAGAATTGCCAGCCCTTTGAAGACCCCAGACCTTGCATATCACTAAGCCCTTTGAAGATCCCCAGCTCTCTGCTTACCTGTTAACTGCCCATTTGGCATACCCTTTGGTTATGTCCCCTTGTACCCCAGCCCTTGCATATCTCTAAGCCCTTTGAAGACCCCAGTTCTTTTGCATATCTGTACACTGTCCATTTGCTCTTTAGTCTACTTTTCCATGTAATCTTTGTTCTTCTACCAATATAAGCAGCCAGCTTATGGTGGGGTGCAGAGAAGATTTTTGTGGATGACCTGCTGCTCTCCCATACTGCCAGCAATCTATATATATAAAAAGCCAGGGGCCATCATATCTGAAACAACCGAACGGACAACCCAACAGGCTGAGTGGGGCGACCAGGCTGGCAGGGGGGTTAGTGAGGGATGAGCAAACGACTGAACAGCAGGCTGTGTGTGGCAACCAGGCTGGCAGGGGGGGCAATGAGGGGTGACCAGGCCAGCAGGGAGGGCAGTTAGGGGCGACCAGGCTGGCAGGGGGGGCAGTTAGGGTTGATCAGGTCAGCAGGCAAAGGCAGTTAGGGGTGATCAGGCTGGCAGGCAGATGAGCAGTTAGGAGCCAGTGGTCCTGGATTGTGAGAGGGTTGGCCAACTGCTGGTTTAGGCCTGATCCTGGGGATGGGGCCTAAACCGGCAGTCGGACATCCCCTGAGGGATCCCAGATTGGAGAGGGTGCAGGCTGGGCTAAGGGGCCTCTAGTATTTGAATGAACGCTCATATATGATTCAACCCTGTCTCTACTGAATTGGCTCAAGTAGTGACAGCACAGAACCATTGTTTGTCCAGTTACAGTAACAGTCATTATTTTATCAGATTGGCACAGGATCTATTCTTTTGTAGATTCAGTCACTTACTCACAGAAATATTTCCTTGTTTCCCATATTGAGAAGTAGACTCCGAGAGGGAGATTAGTGTCCAATGGAGTTCATGTAACCTACTTATGTCTCCTCCTTTGATAGTAATTTATAAAAATAGGTGAAAAGCCACCATTCTCCAGAGCATTATCTCAATGTTTGTGAGTTTGGCTCAAATAAACGCAAAAATTCTTTACTGATTTGAATGTTTCTTACATTAACAGTCTGAATCTGATCAATGCTCCCTCTCTCTTTTTCAATTTTTATTATTTTTTAAAAATCTATTTTTATTGATTTCAGAGAGGAAGGGAGAGAGGGGAGCCAGAGATAGAAACATCAATGATGAGAATCATTGATTGGCTGCCTCCTGCACGCCCCCTACTGGGGATCAAGCCCACAATTTGGGTATGTGCCCTTGACTGGAATCAAACCTGGGACACTTTAGTCCGTAGGCCAACACTCTATTCACTGAACCAAACCAGCTAGGGCTGCTCTCTCTTCAGACTGATTTCTCTTGCCTTTTGATGTACTTTATAACTTTTTATTGTTGTTGAAAGTCAGTTATGTTGTTGGGTAGTAGGTACCAAGACAAATTGGTCTTTAGTGTTCACTAATCTTACTGGGAATTGGGCTGTATTTAATGTTTCTTCTACCAGAGACTTCAAATTCCCCGAGTCCTTAGTTTTTACTTGGGGACTTTTGTATTGCCTCTCAGTAAAAGTTTGTGCTCTGTAGCCTTTTCAGCTGTATACCACTGTTATTGTACTGGCTGCATATTGGTGTGGTGCAGGGTGTGAAAGAGAAGCCTACGTCTTGGTCTTTTACTGGGCTTGTCCTGGGAGTATGGCCTTCACTAGCGTTTCTTGGGGGACAGCTTTCTACCCCCTGCTCCTACTTTCTTTCCTGCCTGCAGCATTCCCAATCTATTTCCTTGGTGTCCTCTCCTTTCTGTTGATTAGGGCGTTTTCCCCTCCTTTAGGTGAGAGGAAGGCTGGATTGGCTTGAATAGAGCAGAGTTCCCTTCTCCCAATTGGGTAAGTTTTCAGTATTGCCTTCTGGAGAGATGTCCCTCCTATTGGAGAGTAGGCCTCTGTTAGGAAGAGTCTGGGAGAGTTTCACAATGGCTACTCCCCTCCTGTCAGGACCATAGGGAAATTTCCTCAGATCTTCAGATCCATCTTGAGAGAACCTGCTGGCATTTCTGAGGGAAGTCTCCCTGGCCCCCCATGACTATGGACTTCAGGAGTTTATTGCTCTCACATTAGTCCACACTCAACCTCTAGCAATTCACCAAAATTATAGTTAAGTGTTGATTAGCTATGCCAAGCAGCTGTTGCTCCAGGTAAACAAGTGTCAGGTGTGGTATCTCTCTGGCTGTACCTGTCTCTTCAGATTTGGAGTGGTTGTTTGCCCTCTGACTTCAGTTCAGAGAAGTTATTTAGTTTTTCCAGTTTTTCTTGTTTCAAGGAAGGGATTGGCAACTTCTAAGTTCTTTACGTATCAGAGATGAACGTGTCTTTTTTACTAAGATGCAGTACTATTAGGGATATAGGAAATAGAAGTCACAATGAGGAGTTAATTGTCTTCTTATACTTGGCTTTGGGTCACTGAAATGAAACAAGAACTCCAGTATAATCTATACTATGCACAGTATTTATTTTGGGAGGTATTTTGGCAGGCGCTTTTTGAGGAATGAGTGATTTATGTATTGGTTAAAGGTAGGACTCAAGAAGAATAGAAGGCATTGTAGGAGAATTACACAGAATAGCTCAAGGGACCCTCAGGATCAGTAGGAACCGAGCTGGAAATATTAGGTTGTGTCTAGAGTATGTTTGGACTGAGGAACGTTTTACCACATTCTGTGGTCAGCCTGGAGTCACTAAAAAATTTTGTAAGGATAGCAGCAAATGTGGACAACTAAACCTAATGATAACATTGGATAAACTGAATGGACACTGAGTAGTAAGTTGAAGCATGCTCAAGATTTGTTGTCTGACTAGAGATGAAAAGGAAAAATAGTGAAAGACTGTGATTTCTCAATGATAAAATCAGACATTTGAGAGGTGAAGTCCAGGAGTCTGGCTCATGAGGAGTTTGAAGTGCAACCAGAACTCACAGCAGAGATTAGATTTGGAGTCATCTGCATGGAGGCTACAGCTGAAACTGAATAGAGATGTGGTCTCTGGGAAGAACTGGGGTTAGAACCGTTGCGATATGTACATTTAAGGGATAGGAGAAAATAGTCAGCTGTGGAAAAGCCAGAAAGATGGGAGTAAAACCAGGACAAGATGGTAAGAAGATTAAGATAAAAGATAATCCTTCTTTTCTCCCAATGTCTGTCTGGCTTATAGGGGGCAGACTCTGAACTGTACAAATCTAACTAGGTGTGACAAAGGAAAACAGCTTCCAGCAAAGCTTGGCCTGAATGAATTGCTTCTTGCCAGAGTTTTACATAAATTGTTGTTTTACTTGAAATAGATGCAAATGTCCCACAGGAAATGGTTAGTTTATTAGGTAAATGTCCATATTTATGAGATAATGTCCGATTCTTAGAATCTAACTAGGTAGGAGAGTAATTGTGGTGGCTATAAAATTGTGATGAGAGCCAAATTTAGTATACATAATTACCATGACCTCAAGGTAACTGCAAACAATCTTCACAACAATTCTTCGGATTATCTGCACTTTGTATATGTGCTATAATCAGGAGTTTTACACCCAGTAGTTAGTGGTTTGTTTCTCACACTCATTGCACGGTCAGTGTTTAAAGGAATCAGAGCATGTTCGGTAAAATTTTTTCTATAGCAACAAGGCAGTTTTCATCAAGTCTGTGAAATGTATTTTTTAATTAATAGAAGAGCATGTCTTACCAGATACACTGCCCCCAAATAAATAAAATATCAGCATCATCAAAAGCACACAAACACACAGTTTTACAGGGTACAATACAAAGTCAATTTTGATCATGTTCTTACTTGCATTTACTAAAAATGTGAGAAAGACTGTAAATCAATCTCTAAATAATTATCTTGCATAAAGAGAAAAGTACAGCACAATTATTTCACAGAAGGTTTTGGAGAGACAACTTGAGAAGACTTTGCTTTAAAAGATATGAAGATATATCACAAATCAAGTCACATTGTCTATAACATTAAAACATGGAATTGTACTTAATCAAAAATAAAAGTAAAATAGCTGAAGAAGGCTGTATACTTTCCCCCCACATTATACTAACTTCTATTTTTGGCAGGAATTCACAACCTTTTCCATTAGTAGGAAAATGTGCTCTGCAAACTCTCGGAGGGCACCACGGCCACCATTACACTTGCAAATATACCCGACAGCCTTCTGGGCCGTGGAACAGGCATCAGCAGGAACAGCACTTAGGCCCACTTTCTTCAGGCACTCCTCATCAGACACTTCATTTCCTACCACAGAAAAGAAACACTGGTTGACCATTTAAAGAGACAAAGAATATTCTTTCCAAATGATGCAAACAGCAAACAATAAGTAATTCTAGTAAGTTTAGTAACCCAAAGTGCTGTATATACTACAGCTTAGATGGAACAAAAATATGTTAGAGTATTTAAAAGTATAATTGAGGTGTAGGGTTTTTCCTAAGCAATTCAAATAAACTATCAGTCAAAGGAGGAAAATGGAGTATACTTTCTGCTTGCCATGTACGTTACAATTACTATGAATTATTTAAAAGTTCAAATATATGCAACAACCTCAAGTTCTTATAGAATAATTATCAATGTTTTGGATCATTTATCAATATTTTTTCTCTATTTCCTGCCACCTTGCTTTTTGGAGGTGAGAAAGAAATCCCAGATATATTTTACCCCCAAAACTTTTCAGCATTTATCTCTGATACATTTTTTTTAAAAGTGACACAATATCATCAAACTAACAAAATCAACAATTCTTTAATATCACCTAATAATCTAGTATGTATTCAAATATCCTCAGTTCTCTCAAAATTGGTTTTTAGTTGATTTTTGTGAATCAGAACCCAAAAAGGTTCCACATATTACATTTTGTTGATATGTATCTTTTTCTTTTTTTGATATGTATCTTTTTAAAAATATATGTTTTTATTGATTTTTTTAGAAAAAGAAGGGAGAGGGATAGAGTGATAGAAACATCGTTGAGAGAGGAACAGCATTGATTGGCTGCCTTCTGCAAGGCCCCTATTGGGGATCTAGCCTGCAACCTGGACATGTGCCCTGACTGGTAATCAAACTCTTGGGTCAATGCTCAACCACTGAGCCACATCCATGGGCTGCTGTTGATATGTCGTAAGTCTCTTTTAATTTGTAATAGTTCTGATTTGAGTAACACTTATTTGTTGAAAAATTACCATTACAACTAACATAACTACATCCCTTCTCCCCTTGCCTTGCTTCTTCTCAACTCCCCGTTTTTTGACAGAATAAATTTCAGAAGCTCCCAGTACCTTAGATTCCCCATTCTGAGTATAACTATTACTATAGTACAGAGCAAAAACAAATAATAACATGCTGTTTAAGAGTTTGTTTTATATTTTTCTACATTTATCTAGTCAAAATTTTCTCCTATTGGTAAATGTACTGAAATTTAAATTGTTTTCACTGAAAGATGATTAAAATTAGGGTATTTCTTTGTATTACCCATCCCTCAAATTAAGCTTTACTTACTAAATTTTACATATAAAAGTGTCAATATTTTAAGGAACACATTGTTATATATTTATGTGGTCCATATAAAACACTGCTCTTTTTAAATAAAAATTTGAAGTTCCTTCTCTATTTTACCAATTTTCTAACTATTACTTTTTACACTTTTTTCTTATGTTATATAAATAATGCATATCTTGTTGGAAACATTTTTTAAATAAAGGCAAAAATATTCAAAATCATCCTAATTACCACTATTTATGAACAGTCACTACATTTTGGCATATATTATAAACAGGAAAACTAAGGTTTAGAGAAGCTTACTTAGGGTCACACAGATAATAAGTATAGCTGGGATTTGTTATATGTTCCAATAGAATTGTTCTCTTCTTACAAAACCTGGACCATTTTCTATCAAAGGCTCTATAATGCCCTGACCGGTTTGGCTCAGTGGATGGAGCGTCGGCCTGCGGACTGAAGGGTCCCGGGTTCGATTCCAGCCAAGGGCATGTACCTTGGTTGTGGGCACATCCCCAGGAGGTGTGCAGGAGGCAGCTGATCGATGTTTCTCTCTCATTGAGGTTTCTAACTCTCTATTCCTCTCCCTTCCTCTCTATAAAAAATCAATAAAATATTTTTAAAAAAAGGCTCTATAGTATTTTTCTCCATACAATCTGTACATGCAGTTCAAAGGCTATTCCTGAGTCCCCAGATCATATGCTTCCAAAGCATTCTGTGATGCTTTTGACCCCCATATTAGCCTTGTCAATATTTATTTCATACATGGCTTATAGCTATTATATATAACTTGCCATTGTTATTTAAAATATTGACATCATTAGACTGTAAGTTCTGTATATATTAAGTCCCAGGAACCAGTTCAAAGCCTGCATATAGCAGACATCTAATAAATATATTTGCTTAATACTAAAGTGAAAAACTTGTGAGATCTGACCATTGTTTTTAATGGTTGCACAGTATTCAATTTTATGGATATTCTATTTTTGTAGGATATTTAGGTCATTTCTTTTTTCCTCTATTATTGCCACATTTGTTCAATTTCTTTCCTGGAATTGGAATTTTGGGGTCAAAACTATGTACATTTAAAACAAACAAACAAACAAACAAATGATGTACATTTAATAATAGCTAAAAATATTCAGAGTGTACATTTTATGTATTAGGAATCTGCTAAATGCTTTACCCACACTATATCATTGGTAATAGACCAATGACAATAGGTACTTTTAACAGTTCCAGTTTACAGATGAGGAAACCTAGGCTTTCCTTACCAAAACTGGCATCAAGGTTGTGGTCTGACTCCACAGCATGTGTTGGTAATCACTCCTCTAGGCTACACTTGATAAATGTTATTAAAGTGACCTCAAGAAGGGCTGTCCCGCCCTAACCGGTTTGGCTCAGTGGATAGAGCGTCGGCCTGCGGATTGAAGGGTCCCGGGTTCGATTCCGGTCAAGGGCATGTACCTTGGTTGGGGGCACATCCCCGGTGGCGGGTGTGCAGGAGGCAGCTGATCGATGTTTCTCTCTCATCGATGTTTCTACTCTCTATCCCTCTCCCTTCTTCTCTGTAAAAAAAATCAATAAAATATATTAAAAAAAAAAAAAAAAAAAGAAGGGCTGTCCCAATTTAATTCTTTTATCGGTAGTGTAAGAGAGTTTCTATTTCTTTATAATCATGCTAATTGTGGAAATTTTATTTCTTATTTCTTTCTTTATTTTTTTTAATCCTGATTCATTTTATTATGGCTGAATAAAAAGATACCAACCAAGATATGCCACTTCTTTCCAGCACAGGCCCATTTCTTTTCTCCATTCATCTACAACTGCTAGCTTGTCCGGTACATTGACTTCCATTTTGCAATCCAGTTTTAAGGAAGAGAGTGTCTGCTTTGAACAGGCCCTTTCTGAGATTAATCTCACCTTTAAAAAAAAAAAAAAGGAGAAAATAAGAGAAACAGAAATCTTTCAGAATAAGATAATGCCTTGGTAAACAATACAAGTCACAACTGAGTAGTCCTTTGACCTTTTGAAGGACAAATTCTACTATGTCTAAGTAGACCTGTAAAGGTGAAAGACAGTTTTCTACCGTGGAAAGGATTCTACCTACAGGTGAAAAGTGCAACATAAACTGTCTGAAGCTAATTTAAGATTCTCCTATAATTCAATTTACCCAAAGAAAAGTCTATAATATGTTTCTTGTGCTGCTTAGAAACACATATGTAAGAGTTCTAGTCAGTTATGAAAAATCATCTTAGCCTTCATTTTTTAAATACACATAAATATTAAGCTATTATAAATTAAAATTTTTAATAAGAATAAGCTACATTTTAAAGTTCATAAGATATTTGCTTTATTTTTAAATACTGACACTTATTTTTTATTAAATCTTTCTTGTTGCAAGATCCTATGGCAACTAGAAAGCACCTATATAAAAATAATACGTTCATACTTATTAAATAAACATTTACTTGTTGGTTGACATTTTGTTCATCTAAAATTAAATAGTATGATAATTTTCTAGGCACATGAAGGCTAAATTTCAGATATTTTAATAGATGATATTAAAAATGTATATCTCATTTCCCTTACATATTCCTTGACCCTGAATCATAATCTTAAAAAACAATGCTGTATTCAGGGGCACATACCTCAATACCACTTTTCTTTAATAAACTTATGCCAATAGCATCTTTTACATCATAAGATATTATTTCTTTTTGGTCTCCTGATACATAAATGTGGCCATTGGTGAGACATCCATCAATACTGCAAACCAAAAGTTTTATCTCCTTAAACTTCTCTTTGCCAAAATAGCCATATCTAAAAGAAACCAAATAGACCTTTGAATATAAGTGCAATACTAGTCACTGTCTCTCATCTGGCTAATGCCAGGAAACTTAACCCATTCCCATCCAATTATTCAGAAGTACCCTTCATATTCACTTCACAAATACACTTGAACTTACAGTGGAGAATAAGTAGTATGGTCTAAGTGGACTATGTGTTTCTCAATGTATTGAATAAGTCATCTAAAGGAATAGTTTATGTATATGTCTTCCTCACATGAGCAAACGAATTACACAGATCCTTAGATGGTTGGAGTATCACAAATCAGTGTTCATAAGTACAATTAACATATCTACTAACAATATTGTTAGAGTCTTGTGCAAAGGCCATATCAGTCTTGTTTTTACCTTAATACTCGTTGTTCCGCAATAGGCCAATCAATATCCACATCTATGTCCACACTGTGCTCAGCGCGCATTTCATAGTAGGCCATTTTTCCACCCTAAACATAGTACAAATGCCATGAGTGCTGGTTTTTACATGCATTCACATATATTAAAAAGTTTCTAATATAGAACAATGAATTCATTTCTACAGTATTGAGAAAAATGAATAACCCAGTAATATTAATGACATATAACAAATCCCTTTTTTGAGGGAAAAGCTTATCTTTTTATTTCCTATATATTCAAACTACATTAAACAAATAACTTTTACATTTTTCTTTTAACTTTAACATTTTTCAACTTTTATCTACACAGTGCAAGTTCTCATTTTCCTTTGGAGAGATTACTTTAAAAGATTGCAAAAATTGAAAATACCCATCCTCCAGTTTTCTAACCACAGGAATTTTCTGTTCTGGCAATCTCTCTCATAATTCAAAGGTAATACAAATGTTTTCGGAATTTGTTCCTATTTGAAACTAAGGGACACGATAGAAAAGGAAAAAGTAAATGGAGTATCTAGTGTATAGAATTATCTTAGATCCCTGTGCTCCAGATGGGAGTGGGCAGTACTGTCTGAGTCATATGTGGGCAAAGATAGGGATGGTTTCCTGATCCTGAGATATGGGGGCAAGAATTGCTAGTCTCTTCACAAATTAGATGAAAGACTTCATTTTCTTCACACTTTAGGAAAGGGTCAAACCAGTTAGGGAGGGTGGTGTCTCTATCTGTCAAATCAAATTTTCTTTAACACTCAAACTTAACTAAATAGCCAGCCTACAGTTTGCCTAAACACTGACCAGAAGATTGAAAAAACACTTTTCCTTCAGAGCATGAGTCACATTAGAATTTCTACTATAGAGAGAGTGGAGTTTTAGGGTGTGTTTTTTTTAACGCTATTTTTGAGTAACATAAGAATCTGAATCCAAATCCTGACAATACCATTTACTACTTGTTTTTGCCTTGAGCCAATTACTTCATTTTTCAAAGCTGCCACTTCTTCCTCTGAAAAACTGGGCTAGGAATGTCCACTTTATTCTGTTGCTATGCAGATTACAAGAGATATCCTATGTAGTGTTTCATATAGTCCTTGGTAAGTGCTGAATAAGTAATAGCTATAACTACAATAAAAAATAGTATATGATGTAACCATGTAGGCTCTAAAGATGAGAGAAACACCCAACCTCCTTATTTTAAAATAAGGGCAAGAACAGATAAAATAATATATTCAAGATTACATAAGGATAGAGAGAGAACTATAATTGATTTTCCTGATGCCCAGGTTGGTGCTGTTTCACCTTTACTATACTTTTTGTTTGTTTCTTTTTAAAGCAACAGAAGTTATTCAACTGTACAACTACAACCTGACAGTAACACAACCATAAATTAAAATTTTGAATGGAATAATATGAATACCAGGACAAGTGTAGAACATTCAATATTTGATTCATTTCTTATTATAAAGTTACTAGAGGCTCAGTGCACGAAATTCGTGCACAGGTGGGGTCCCTAGAGGCTGCTGGCTGCAAACTGGGGCCTCCCTTCCCTGGCTGCTGGCTGCCAGCAGGGCCTTCCTTTGTTCTGCACCACCCCCTGGTGGTCAGCGCATGTCACTCCCGGTGGGTTGAACTACCAAGGGGACACTTTGCATATTAGGCTTTTATATATATAGATAGTTGTAGCAGAATTCCTTGCATATTTACTGAATCCCAAAGATCAGTCTGGGGTAAGCCTGCAGGATAAATGCTGAGATAGTAAATCTTGTCAGTTATGCCTTTCCTCTACAGCAGTGGTTCTCAACCTTCTGGCCCTTTAAATACAGTTCCTCATGTTGTGACCCAACCATAAAATTATTTTCATTGCTACTTCATAACTGTAATGTTGCTACTGTTATGAATCGTAATGTAAATATCTGATATGCAGGATGGTCTTAGGCAACCCGTGAAAGGGTCGTTCGACCACCAAAGGGTCGCGACCCACAGGTTGAGAACCGCTGCTCTACAGGTTGATATTTTCCATTATGAACTGTGCCATACCTCTTCCTGAAACTCAAAGTATACCACAAAAGGGTTTCAAAGGTTTTTTAAAATGAAGGCACAAACCTGTAAGTAACCCATCTCTATCAAATGTCTCTTAGCAAAATAAAATGAGCCATTTTCATATAACTCTCCATCCCAATCTTGTCGACGAGGTCGTTTAGCTGGATTCAAATTCAGAGGTTCAGTCACTTCACGAACTAAAAGCAAAAAGCTATATTAAGTCCACATTGCTTTGGATACTAAAATTATTCATTTAGTAATTTTTTAAAAAGCATAAAAATGAACTCAGAATGTAGAATATTTCTGTATCTAGATAAATATTTAAAAGGATTTAAATAAAATCCATAATAATTCTGATGACTTATCTTTGTTTTCTAATAATAGCAATAATAGAAAGATAAAGTATTTCACAGTGGAATTCTGCATAATTAATATTTTAAAGTATTTATATAAACATAATGCTTTGGGAGGACATCAGGGAAACCTTAAAGTTGTCAAAAAATGGATTTGCCATAAACTACCCATAATCAATAACTGACTCCTTTAAACTATTTACCATTATTTGTTTCTATAGAAATACAATGTATGCATTGTTCAGCTAATGTGGTTGAGAAATGACAGTCATGGAATTATTATAGAAAAATGAAGATTTCCCTATTAAATTACCGAAACTTTTATAGTGACAAAAATGAATATATAATGTACTATGAATTTTTACCAGTGGTTAAAAAAGAAACTAACCATAATAATAAATGACATTTATTATTATTCTTGGTAATGAAGGCTCAGCAATATCAACATTAATTATCATAACACAATATAATAAATGACACCCTCAGTACTGGTATATAGGAATTCCTTTGCCTTTTCACTTAGTTTTTCCTAAATTGTGTTTGTGGATGTGTACAGGTATGTATATACTTGTGCTGTGTGTGTGTGCTTAATAACTGGAGATTCTTCAGAATCTTTCTTCACTTTTGGTTGTCACTTCTGTATATAAAAGCTTCTAGGAATAACCTCTACATACTTCCCTAACGAAACCATCCTCTGCTCAACTCCACCCCAATGTTTGGTATATTTTGGAAAAATATTCAGCAAACATATATTGAAATATGTGGTATAGTTTTATAGGCACTGGATATACAACAGTGAACAAAACTCCTACTCTCATGGAATGTGCAATCTAGTTGTTAAGATAGGCAATAAGCAAATAAACAAGATAATTCAAGTGGCACTTTGAAGAAAAGAGAGGGACAAGTCTTTCCTATGTGAACAAGGATCAGTGGCTGAATTCCCTCTGGGGTTATTTGCTCAGTCTGAGAAAGAGGTAAGAGAAAGATCAAACTTGGCATAAGCAGAGGAACTTTGCTGGAATAAGGAGAAACCAGAAGAATTTTTATAGTTGCAACACTGCCCAACTCCTAATTAGATCAAAGTGATTAGCCCCTTATCCTATCAGCCTGATAGAAGAAAAGGTTTGTCCTCCCTGGAGGAAAATAATATATATTTCAGTCTCTATGTCTGGCACATGATAAAATACGACACATATAAAGAAGCAGAAATACATGACCCCTAATCAGAAAAAAAAGTTACAGGAACAGAACTATAAATGACCTAGATGTTACAATCAAGGATTTTCAAATAACTATCATGAACATCTTAAAGAAATTAGAAAAAAAGATTTTTTTTAAAAAAGAATGAGGTGCTCTCCCTCCCTGAGCATACCAGTGCCTCCCTCAACCACCCCCACTCCCCCAGTCTGGTCACCTTTACCTTCCTCACTTCTAAGCTCCAAGGGCCCTTCCTTTGCCTCTATAACTTGTTTCTTAAGCCTATTTCTTCTACAAATTACTTTTACCTCTGTGATTTCCTAAATAAACTAAAGGCCCGGTGCATGAAATCCATGCACGGGTAGGGTCCCTAGGCCTGGCTGGCAATCAGGGCTGATTGAGGCCTTCCTTCCCCAACTGCTGATGGGACCTTCCTTTGTTCCACACCGTCCCCGGTGGTCAACACATGTCATAGCGAGTGGTCAAACCCCCGGTCGGTTGAACTCCCAAGGGGACATTTTGCATATTAGCCTTTTATTATATAGGAAGGATGTTCTCTTATAGTTTGAAAAGAAGAATAAGGATAAAAAGATGGAACATTTCAACAGAGAATGGGGTCTCTAAAAAATAATTTAAAGGTACATTCTATAATAGGTAAACACACAGTATTTGAAATAATTCAATGGACAGAATTTAGAGTACACAATACAAGTTAGAAGAAATGATACATGAACTCAAATATAAGTCAATCAAAATTACTCAAAATAAAACACAAAGAAAAAATAAACAATATAGAACAGACTATGAGAGACATGTGAACACTATAAAATTGTTTAAAATCCATTTAAATTGGAGTCCAGAAAAAGAGGGGAGAGGAAATGTGGCCAAAGAAATATTTGAAGAGAATTTTTGAAAGCTGATGACATATATCAATCCATAGATATGAAAAGTTCAGAGAACTCCAAACAGGGTGAACACAAAGAAAACCACAATAATACATATTAGAGTCAAACTATAGAAACTAAAGATAAACAGAAAATCTTAAAAGTTGTCTGAAGAAAATCATATTCAGAGAAACAATGGTCAGAATTACAGCTGATTTCTTATAAGAAACAATGGATGGTAGAAGATAATGGAATAACATGCTAAAGATACATCTTCAAAAGAATAACATCTTAAATTACACATATGTTAGAGACCAGCTTTTCTACACTCAACAAAAGGCACATAACAGAAATCACAATGCCTTTCCTAAGTATGTTATATTTACCTATTTGTTGGTGATTCTATTCTTTATTACATATTTTGCTAATTTATCTGGCTAGAAATCAGGCTCTACCTAAACACTATGAAACTCTTCTTACATAAAGGAATAACATATTTTGCGAAGTAACTACACAATTCATTATTGAGGTCCACCTAAACTCTTTGGTGGATGCTTTCTATTCCTATAATTCTATATGATTTATATGGAGTTTATCAAACATGTCTAAAACGAACATAAAAGTACTTGATCTAGAAAAATTATATGTCAATCTGAAAAGGCAAATAAAGGGTTAAAATATTCCTTTGTAAAAATAAAGCAAAGAATTAATTTTGACTGTCTTCCCTCAGTAATCACAAGATTGAGAACTGATTAGAAATGTCATTACCTACTAGGGTTAAGAATCATGTTTTATTTTACTGCTCCTTTTTACTCTCCTCACTCCTAAAGAATATTTGCATATGAAAAACTGATTCTCCATAAAATGAGCTAAAATAAAGAGTGACATAACAAATTACCTCCTTTCTGAATTTCACTCCATCGAAATTGATGGCGCCTCACAACAGAGAAAACAGAATCATATCCTTCTTCTCGAATCATTTCTGCAACTTTCTGAAGGTCAGTAGGATGTAAACATGGAGAAGTAGCTTGAATATTACCTACAATGTCAACCTCTTTAAAGAGACGAAACAAAAGGACATCAGAATAAAGTTCTTTGCAAGACAGTAATCTTAAATGCAAATGTTAAAACAAGTCTTGTGAACTGACAAGCAAGTTATAAATTACATAAAATTTTGAATATACTATTAAACTCATACCATTGTGATAACTAAGAAATTCTACAATGGCATCTAATGAGGTAGAGCTGTCTTTTGAAACTTCAGAACTTCTTCGATGAACTTGTGCACCAAACTGTTTGGCCACATTCTCAATTTCATCATGGTCCGTTGAAACCCACACACTGTATAGATATTAAAAAGAACAAATAAATAAAGCCAAATCACTAAAAGAAATCATTAAAGATAAAAAGGAGCTGTAAAACCCTAAAATACAGCTTACATAATTTTAGAATAGTTTTTGTATCATCAAAATGTTACAGATCCAAAGTACTATAAAATTTAAAAAATACAGTATTTTAAATATAAACAGTACTTTTATTTATTTATATTTTAAACAGTATTTTTAAATATCTAAGTAATGTCCTAGATTTGTTTATATTTATACATAGAAATATTTACACCACATACAACATATATTGTTATTTAATAAATAGCATTTATGTAGCTCTAAATTATAGTTTCATAAAATTGGAAATAAAGATACTTGGTACTTTTAAGGCTACTGGTATATTAAGCAAAACACTAGCTCTAGAAGTTCAAGTCTAAGGAAAACAAAAATGATCTTGTTTCTTATTCCTCATCCAAATTTAAAATATTTTATGAAGTATTTTAATATACTTGCTAAGAAAAAGATGGACTTGGCTTAACCAAGCCATGAAGCTGAAAATTTCAAGCTTAGAAGAGACTACATGATAAGTCTGGGCTCAAAATAACAAAAATGCGCAACTCTTTTTTTTCTCCAATTAACAATGGGTATACATACAAATATTTGAACATAATAGACTGGGTTACAATCCATTTGGTAACAATTAGAACAGGACCTTATTGGCTCAGGAGAGTATACTAGTAGCTTAACAGCTCTATTAACCACAGCTAACACAATTGCCCATTTAGACTTTAAATGAATGATAACTAAAATCAAAAAGCTATTCTGGAGAGGTGAACTAGTCTCTATTGAACTTAAGTTTCCTGGACCTTTACAAATCCCCACTGCTAGAAACAAATGTGAATATTACTATAGCCACAAAATTTTAATAGTAAATTTAATGACTTAGTTGTTGCCATATGCATATATTTTTCTTTTATTCCCTTTATTCAACATTCTCTCAAGAGAAACTATAAGTTTCAAATGTCTGTGTTCAATTGCCAAGAGTGAAAAAATAGTAACTAAAGAAAATTTTCTGACCTCTCTTTATTTCATTTATTAATTTCATTTTATATATTCCCTTTAATATTTGCAGAAGGAGGATTTAAATGTAGAGTAAAGTCAATTATCCTTCCTCCCCACCAATTTTTTTCTAAGGAATCCTAATGAACACGATGAGTCACTGGCTAGGGGTCAAGTGTCTCATCCCTACTCACGTCACTCTGTGCAAGACAGAACATAGGGATCCCGTCTTCCTCCATCTCAAAATCTGAAGTAATCGGGAATAGGTTTTTCACTGGAGAAATGTCACAGTCAAAGGTATAAAACAAAGTACCAATGAAAACCTAGTGAATTTTTTAAATAGAGAAGGTGAAGGGAGGGTGCTAAGATGGTAACAGAATATACCAGTAGTTAAAAGTGAACAGTGAAAGCAAAAACATGGGTCATTTGACCTATAATTTACATCACTAACTGAAATAAATTACTGAAGCCATTTATTATCCTGCTCTTTACTGTATGAAAATTCAACACCACAGGATTCAGTGATCTTTTTGATTATTATTATTATTTTAATCCTCACCCGAGGATATTTTTCCATTGATTTTTAGAGAGAGTGGAAGAGAGAGAGAAAGACAGAGAAATATCAACGTGAGAGAAACTCATTGATTGGTTGCCTCCTGCACACACCCTGACCAGGGCCCGGGCCAGGAGGAGTCTGCAACCGAGGTACACGTGCCCTTGACCAGAATCAAACCCGGGACCCTTCAGTCATGAAATGTGTACTTAGTCATAGTCTGTTTCAGGAACTAGGCACTTGTCTGGACACTGGGGATACACAGACCATTTTCTTAAGAAATTCTGGGCCTATCATGGAGACAGAGGCCAACACAGTACCACAGTACCACAGTACCACAACCCCTTTAAGCAGTTAAGGAGAGGTGAGGAAGCAATAATTACTTTCTATAATGCTTTATCTTTTTAAAAATATATATTTTATTGATTTTTTACAGAGAGGAAGGGAGAGGGATAGAGAGCTAGAAACATCAATGAGAGAGAAACATCGATCAGCTGCCTCCTGCACACCCCCTACTGGGGATGTGACCGCAACCAAGGTACATGCCCTTGACTGGAATCAAACCTGGGACCCTTCAGTCCGCAGGCCAACGCTCTATCCACTGAGCCAGACCGGTCAGGGCAATGCTTTATCTTTTACAAAGTATTTTTACAGTGCTTGCTATATAACAGGTGCTAATATATATTTGTTGAATGAAACAGTAAATGGTTGAGAGTATGGGCTCTAAAGGAAGGGGTTCAAATCCTGGCTTCACCATATGCTAGCTACATGACTCTATACAACATCAATAATCTCCCAAAGACTCAATTTTCAGTAAAACGGAGGTGATGATAATAATTACCTCAAATGGTTCTTATAGGATTAACTATAAACCACAACTCAGAATGAACATTAAATAAATGTTCCCTATTCAAAATAATAAAATAGAAATGGTAATTTTTTAAAAAATCTACAGTCTCATTTAATCCTCACACTGACTCTGTTGGAAGGAAAACAGGAGTTCTGCTTTCAGACCATCAAAGGTCCAAAATTGTATGTATAATATAAGGCAATGGCACTGGGGATATGAAAATAGCATCCAATATGTACACTTAAAATCCAAGGATCATCATCTATTATTAAAGGGTCTAAGTAAGTAGATAATTTCCTTTGATATGCAGTGGTCGGCAAACTGCGGCTCGGCAGCCACATGCGGCTCTTTGGCCCCTTGAGTTTGGCTCTTCCACAAAATACTTCTGCACATGGGCCACAAAGTTTCAATCGCACTGTACGTGCGCACGTGGTATTTTTTGGAAGAGCCACACTCAAGGGGCCAAAGAGCCTCGGTTTACCAACCACGGATATAGGGGAATCAGATGAGGAAGGGCAAAGGAGAAAGAATGAGCAAGTGAACAAAGAGGCCTAACAAAATTTAAAATCAAATTTAGAGTAAATGTCAAAGTCTAAAAGTCAATGGCTTTATTCTCACATAAAATCATATTACATCTAACAGGATAAACAGGAATATCAACAATGGTGCCTATTAAAGTTATTTCAAATCATACACTGCCATTTTAAAGAGAACACAATTAGGCCTTTCATTAGTCATAAGTCCACAACTAAGAAATGCTTATTTTTCACAAGTATGTAAGGCAATATTTTAAAAAATCAATTTGTTCTGAGGTTTACTTATACTTTTGAAAATCAAGCTTTTACAAACTCAGCTCTAACAGTAGCTTTTTACTAAATGCAAATAAAATTATCTCAGTATTTTTCTTGACTGCTTACTATCCAAGTTAGTAGCTTTTAAAATATTGCTAGCTTAGCCTGGCTGGCGTGGCTCAGTGATTGAGCGTCGACCTATGAACCAGGAGGTCAAGGTTCAATTCCCAGTCAGGGTTGTGGGCTCTGATCCCCCCGTGTGGGGCGTGCAGGAGGCATCTGATCAATGATTCTCTCATCATTGATGTTTCTCTCTCTCTCCCTCTCTGAAAATAAAATAAAATAAAATATTGCTAGCTTTGATTCTGAGCAGGCCAGGAAACTATGCCTCAACTGAGTCAAATTATTATTTTGAACAAATAATCTCCTGAAAAACACAAATCAGGCAGATTTCCTTCCTGGGGTAAATATTTGTTGAAGAAAGAAAGTAGAGGGAGGCTGCTCCAAATTCCAACTGCAGCTTCAGAGTAAGTGAATTAAGTTAAAACCAGCACATTTAATTGAGGTTCTGTACATAAAGCGTACCAGAGTGAGAAAGGTAGTACCTGCTCACAAGAAGCTTTTCACTTAGTAGACCAGGGGTCTCTCCAGGCCACATTTGGCTCAAAAGAATGTTAGAATTAAAAAAACAACAACTCTGAAGATAATTATAACTTTCCAATGTTACCAGTAAGGAAACTGGCCCATGGAAGAGATGAAGATTGTAGAAACCTTCAATACAAGGGGATAATGTCAAGGATAGATCACACACTATATGCCAGGCACTGTTCTAAGGGCTGCGTATACTTTATTTCACCTAATTCCCTCAGCAAGCCCATGAGATACACCTACTAAGTAAACACCTACTAGAATAGGTGTTTACTAGCTAGGGCAGGAACAATGAGTTTGACCTCCAGGTTTTTGCCCCTAGGTGGCTGGTGGTGTTATTAGAAAATGCCAGGGTCTAAACGGTGTGAGCTGCAACCTGGGCATGTGCCCTGACAGAGGAACAGGCAACCTATCAGTGCACAGGAGGATGCCCAACAAACTGAGGCCCACCGGCCGGGCTCAACCTGTAATTTTGATTTCTAGTTCATTTCACAAAAATAGGGTTTTACTGCATCACTGCTGCCTGAATGCACTTCATCTCAGCCCTTATTTTTCAGTGTATACCCTTTGTAAGGAGGTAAAAATTTTCAAACGTGGGCCTGCGGACTTCACAAGGAACGAACCATGTCACATTCACCCTGGTATTATTCCCTTGGATGTATACAGCAGAAATTAGGGCTCAGTAAATGTTTGCTGAATTGAACTAAACCCCTATCTCTCCTTTGCACACTTCCTGTTACGTTACTGTTATCTTCTGGGTGCCAGATCCTATTTACCTCTCTCCACCCAGGCTTCCTTTGGATTAAGACATTAAAGAAATTAGTAAATTTATACCTGTATATAAATGTGGGTAACATGCTTCAAAAACAGCCATCTCTTTAAAAACCAAGATCCAAACATCAAAAGGTCAACATAATTTACTCTCCACAATAACACATTCAAATATAATTAGGCTGAAGTTGCTATGTGTTAAATGTATTCTTGGCACAGACTCCTACCTCCCATCTTTTATGAATGACATCAGCTTGTAACTCCTAACCATTATGGCATATGGCAACGTCCCTATGTGATGAACAATAAAACTGTCCTCAGGGCAGCCCAGGTTCCAAAGGTCTGATAAAACCATTTACGAGCATATAAAACAGCCGGCTGTACGCTTTCCCACTGTCGCTCACCTACCAACAAATGCAGGGAGCCCTAGGTTGTGCTGACTCACAGGCAGATAGCTCTGAGCATTTTTCAAAGGTCAGGGAAGGTGTTCCAAGCTGAGCTGAGAATGAGAAAGCCTATCCACCCGCCTCCATTCAGGAACCCGCCGCCTCCCCAATCGATCAGCAGCACCCAGCGGCAACCAGACGCGAGCAACAGTGGCACCCCGTGGCCTCTGCCTGGAGTTCACCGATGGCCGCAGACGTTTCACCGGAGTGGCCTCCTTTCCCCAGCGAGGTCGGCCGGGGCGGCGGAAGACGGTTAAGAGAAAATGTCCCCATTTAGGGGGGCATTTAGGGGGGCATTCTCAAGGGCGGGGTGGGGAACTGTCCCAGGTCATGACTATTGGCAGCTACAGAACAAGGAATAAGCTGGAGCCCGTTCTCCCTGGGCTCTCAGCCGGGGCCCAGACACCCCGGATCCCGCACACCCCTTCCAGGAGCGAGCGCCCCCCAGAGCCCCCGCTGCTCCGCGGCCCCCGCTGCTCCGCCGCCCCCGCTGCTCCTCGGGCCCCGCTGCTCCGCCGCCCCCGATGCTCCGATGTCCCCGCCCCCGCCGCGCTGCCCGCCGGTCCGTGCTCACCTTTGGAAGACCCCCGAGTCAAGGGCCGCACGCAGGGACCCAGCCAATGAGCGGGACCCCCCCCCAAGATGCTTAAATGTTCTTCAAAGGGAATGCCCTTGCTGCCGCCCCCGGGCCAGAATTAAGGGCCGCCAGATGCGGGGGCTTCTCCACACTCCGGCCCTGGCCGCCGCGGGAGTTGCGCTGCAGCTTCGGCGGCCGACCCCGGGACGGCCGCCCCC
This sequence comes from Myotis lucifugus, assembly GCF_000147115.1. Lineage (NCBI taxonomy): Eukaryota > Metazoa > Chordata > Mammalia > Chiroptera > Vespertilionidae > Myotis > Myotis lucifugus. The sequence goes on from NW_005871126.1 coordinate 3,161,936, forward strand.
GCGGGTTGGAGACGGAGGTGGCGGCCCCCTTCTCCACCGAGTCCATCTTCCTCCCACGCCTCCTCCCCAGCTTCTCCACATCCGGGAGCTCTTCTCTCACCACCTCAGCTCGGCGCCGCCGGATCTCCCCGCCCCAACGCTCTCCGGGTGGCTGTACCGGGCCCCGCCCCCGGACACCCTATCGCTGGGGTCTCTTAGGTCGCCTGGACTCCAGACTCAAGCCTAGCAGTGGAAGTCCAGAGATGACTGGAAGGAAGTGCAGCTTCTGGGGGGGCGGGGGGAGGGGGGATGGGGGCTTGATATTGTTAGAAGATTTCTAAAATAGGCAATATAGATTATTAATCTAAAGAACTTACCCACTTAAGAATTATACTGGGGCCCTAGCTGGTTTGAAGGGTTCCAGTTTTGATTCTGATCAAGGGCGCATGCCCAGGTTGCAGGCTTGATCCCCAGTAGGGGGCATGCCTGAGGCAGCCAACCAATGATTCTCTCTCATTGATGCTTCTATCTCTCCCTCTCCTTTCCTCTCTGAAATCAATAAAAATGTATTTTAAAAAATAAAAAATTGTAGTGAGTTTCCCACTGCATACCCTGATGCACCTTAACATGAATCAATTTTATATTTAAAATTATATTTTAAACGTATATCTCTCTGCTATGCTCCTGTGACTCATTGCTTCCAAGATATTATCTCATTCGAATGTCACCCTCAATTCAACATTTTAAAAACTCAACTCTCAATATGGGCTCAAACTGCTTCTACCTCTGCATTTTCTATTAACATCACCAGTCACCTAGCGGCAAAAACCTGGAGGTCAACCCTACTATTCCCCCCTAGCTAGTAAACACCTATTCTAGTTTTTTTCATGTTCATTTGGTTTGGGATTTTTTGGTGTTTTTTGTTTGTTTGTTTGTTTGTTTGTTAATGTTTTGTCTGCTAAAAATCTTTCCCTTTTAGGAGTTGTTTCTTACCTTACCTGGTGGGGCTTTCACTCACATCCTCTGCATTGTAACAGAAGGTGTGTAACCCAAGCTGGTCAATCTAAGTACCTCATCTTCCTGAACACAGCTGTGGTCTAGGGACAGGCATATAATCATGCAGAGCCCATTGGCGTCCTTCCCAGAGACCCTTTGAAAGAAAGGATCTTTCTCTTGCTGAGCTTTTGGCTACTTGGGGCCTTATAAACCTGAATCCTCAGAGCTGGATAAGGGAAGGGGTTTGGGGATTTGCTGTTCTGAAATGGGCTGGCAGGCTGATGTTCATACAGAAGAAAGCAAGACCACGATAGACAGAGAAGAGAGAAAGAGCCCCAGTGGCATCATTTAAACATCTTGATTACTGACCTAACAATCATTTTGTCTTTCACCACTTTTGCAAGCCTGTATCTGGAAGTAGGGAATTTTCTTGTCTGCCCTAGGTGGAGACTAGTACATCCAGAAGCAATGGAAAGTAGTGGTATTGCTTTCCCTTTCAAAGTGAGATGGGAAAGCAATTTGTGCAAAAAAAAAGACCTTTGTGCTTCTCAGGTCTTGACCCTTTCTGAAAGAGACAGAATAAGCCTTTAGTGTTTGGGTCCTAGGACCAGCACTGAAAACTTTAAATCTCTTTGCATGTGAAGTAGCGAACGGCCTAGCCCTTCCTGGGACTGCTTTTAGGAGAAAAAGCTGTGCTCCTCTTGGATGTGGGAAAGGATGGCTATAAACAAATATCAATGCAGTGCCCGAAGAAGGGGGCCAGACTCCAAGAACCATCCCAAAACTACAGGTCTAGTGGTCAGTTTGCCCGTACACTAGCTCTCTGCATAGGACCTTTGCAGTTATTGTGCTTCAGACATAGCAACACTGAGTTTTTGGTAACCATGTGAGAAGGACATCTGCGTCTTACATACCAAAAACTCTCCTCTCCTTCCCACCCCAATAACAACCTTAGTTCCCACTAATAATACAGTTGACATTCTCCACCGTAACTCCCTAGATGCTCATAAACACTAATGGGCCACAGAAACCCCAGAAGTTTGACTCTTGTTGCACACTGGTGTCCTCCAAGTTGGGGACAGAGCAAGTGGCACCACAGTTTCTTATCAAAGGAGATTACGGCAATCTGAGTAAATGCTCTGAGACTGTGGACTCCTCCAAGAAAGGGACTGTTCCTTCTTTGTAATCACATCCAGAACAGAGTGTAGGTCACTGTATGTGCTCGGTAAATGTCAGTGAATTGCATTTCATATTACTTTTCCAGTCTCTTCCCACACATACTTTTGTACATAATAGTTGCAACCTTATGATAATAAAGCATTTTGTAGTCTTTGTAGTGTTACAGTACAATTTTGGTTAGAGCTGACAACTGGTTGTCTCAAGCTTGAGAAAAGGGGGGGGGGGAGAGAGAGAGAGAGAATGGTAGTAAAAGTGGAAGGTGATTCTTCTAATTCAATATATGGCACAGAAATTTTGAAAAATATTTTTTTCAATAAAATTAGAATATACTCATTTAATATATTTTCTTTCTAATCAATAGTTATAAAGTTTAAGTTAAGCAAGATGAATGAACTTTACAGATTTGCTATACAACCTTGTACCTATAATTGACAGTAGTGTGTTGTACACTTTAACATTTAAGACAATAGATCTCATGTTGTGTTCTTTCAAAATAAAATAAAGATTAAAGAGAAAGGGTAAGAGAGAGAATTACTGTGCAGGAAGAGGAAATGTTTGCTTGTCTTTGGATTACTTTGGAGGGATAAAAATAAACCACTCTTAAAGCAAATATTCAACTCATTCTTCCTTTAAAGATGTGTTAAGTCTTGCTACCAAAGAATCATTCATTCATATTTATAGTAAAAAATATCTTTATATTACCTCTTGTTTTATGAGTCCATTTACGAACAAATGCAATACACAGAGGGGTCCTTTTATTCATTCATTTGCACACATTTATTGCATTCCACAAGCCAGGCCCGGTGCTACACTTTAGGATTCCCAAAGCAAGATGAGCAAGACAGAGCTCAGAGTTCTGAGGGTGAGACCGGCAAACCTCAGTAGAGTGTGGTTTGTGATGTGATAGAATTTATGTGTGCTGAGGTAAGCAAGCGCCAGGGGAGAAGTATTTAGATTAGAATGAGATTTTTGTTGGCTGACATGACTCTTGAAATACTGTTAATGTGTAGGAATGTTCTAAGCTAAGAGAACACTATTGAGGAATGCACAATGGAATGATACAACATAATAAATATGAAGCAGATCACTACACTTGGAGCATATGATTCTTGTTGGTTAGTGGCAAAATATGAGAATAGAGAGGAACACGTGGGCCAGATGATATCAAATTAACATATTATGGCCCAAACATTGTCAAGGAAATTATAGAGAGTAGATATATGACATCATTCATCCATTCTTTCAACAAATTATTATTGCATGCCTACTGTGTGTCGCGTATGTTTTTGGACACTGGAAATACACCAAAGGTAATGAAAAGTGCTCAATTTCTAGATATATCTTAAAAGTATAGCTCAGTGTTTGGCAAACTGCTGCTTGCGAGCCACATGCGGCTCTTTGGCCCCTTGAGTGTGGCTCTTCCACAAAATACCACGTGCGGGCGCGCACGTACAGTGCGAAGTTGACTTAAAACTTAAAGTAAAGTTTATTAAATTAATTTTAGGGAACATTGTGGAGTGAAAGAAGATGTAGTGTCGAGGATTGAGAAAGGTATGTTGAGATGGTTTGGACATATAGAGAGGATGAACGAAAGGAGATAGACGAAACAAGTATACAAGACGAGTGTGGATGGGAGAGTTGGAAGGGGTCAACCTCAGCGAACATACCTCAATCAGATTGAGGACGTTTTTAGCAAAGGCCAGTTTAGGAGTACCCTAATTAAGTTAATAACAATGTGCCTACCTGTATAGTTTAAGTTTAAAAAATTTGGCTCTCACAAGAAATTTCAATTGTTGTACTGTTGATATTTGGCTCTGTTGACTAATGAGTTTGCCGACCACTGGTATAGCTAATAGGATTTGCTGACAGACCAGATAAGGGGAGTAAAAAAAAGAGATGAGTGACAGCAAGATCTTTGACCTGACCATTAGTAAGAGGGAGCTGCTATTAACTGAGATGGAAAAGAGTATAAAAGCACCAGTTTGGGGGCAGAATTAGGAATTCTGTTTTATACACGATGTCATGTAGGAAACACCTATTAGACATCCAAAGAGATATAAAAGTGGGCTATTAAATGCATTGGACTGGAGTTCATGGGAGAGTTTTTTTTTGTTTTTTTTTAATATATTTTATTGATTTTTTTACAGAGAGGAAGGGAGAGAGATAGAGAGTTAGAAACATCGATGAGAGAGAAACATCGATCAGCTGCCTCCTGCACATCTCCTACTGGGGATGTGCCCGCAACCCAGGTACATGCCCTTGACCGGAATCGAACCTGGGACCTTTCAGTCCGCAGACCGACGCTCTATCCACTGAGCCAAACCGGTTTCGGCATGGGAGAGTTTTGAATAGAAATATAACTTAGGAATCATCAGCATATAGACAGTATTCAAAGTCCTAATATTAGATGACATGTAGTCAGGGAAGGTATATAGAAAAGAGAAAAAAACTGTATATTAGCTACAATGAAAACATTGATGGAAAAGTCCACAGTCTGAGTCCTGGGCCCACTACCATATAGAGGTTAAGGCAATGAAAAGGACACAGCAAAAGATACTGAGATAGAATGTAGCCTGTGTGGTAGCTACCATTCTGTCTCATGAAAGTGTGGAAGGAGGAAAAAGTGATCAATTATATCAAATGCTATGATGATAATATAAAAAGAAACCATGGTGTTTAGCAATGTAGAGTCACTAGTGATCTTAAAAAAAGCAGGTCCATTGGTTGGTGATGATAAAACCCTGACTGGAGTGGATTAAAGAGGGAATGGGATGAGGGCATGTAGAGATTGTGAGTATAGGCAACTAAATAAAGAGCTGTGTAAAGAACCAAAAGGAAAGAGGCAATAGTTGAAGGGTTAAGTGAGGTCAAAAGAGGTTTTTATTTTATTTTTAAATTAAGAGATGGGAAATAATAGCATCTCCATGTGGTAGCAATGGAAAGTAGAAAGGGAAAAATTAATGATGCAGAGGAAAGAATTGCTGAAGCAATTTCCTTGAGTAGACTACAGGGAGGCAGTCTAATCTTAGGTGAAAGGACTGGCTTTGGCTAGGAACAGGAGAGAAGATAAATTTTATGGGCACAAGTTCAGGTATGTGGGTTTTATGGCCAGTATTATCCTGGTACCAAAATCAGACAAAGATACCTCAAGAAAATGACAAATCAATATGCCTTATAAAGACATAAAATCCTCAAGAAAATGCTAGTGTGTTGGTTTCATAGGAATGCTATAATAAATTACCACTAACTTGGTGGCTTAAAATAACAGAAATGTATTCTCTCACAGTTCTGGAGGCCAGAGGTCCAAAATCAATATCACTGGGCTAAAATCAGCCACCTCCCTCTGAGGCTCTAGGGGAGAATTTATTCCTTGCTTCCTCTAGCTTCTGATGGCAGCTGGCATTCTTGGCCTGTGGCTGGATTACTCCAATCTCTGCCTCCGTGGTCACACTGGCTTCTAGAATTCTTCCTTCTGCTAATATGTAGATTTGTTTAATACGAATAGAAACAGCGGAAGGGGTATTGTAGGGAGCAGCTCTAGGGTCAAGCCTTAGGATGACCTGTGGCAGGGCCACAAACAAGTCCCAGCCCGAGGGCAGAGCTCTCCTAGCATAATTAAGCCTGACCTTGCAGCCCTCCTTAATTCCTTCCTAAGTAGCTAATGGGCTGTGGGAGGTGCAGCAAGTGTTGCCAAAACAAGAACATTTATATACGTGTTAATCTACCCTTGTTTTAATCAGACTATAAAATAAAGCATCAGCTTGCAGGCTGGGTCTTTTGTGTCCTCATCCAGGCACAGGAGGTCCACCAAGCCCCAGCTGCATTCTCTTGTCTGTCTTTTCTTCAATTCTTCACTACCCCTCCTCAGGTTCACCCTTGGCTATGCTGGCGTGGCACAGGGTATCATGTAGCAGCATCTGACAGCCATGTCTAAATCTCAGTTCTGGTTTAGGAATCATTTTTATGCTAGAACTAATTGAGATATTGTAAGAGTTCCTAGCTCAGAATTTGGCCCATAAAAAAAGATCAGTGAATTGTATTGCTCATTATAATTTTTTAACATTGATGAATTTCACCAGCAAGTGGGTGTGAATGAACCCATACCAACTTCTAAATCCAGCATAGTCAGTGTCTGGTGATGCAAGAATCCCAGTTCTGTATAAAGTTCCCTTTTCTTTAGTATTTCTGTGAGTCCTCAAGGGATATGTTATACATGCCCATAAAAATGAATTACAGAGGCTGCAGTTATTAGAGGCTCACAGACACTAAAGGCATCACTTCTATTTCATGAGTTAAGCTAAGACTTTCTTACTAGTTTTTTAATGAATAGATTTTTAGAGTTGTATGTGCATTATGTATGCAATTTTATATTCTGTTGTTGTTTGTATCATTTCAAAGTCTTTTGACTTATTGTTAAAACTCATTTAAAATTACTTGAACTTGACAGACCATAATTTATTTAACAATTCCTTATTGCTGAACATTTTAATGCAAGGTAATAATCCCTGATAACTTTGTGTATAAATTCGTAATGATATAGGTGAAAGTTCCTGGAACAGATTTCTATAAATGAGATTGCTGTATTGCAATGTAGTGATTATCTTCCTTTGACTCAAATTAAGATTCAATGCCATCTGAACATGTTGGCAACTGTTACTAGTCATGTATAAGTTATCTCTTGCTACATAATACTTACCCTAAAATTTAGCAGCTTCAAACAACAAACATATATATCTCACAGTTTCTAAGGGTCAGAGAGTAACTTAGATGTGAAAGGGCGAGGACTACGCCCTCCATCTTGCCCCAGGGTAAGGACTACGCCCTCCATCTTACCTTGGATCCTCCATTTTTGGACAGCCATGTGCTCGGCAAGGCTTCTTCCCGGAAGCCCAAGCCTCTGCTAGCCACACCCAGGACTTCTTTAAACTAACCAATGACAATCAAGGGAAGTGTGCGCCATAGATATGACCACATCCTGTGTAACAAGACACCGACTTGTGCCTGGCCAATCAGCAGGGCCCACAGTCCTTTCTCCAACCCCCTATAAAACCCCTCTTCCCACAGGGCTAGCTCGCTCTCTGCCACTTGCTGCTGCGTCAGTAAGGAGGGTAGGGGAGCCAAGCCCGGGCTTGAATAAAGACTCTTATGCTTTTGCATCAGACATGGCTGGCTCCCTGGTGTGGTTTCTTAGGGATCCTGAAATCTGGGCATAACAAGATGGATGATTCTGGCTCAGGGTTTCTCATGAGGTTTCAGTCCTGCTCTCAACTGGGACCACAATCATCTCAGGGCTTGATTAGAGCTGGAGAATCTAACTCCAAGATGGCTCACCCACATAGCTGTTGGCAGTCTCAAGTTCCTTGCTGACCCATTGGCCCGA